>NC_142684.1:207732065-208043369 GCF_056320005.1 Nelumbo lutea
TTTTCCCATCTGTCTAGATCAACAAAATCCTCACCATCTAAAGAAAAAAAATAAACCTAGAAATCTAACTATGTGAACCTCCTATGCTACTGTTTAAGTGGTAAAAATGCACCTTGATCAAATGGGAGAAGGGAAACCATCATAAAGGTGGTCACCATCTCTACCAAACTCTCCACACCTTGGATTGACAAAGCATGCCAACCAAAATGGATGGTGAAAACCCCAAAGCAAAACACACTCCCTTCTGAAGTCTACTTGTATGCAGATCAAGATCCCACTTCCAAAACTGTTAGACAATGTATGCCCTCAGCTCCAATTGATGTAATGCATATTGACTTTATTTTGAATAAAAGATCATATATTTCATGTCTCATGGGTGTGTTCTGCTAATTATGTCCAAAACTGCATGGTTGTATCAATATGGACTTAAATGCTCACCGGTTGATAAACCCAGAGAGTTTATCCTGACAAGGTTGATTCATTTCTCTCCCTTGATTTCTTTCTCTTAAATTTTTTTTGCCACTCATGGTCAATGCTTGTTTATTCATTTCAGTTATTTCACATCCATCTTGAAGGAGTTTAAGATAGTTCAATGGACTATCATGAGGAACTCATTCCATAATCATTGAGCATGTAGAATCCTTGTACAACCTCTTTATCTATTTAAACATATAAAAAATAGAAAATAACTAACCAACGGACAATCAGGATCATTTCACCCAAGTCTACAACATATGAGACAGTAATTACCTTTTGAATACGCTCTAGTGCACCTCCAGTAATGAATGTTTCTGTCCCAGTATCATCAACCGTCACAGCCAAAAGTTTTGCCAGTGTCACACCAGATGCAAAAGGATGGCCAGGGTTGCTACATTTGGCAACCGTGAAGCTTCAGTACATGTTGAAAACTAAAAAAAAAAATGCCTAAAGTTCTTTACCTCTCAAGATCTTCATATCTAATGTGGATATTTGTAATTGAGAGCTTCAAGTTTCCAATAATTGTGTTGATCAAGGATCCAACCCATGATTTATTCTTTAGCAGCAAGAAAAAACCAAATAAATAAAAAGATAAAACCATGAGAGCTGCAAATATATTTAGAATAAACAAAAAATCAAAAAGGTCCGACTTCCATAAAATCATAACAGCTTATTAATTGAATAGAAAAAGAATTCAATTCCAATAAATTATCACAAAAAAAAGCTCCCCAGAAAAGAACCATTTTCACCAGTATAATGCGGGAAGAACAAATGTAGTAGTATCAAGTAGAAGATATTAGGGAACTGAATTTCAGTACCATACACTAGCAAAGTGTTTCCCCAAGCATTTTTTGGAAGCACAGAATTTGTGAGCATAAATAAAAAAATGGTGTGGAACTATAATGCAGCTCAAAAGTAAAACGTAATAAAAACAATAGTATACAAGTAGCAGATGGTCATAAAAATGCTAATAGCAAGTTGCAGTTCAAGAATGAAAGAAATGATGCAATACAGAGTAAATATGGTTGCACTAAATAAATGGCGATCTAAAGTGATGACATGTGGAATCAGTATAAAAGAATGTAACATTTTTACTATATATATAGTGTTGATACTTGCCTAGGCCTCATGTCAATACAACAACTATCAAAGTGTTAGTTCATTTATTTTTCTCTCTCCATATTACCCAAATCTCTCTCCTCTTGAACATGCCTCTCAACTACTAATAGTAAATCATGTCTTTTACCATGCATCAAAGATACAATTTACAGTTTTTTTGTCTTTTACCATGCATAGGCAACTGTATTTTTTTAATTATAATTATGATCTTTGTTGGCATCAACTTGGATGTAATATCCTGAACATTGTAAGTTCCTTCTACAGATAGAGAGAGACTGAGCGAGAGAGATAAAGACAAAGTTCATTATTGTCAATCAAATGAAGATCCATATTCAGCAATAACAAGAAAGCACAACAAATTCATTGTTGCCAATCAAATGAAGATTCATATTCAGCAATAACAAGCACAAACTCCAGTACAATAATCTAGCAAACATATATTAAAGCTTCCAAAGACACTGGAGTTCAGAAAACATGACAATACATACCATTTCCAATTTTCTAACAGCATGGCTGATGTTCTAACAAAGCAAGGGGTGAAGAGAGATCAAATGTTCTGGACACAGTTGTAAGAATAAAAACAGGGGGAGGGGGAGATAGGGGTCTTATCTCTATTTGACTGCATGTAATACGTGCACGTTGCTGTTTCATAACTAGTAAATATTTTTTCAGAGAAGGTAAAGTATAGTATTGATATTAAAAGGAAAAAAAGCATCATGTCGTTGCTGATAAAAAAATACCATTTCTGATTTTAGCTGATGCTGACACTCCAATAGCTTCATCTCCAATTCCTATTGCAAGGATAAATAGCAAGTCTCTTATTTAACCATCTACAATTGAATACATGTCAATCTATACAATGCAAGCCAGTATCTTACTCGTATTTTGTTCTTCTTAGCTTCTTGTACAGAATCCTCACTACATCCCTGAACCTGAGTTGCAGGCTCAGCCAATATGAATATACGATCTAGGTAGACCAAAACTGGCTCTTGACCTAACCTACTCCAAGGAACCTGAAATTGAGAAATGGTAAGAAAAAAAATACCCAAGTTTCACTTTAGCTTTCAGAAATATATTAATAATGTAAATAAGCAATGCCTCAGATTAGAGAGACCCAACAGTCATACCTTAAGCTACTTGCATACTTGTCACAAATATCAAATTTTAATCCTTAAGAGGCAAAATCATAATTCATAATACAACAAATATGTAATTTTCATTTATTGGTCATAGCTGACCATCAGAGCTTTTATTAATAGTAGAAAAGAAAAAAACAATAATCTGATTTGATAACAGTGAGAAAGAAGAGAGAAAGAGAGAGAGATCTTAGTGAGAAGAGAAAAAGAGATTGTGAGAAGCCAATAATGATCTGGCCGCCCCACTCATCGTCTTATATACTCATATAAAAGATTCATTACAAAGATTAAAATGCCCTTAATGGGGTGGTTACTGTTCATAACATAAAAACAGCTCAAAAAAACAACATTAACTAATGGGCCTTGAGCACAATAACACTAACTAACGACCCAATAATACTAACAAATGATTATAAACAAGAAAATCATAAGAAACTGCTGAATCTCAACACTCCCCCTCAAATTGGGAGTAGATGTCACACATTCTCAACTTGCGTAAATCATGTACAAGTTTATTTCTTGCAACTCCTTTTGTGAGAACATCAGCTAGCCGTAAATCAGATGCAACATATGGTAGGCATATTTCTCTGGATGTCACCCTTTCTCTTATGAAATATTTGTCCACCTCTATATGATTTGTTCTATCATGCTGAACTAGGTTATGAGCAATGTTGCTGCTTGATTATTACAGTACAACATCATAGGTTTTTTTGCATCAACTCTAATCTCTTCTAATAAGGTCCGTGTTGTGGGACTTATCAGTATGGGCTTTGACCCATTTAAGTTAAAACTTTCCTATTTCTTGTTGGGTTGTACTGCTATTAAGTGTTAATGGGCTTGGGCCTTTTTTATTTTAAGTTACATGTGTGTGCCACCCTATTTTATTTCAAGAATCTAAATACAAACATGGTATCAGAGCAATAACATACTCTTATACTGCTCGCCTACCTTCTTCACCTCCTCTTTCTTCTTAAGTTTTTTTTTTTTTATTGTTGGAGTAACAAGAAGGAGCTCTACTGCTGTTCATGGTTAGATGAAGCTGCTTCTAGGGTTCTTTACTTGGAAAAAAAAAAAAAAAAACTCCAATGAGGCCCAGAATAGTTGTTGATATACCCAGGTAGGGCAAGAAACTGTGGAGTAGTCGTATGGACTACTATAGAGACTAGTTAACAAGTCTAGCTGCTAGACTGCAAGTAGTATCAATCCAAGAGATCCATGTACACTCTAGCCCAGCTTATTTTTGGAGTTTGAGCAAGGAGAAGTGTTGTTTGACCTGTTCTACTAATTAAATATCAGTTTTGAGTGAGTTCAAGATGTCTTCCAGCACAAGTGAAGTCTCATCTAGAGGTTCTAGGACTGTAGACAAAGTTACTTAAAAATGTGTCTGTTGAAAGTCTATTTTGTGACGTGTGCTCGTTGGCAAAATATTGTAAGGCAAACTATCCAAGTTCTATCGGTAACGTCACTACCTTTCCTTTTTATTTAGTTCACTCTTATGTGTGGGGTCCTTCACCCATTGTTTCTATGGATGGCTATCGCTATTTTATCAGTTTCATTGATCACTTCTCAAGGTGTACATGGGTTTATCTTATAAAAGAACATGAAGAAGTTCAGGGTCTTATGGAGGTGTGTTAGGGCTGCTTTACTTTGGACAGTTTGGGACAAAAGGAATAACAAATTTTTTAATGGTAAAGAGAGAGGGATGAGGATTTTGTGTGGAAATGTTTACTGTTTAGGGCTATTAGCTAGGCTAAAGCTTTGGACCTTTGTCACTTTTCTCCTTTGATGGCATACGAAGAAATTGGGAATTAGTTGCTAAAGCTTCTTGGGTCAAGGACAAACCTATTATAACCTAGAAGCATCCGGAAGAAAGCTTCACAAAACTAAACTTTGATGGAAGCAGCCTCAGTAATCCTGGGCCCTCTGGGATTGGGGGAGTATTCAGGAATAGAGGGCCAGGTAGTGGCTTTATTCTCCGGTCCAATTGGAGTGGGAGATGCGGCAGTGCAGAGGTCCAAGCTGTTTTATAGGGGCTCAAATCGCTAAAGAGATGAACATAAGAAATCTGATCATAGAAGGTGAGTCTAAAGTGGTAATAGGGTGGCTAAAAGAACCGGAGACAGCAGCTTGGCCTTTCAGGGGAGCATTGAGAAGATTCAAATAGCTAACTTCTACTATAACAATCAGAGTTCGGTGGGAGAGAAGATCAGCAAATGGGCCAGCATACCTACTAGCTAAAGAAGGGGTGAATAGGGGTCAATTATTCTGGGCTACACTGTAATTTATATTGTTTTTGAGGCTGCATCTCACGGCTCTTGGGAAAACTAAATGCTGTATCAGCTGTAAAACCATCTTAAAAACCTAGATCAAAGCACTTGTATCCCTTTTGTATGGGGGAATAACCTAGAAAGACCCCCCAAATCACCCCTCGGATCCAACTTGTTCTTTTTGAATCCTTAACAAGAATGAAACAGACACGACCAAAGACTTTTGGTGGTAAAGAGAACATAGGATCATTAGGACAAAGAATAGAGAAAGGAGTTTTCAACCCAACCCTTGTACACCCATTCTCCCTTTCCTCTCTCTCAACCCGAAGAACAAAAACAAGAGAAAAACTCTACTCTTACTACAAGAAAAAGAGTAAACTTCTTTCTCACTTATCTAAAAACCTTAACCCTATATACAAAAGAAACCTTTTATACGTAAAACCCTCTTTAACCTAAAGAAAGACCACACCAACCATTAAATTAGAAACAATTCAGCAGTTGAAAAATAAGACACAACCCTAACAATCACGAACTAGATGGCATCCTATTTATCAAGTATGATGCAATAAACACTTCATGAAACCAATACTTCTTGGGAACCTTGTGCTGGAATAATAAAGCACGAGTTGTCTCTATAAGATGTCTGTTTTTCCTCTTTGCTACCCCATATCCAATTATGTTTCTATATCTCACCTTTTTGCTTCCTATCGCCAGTTCATTACCTTGTTGTCTTTTGTATCCACACCTAAGGATGTTCAGGAGGCTCTTACCTCGCCAGGGTGGCGAAAAGCTATGGAAGAGGAACTCTCTACCCTTCATCACAATCATACATGGGAACTCACCAATCTTCCCCCAAGTAAACATATTGTTGGTTGTAAATGGGTGTATGTTGTTAAGTATCTACCAGATGGGAGAGTGGAATGCCTAAAAGCCCGTTTAGTTGCAAAAGGGTACTCTCAACTTTATGGTGTAGACTATGTCAAAATCTTTTCTTCAGTTGCAAAGATTGGCTCCTTACGTTGTTGATTTCCTTAGCTGTCATGCATGATTGGCCTCTATTTCAGCTTGATATTAGAAATGCCTTTCTCCATGGTGATCTTCTAGAGGAGGTGTACATGGAGCAACCACCAGGGTTTGTTGCTTAAGGGGAGGATGGTAAGGTGTGTAAGCTCAAGAAGGCGATTTATGGGATCAAACAGTTTCCCCGTGCTTGGTTTGGCAAATTTAGTGAGGTGGTGAAGGAGTTTGGAATGAGACAATGACAAGTTGATCATTCAATATTTATCTATGACTCTGTGGCCGGGAATATCTTGCTAGTAGTTTATGTGGATGATATAGTCATAACTGGCAGTGGTAGAGTTGGGATTGATAGATTGAAGACTTTCCTACAAGATCACTTTTAGACAAAAGATCTTGGGAAGTTGAAGTATTTCCTGGGTATAGAAGTTGCTAGATCAAAGCAAGGCATAAACCTCTGTCAACGGAAATATGTCATTGACTTATTGGAAGAAACAGGGTTACTAGGTGCTAAACCAGCTGAAACTCCCATGGAACTGAATGTGAAGTTGGGGAGTGACACAGGTGAATTGTTTGATAACCCTAGAAGGGCCTGATATCTAATTTGTTGTCAGCATGGTAAGCCGGTTTATGCAAAGTCCTCGGGTACCTCAGTGGGATGCAGTTCTTAGAATTGTACGGTATTTGAAAGGGGCTCGAGGTCGTGGGTTACTGTACAAGCCAAGAGGTGATCTTGAAATAGTTGGATACATCGACGCAAACTGAACTAGATCTGTATCAGACAAAAGACC
Organism: Nelumbo lutea; assembly: GCF_056320005.1. Lineage (NCBI taxonomy): Eukaryota > Viridiplantae > Streptophyta > Magnoliopsida > Proteales > Nelumbonaceae > Nelumbo > Nelumbo lutea. The sequence goes on from NC_142684.1 coordinate 207,738,873, forward strand.
CACTACAGGTTATTGCACCTTTCTTGGAGGAAATCTTGTGACATGGAAGAGCATGAAGCAAACTGTGGTAGCAAGGAGCAGTGCAGAAGCAGAATATAAGGCCATGGCACACATTACATGTGAACTAGTGTGGTTGAACAATCAGGTTGCAATTCACATCTCATCCAACCCAGTTTTCCATGAGAGAACTAAACACAAAGAGGTAGATTGTCACTTTGTAAGGGAAAAGGTCATCAATGGCATGATAAGGACAGAGCATATGAGAACAAGTGATCAATGGGCAGATCTGTTCACAAAAGGGTTGAGTTCAGGAAGAGTGAGCTACATATGTAAGAAGCTGGGATTATATGATATATATTCTCCAGCTTGAGGGGGAGTGTTAGAGTTGACTAAACATGGGCATCTCAGTCTTTTCCATATCAGTAATGTATTAGTTATATGCCTTCTGTCTAGACAGGGGCATTTTTGTCTTTGTATACTTATTCACCAAGTTTAATATATGGTTGACTGGGTTAGACGGTTGGTCTTCTCAGTTTGACACTATTCTCCTTTCTCTCCTCTCTCTCTTCTTTCTCTCTCTTCTCAGTTCGGCCGAATACTAACACTCTTTTTTTATTGAATAAAAAAATAAAATAATTCTGTTTTCAAATTTCTGGTCAGGCTCAAGCTCGGGCCTGAATGTATTCTGTTGATACATAGACAAAGCCCGGCCCATGAACAGGTCTACTCATGTTGTAACCTTATTTGGTGTAGAGGAAGCTTGAAGTAGACTTCTACCATCTGATCTTAGCTCTTTCAGTGCTTTTTTTCCCCTCTTATATGCATCTTATATACTCTAATGATTTTTTCTTTCAATATCAATCAAGCGAACAATCTAACTTATTGGATCATCATATAAACATCTAAATCCTAGATTATGGGAGACGAAGAGTCATATCCACATTTTATGTATCAATATCCATGTTAGTTTCCCGAAGCAATAAAAAAAATATCCATCTTATTTTCAATTTCAACATCTTAGGTTGGAATCACAAACCTTAAGTCTAACCGATCCAAGAAAGCCTGCCTTGACTTTAACAGGCAACTTCAATGCATTAAGTGCTTCTGGCTTCAATTGCATATTTGTTAGTTCCACATCACCTGCAATGTTTTAAGCAGTAAGAACCAATGTGAACAACTAAAGATTGAAACATTTCAAAATAATAAAATTATAATTTACTGTTGTCCATCAACATACTAGTGCAAGATTTCAAGATATGTTTAAAAACCTAGCCAGGCATCAACCCAAAAAGAGGGCCTGGTGGCAGGTTTGGTGGTTCAACCAGGTGGTTTGATTGGTGAAACTATCAAAACCATCAAGAATTCAGAACCTGGTAAACTATCCATAGGGCTGCAAATGGATCAGATCCAATCAGATACTCCTAGATTTTTACATTTACTGTTAAAATTTTATTATTTGTAAAAAAAATAAGTAAAATACACTGCAAATCCTAGCAATTTGAAACGTTCATTAGGTGGTTGCCCCAAAAAGAATTGATCCATCCACCCCATGTATCCAAGAAATTTGTTGATCTTTGAACCCAACTGAAGGAGATTCCTAATTTACTGCTGGTCATGGTTAGCTGAAGCTGTTTCTAGGGTTCTTTCCTTGGAAAAAACTCCAATGAGGCCCAGAATAGTTGCTGATATGCCCAGGTAGGGCAAGAAACTATTGAGTAGTCGCATGGACTATCAGAGAGACCTAGTTAACAAGTCTAGTTGCTAGACTGCAAGTAGTATCAACCCAGGAGATCCATTTACACTCTAGCCCAGCTTATTTTTGGACTTTGAGCAAGGGAAAGTGTTGTTTGACCTGTTATACTAATTAAATATCAGTTTTTAGTGAGTTCACGATGTCTTCCAGCTCTAGTTAAGTCTCGTCTGGAGGTTCCAGGACTGTAGACAATGTTATTCATCTTGGAAATCTTATGTTACAGATTACTAATGTGAAACTGGATGAATACAATTATAGGGAATGGGTCATTTCAGCAAGATGTGGTCCATAGTGAAAGAGTCATGAAGTTTGATATCTCCCTTTCCAGAAATGGTGCAAATAGAACCATCAACAATTGTGACTTTATCCTTTCCCAGCATAATATAATTACAGGAAAACAAACATAGCATACCAATCATGTGATTGGAAGCACCTGAATCTATTATGCAAATGGGAGTAGATGAAATAAGATAGTGTGGTATGTAGAAGCATGGTTATTTGAATGTGCAAAAAATGTGGAAGTAGGGACACCTTCAATGGTTGTGCTTCAAGATGAGCAATAATTCAACTAAACCAGACCATCCCCCTTTAGCTTGAACCAATAAGTCAGCTGACAGTACAGGAATGGATTAGTTACTAGAATTTCCAATAGGTTTAGATCTATCTAGATCTCCAGTAGAAGCAGCAACATTTTCATTTGACTTTTGTTACTGGTTATCCTTCTTGAATCAAGGAGGAAATTCCATTCAACTTGGAGCAATTTTCCAAGTATGTCGGGGCTTTTTGCAATAATCAAAGACCATGTTATCTTTATCTTCCCCACTATTATTAGCGTTCTTAATGTTGGCTTTATTTTTAGAGTCAGTCGAAGATACGAAGGCAGAACCATCAATAGTAGGCTGCATGCCAAATGAGTCATCTAAACCAAGCACCGCCACATTCTGTAATTGCCATACAAACTCATGGTAAAGAAAACAAACAGTAGAACCTACTGAAGTTACTATACCGTGTGAGACAAATGAAATCGGTTTGGACTTTGGAATTGATTATTGCCTAGAAGAACTGATTAACTCACTCTTGTTTTTCTAAAATAAGTAAGCTTCAGTGCTTGATTGAATTATCGTGTCAATTCATCTTTCGAATACTCCCAACACAAAACAAAGTTCAAAATCCTCTTTTTTATGTCAAATGATATTGACAAAACGAACTGATCAACTAAGCAAATTTTACGAGCTTAAAGAAAGACCTATGCATAGAATTGATGGAGAGGGAAAGAAAACACAAGTAACAAGAGAAATGGAGAACGAACCTCGCCAAACGCTGATCTTCAGAGCTTCTTTGCTTAGACCTTGCACATAATTGCCAAGGTATTTCTGCAACAAGAATGCGACCTGATCCTCCAACATCCTTCTTCAGTTGGATCGAACTTTTTCGGTGATCGAAGAAGAACACCGATGGAAAGAGGAAAAGAGGGAAATGTCTCGACTCTCAATTTCTCGTTTGCAGAGAAAGCAGGATAAGTTTCCAAGAGAGAAGGGTGGAGGAGGGAGTTTCTCCGTTCAACAGCCACGTCTCAGTCCCAGTCCCAGAACACGTTATTCCGTCTCGGTCGAAAGATTTTTTTTCTTTTTTCTTTTTTTTGGTAATTGTCGAGAGAAATAGAAGATTCAAGCATTCAAGTATTCGACATGTAGAAAAAAGAAACCCATCGATTTTAAGAGAATTGCGAGGTCGTCATTTCCAACTGTTTTTAGACAAATCTTTATTGTTGAGAGAGGAATAGCAGCCAGTCTACGCAACGGCTTAGGATGCGTTTAGTTTTTTTTTTTTCTGAGCATTAACAGAGGGTATCCACCTAGTCTATTAGCTATTTTAATGATCAAATCAAACCCTGAGGCCGAAAAATAGCATTTGGTCGGGGCTGTTTTCATGAATTAATATTTTAAGGGAAAAAGACTGATCAATCCAAGTGAAAATTTTTTAGTCCTATCGTACAAAGAGATGAATCCTGACTGTAAATTAATGACAATTTCATAAATAGGATGTGCTTTACAAGTGGCTATTACTAGATTGAGCTCAAGTGTACTTAATCCAATGGCCATCTGTCACTTTCTTACATAACAATCAAACTGATTACAGCAAATTGAGTGTGGTACATTTTCTTTATCTTTATCCGCAAGCTACCCCTACCTTTTTCTTCGTATACTATTCATGGATTTGGTATCAATCAATGGTTAGGATTCATCCCACCTGTATAATGGGGTTAAGAATTTTGAGATGGGCTAAACAGTCAATCTCCCTTTTTTTTTATTCTTCTTTTAAAATTGTAAAGCCAAATACAACAAATTTAAAAAAAAAAAATGCAGGGTTATTACCTTAAAGGGTAGATTACCACCTGTATTTTGGGATAGTGGTAATTTCATTATACAGAAAGCCTCCCTGCAATAGCATTCATCAGTTACATTACATGTGACCTTTGAAACTTTGTTAAATCCCCAAATTACCTAATTTTAATGGCAATTTAGGCATTTTTTCGATTTTCATTTGTTATTAATTTAATTGATATTAATTGCATGTTGCATTTGTTATACTTCTAGGTTTCTTTATAAGTTTTTTGGTTTATTTGTTGCAATTTTTATTTATAGATGGTTTTCACGTGGGTATTTTGGTAAATTAACTTCTTCCCTCCCTCAACTTATAATATATTCTTATCAACTTTGAATGTTCATGTTTACCTTTTTTTTTCTTTTTTAGGGTCGTTTTGGTTTACAAATGTACAACTCCCAAGAAGGGAGGTCTTGGGAGTTGAACAGGAGACTTTAGCCATAGAGAATCACCTTTTGTCTATATGGGTGCCAACCTCTAAAGGTAGATTGAAATCCATCCATCTCTCAGGGCTGATAGAAAAGATTTACTCCAAATTAACTGAGTGGAAAAGCAAATGCTTATCAGCCAGGGGTAAGCTTGTTTTGATTAGGCGTGTGCTTAGTACTGTACCAATACATCTTGTGACAGCTATAGCTACACTGAAGGGTGTTCTTCATAGAATTGAAATGTTTTTTCTTTTATTTTTTTTTTAATTTTCTATGGTTGAATGGGCAATAGGAGAAGCACCACCACCAATCCTCTTGGAGAAAAAAAGTTATAGGAGGTTCATCACTCTCTAAGGTTAAAACCTCTTTTAAGGATTCCTTGTGGTTGGAATTTTTCAAATACACTAGTAAGCATGCACGTGGCAATTCTAGATGATGATGATGATGATGATGATGATATATTCAATTTTTTATAAATTCTATGTATTTTAAATTTTTTGTTTTTTATTATTAATGAGATGCAGATTGCAAAATCCAAAATCTGATTACATAAACAACTCATCCAAATATGTGATAATAGAATCGATGTGTAAAGTTTTAAGTATCATTAACATGCCTACCTACTTGTCTAGACTCTTCTTTTTGTAGTGTTTTCTCTTTTTTCGTGTATCTTTTTTTCTTTTGTTCATTTATCAAAACAAATGTAAGATTTAAATAGAGGGAATTGAATGAGGTAAAAAGTAATTGTACAATTTACAATTTAAACATTACAATTAAATAGGAATTAAACTCAATGAATATTTTAGTCAAGAGAAAGTTTCATAATTTTATATCGGATCTAGTATCCAATTGGATCATATTATCCAACCCGATCCAATTCGAAGATATGAACTTGGGATATCTGAATTCGACAAAAATGATTGGATCGGATCATGATCTAATCCATTTGCACCCCTACTGCTTGGCTAGATTCTTCATTTTGTAATGTTTTATTTTTTGCGTATCTTTTCTTGTTCATTTATTTATCAAAAAATGTAAGATTTAAAATAGAGTGAATTGAATGTGGTGAAAAGTAGTACTCTAATTTATAATTTAAACCTCACAATTAAATAGGGACTAAATTAAAAAATGAGTATTTTAGTTAAAATAAAATTCCATAATCTTATTCATATTTTTAATAGCATTGTAAATATAGAATTATAGATGTGCTCAATTTTTACTATAGTTTTTTTTTGTACTTTTGTGTGTAAAACTAATTCTGGTATTTTACACATACTTTTTGTTTAACATGATAAATATATGATAGTATACATGTGTCTAAATGTTTCATTTTTTTTTGCAAGATGTATGCATTTTTTTGTATTTTATTATTTATTTATGACGTTAAAGTTTAATACATTTAACCCAAAACTTGAACCATTTATTATCAATTTTTATATTTCATTTTGGCTAGTTCTAAATTATGTATTTCATTTTCATTATCAAAAAAAATAATTATTGTTTATTACACTTATTTTTTAATTTGATTACACTAATGTGTCTACTTTTTCTACAATTTTTGTAATTTTCTATGTTTATTTATATTTTAAAATTTTTATTACCTAACTATGACTTTGTAGATTGACCAATTTAATTCAAATGATTGAATTGCTTAACCACCACTTAGAAAAAGAATGGAATTATTTTTTAGTCAATTTTAAAATACACGGATTTATACTATCAAAAATATTGACATAGATCTAATTGGTAGCATTTATTAGTGAAAATGAACTTAAAAATATAGGATTTAATAGGAGAAAATGGGAGTCTACACTACATTCACATTTTTAAATACTAGTAAGTGTCACATGCTTTGCACATGGCAATTCTAGACGATAATAATAATAATAATAATAACATATCCATAATTTTCTACAAATCTTATATTCTTTTTGTTTTTCCCTTTCATATTTCTTGCTTTATTATTATTAATCAAATGCATATTGGAAAATCCAAACCTAAATATATAACCACCTCATCCAAATATATGATAACCAAATAGAACCGTGAAGTTTCAAGCAATGTTTTTAAAAAATGACTTAGAATCATAATCATTCAGGTCATTGGTTTTTGGGTTGATAGTTTGAGCATTTGGTTCGAATGAATAATCCATTATGACAACATAATTACAAAATAAAAAAAATGGCCAAAAACCGCAGAATGGGTTGACGGTTCAACTGCTTGGGTCAAATTCATTTACCAATTAAACAAGTTTTTGCCAAGGACTGGGTTTGGTGTAAAACAGATCAGGTTTCCTGGATAGTTCTCAAGCCAAACAATTTGATCGTCTAGGTAAACAACAGTTCGAAAACATTGTTTTCAAGTTTCAATAAAAGGCCTAACTACTTAGCTAAACTCTTTTTTTTTTAGTGTTTTCTCTTTTGGGTCTATCTTTTTTTTTCTTTTGTTTATTTATAAAAAAAATATATAAGATTTAAATAAAGAGAATTGAATGAGCTAAAAAATAGTAGTTCAATCCCAGCAAAGACACGGATTTAAATCCCGTTGTTATTGAAAAGTAGTGTTTGTTGTGTTAAGTATAAAAAAATACAATTTAACCTTACAATTAAATAAGGACTATATTAAAAAATGAGTAATTTAGTTAAATGTTAACATTATTGCAAAATTAATGTATTTTTTCATTTTTTTGTATTTTTACATGTTATTAATTATTTAGGACATTAAAGGTTAACACATTTAACCCAAAAATTAACCTATTTATTATTACTTTATATATTTCATTTTTGGTTAGTTTCAAATTATGTATTTCATTTTTATTATTAATACAAATAATTCTTTTATTACACTTATTTTTAAATTTTCTTAATAAAAATATCACAAATGTGTCTAATTTTTTTCTACATTTCTGTAATTTTTATTTTTATTTCTATTTTTAAAATTTTATTACCTAACTATGATTTCTTAATTTGATCAATTTGATTCGGATGGTTGAATTTCTTAGCCAACACTTTGATAAAAAAAATGATTTTTTTTTATTCATTTTTAAAATATACAAGTTTATATTATTAAAAATATTGACATAGATCTAACTATTAGCATTTATTAGTGAAAAATAGCTTAAATAATAGGATTTAGTAAGAGAAAATGGGATTTAATACCTTAAGTATAAGACTTAATGAGAGGGGAATAAATAATGTGGAAAGCAATAATCGAAGTAACATTTTTCAAATCTTACAAATAGAGAAGGATTAAATACACAAATATAGGCATTTTAGTATCATTCAAGTTACCATTAAAGTTATAATAAAACAACTTTTGTACCCTTTTTTAAACAAAAAAAGTATAGGGTAATTTTAGTCTAAAAAAAGTTTCACATTTCATTCACACTTTTATATATAGTACGGATATTATAAATATGTCTAAGGAATCTAACATTTTTAACTCTTACAATTGAAGTAGCATTTTCAACTCTTAATCAACTTTTATACCCTAAGTTTTGCATCATACTTGATATATAGGCTCTTGATCAGCTATCAACTACTTTTCCCACATCTACACCCACGAAACACTTTCACCGTGTAGTGGGAACATCTCCCTATGAATGAAAAGGGAGATATTCCCATGTGAACGAATAATGGATTGGCATTTATTTGGATCTTTGTGTCTCGCCCAAAATTATTACCCTTGGCTAAGCGGTTGTTGAAGTGCAGTTTTAGGTGTCGGATCCACATAGAAGCTGATTAAACCAACTAAAAGAGTTATCACTATGTGTAAATAACCTAAAAGAAAATGATTTTCTAAAAATAAGAATAAAAATCTTTGAATAAAAGTAACAATAATTAAAGGATGACAAGTAGTATTGTGATAAACAATGCTTCAAGATTCACTTGATCGATTTGTTCAATTGTTCTCAATTTTGATTCCTATTTATTACTCAATTGCAAGTTTCACATCCCAAACAAGATATTAGAAAATATAACTTTAAAAGCCAAAGTTAAGAACAAAAGTATTTGCTCTGAGAAAATTAATTTTCAATGAAGAACATAATGACATATTCTTACAAGCTATCCAAAAACGACAATATATTCAACTGACAGTATTGCAGTAAATGATCAACCCATAAAATAAATTCATCCAATCAATAACTTTCTAGCAAATTGCACATAAAAAGAGCATAGCTAATCTTATATGAAAATTGAAGAATATAACTTCTGGGTTTTTAAAATAAAAAAAAATTAATAAAAGAAACCTCTCAATAACAAAATTAAATAAAGGAATCAAAGTAAAATACAAGTAAAACTCATCGGTAAAGATTCTCTCTAGCCTTGTTGAAGTTTTAGTCGCACTTAGACGTCATTCTCCCCTCTTCTCTTTTGCGAAAGACTGAGAAAATAATGCCAAAATAACCTTTAGAAGTCGTCCCCCCTTTTTGTCAGATTTTTCCTTTTTATTGTGCAGTCAGACTTCTCAATCTGCTTAGCCCAGACCTGCATCTTATCCCCCAATTTTTGCCTTGATAGAGATTGATTTAGAAAAATTTATTAACATATGAATTGTAGCCCTATTTATTAAGTGTTCACATCTTCAAGAATCATTGAATTTTGACAAGTGTAGAGAAAGATATGCCCAAAATACCAAACCCTTTTCAAAGTAAAATGGGAAACGAATCAGCGCTCATACTTGGGTCATGAAACTTGGGCTTGGGTTTCTTGGACCTATGTTTAGGCTTTCCTCCATTCAATTATTAATTCTTCCAGCATAAAAATTGCACAAATAATAAAATTAACATTTATAAAATTATTATGAAAAAATATTACTTTTAAACTCTTAATTTTACAAATGTCAATTGTTGAGCACACTTTAGAAATACATTTTCATGCTTTCGTCACAACCCCCAACCAGCTTATTGCTAGTCCCTAGCAATTTAAGCACAAACGAAAAGACAAAGAATGGTGATTAACTTAAATGGGAATCTAGCAAAACCACCTAGGCATTTCAAGCAAAAAGGTCGAAAAAGGCCACAGATGCTATCAAGATTACTTCAGTTATAACTTCCAAAAGTGAATGTGTGTGAACTAAGCAAAAACTCCATACCACAAACCGCAACACATATAGCCTTGAGAATTAATCAAAGTAAAAGCCTCAACTCTATATCCTTACAGGTAAACTATTTTAAGGCAAGGAATTTCTCTCATGGAGTTGGAAATCAGATAATCTCTCAAAGAAAAAGCCAAATTTATGGACAAACAAACAAACGATCATTGATTAAAAGAAAGGAAAATTAGCTGTTTAGAGCTCCACCATTCTTACCATAAACCAGCTTCAATATTTCTATCTGTCAAATATGAGAGCAATACAAATAGAAATCGAGCCTAGTGGGAAAGACTATTCCCTAAGAAAAGAAGTTTGTCTTCTGAATTGATGGAAGACTTTATTCTACTGAGTCTTCTCCCCCCCCCCCCCCCCCTTTAACAAAAGTAGGGAAAGTGCAGAGTTTCTCACATAACTAATATTTATACTTGTTATTCCAAATGCTTCACATAACATAACACCAACTAGCTCTCCTTTTTTTTTCTTTTTCTTTTTTTTTTTTTTTTTGGAAATTGACTAATATCATCCTTCAGCTTATCATCCAAACACTCATCAAACCAAGTAATGCCACTCTAAACAATAACTAACCAATTCAACAGATTAATGAAAGTTCATAAGTTAATTCCTCAACTCTCCACTCACTCACAAAAGATATGTGAGTCTAGAAAAATGTGCGCTTAAACATAACAATTCTGTTAGCTATATATATTGAACATCCATCTAACCACAAAGCTTAGTATTGTGCGCCAAAAGTTTTCAGAAGTTATTCTTTGATAATCAAGAGAGAAAAAGTGACTTAAAACCAAACAATTTTGAAACCATACCTAGATAAAAAAGTAGAAAATCCAATCCAAGCTTCTCAGGCATACAATGTAAATTTATTCATACAAAAACTACTAGAATAAAAACAATAAGCAAAGTGTTGATTGTCTCTCTTTCACACAAGAAGAATATATATAAAAAATGTGCATGCAATGCTACCACCTCCAACCTAAATGAGACAGTATCATCACTAGCAAAAAAATAAAAGAAATAATAAAACAAAGGATAGAGGACACCTGAACGATGAACTGAGACTAGACCTACAAATTTATCAACTAGAAGAAAGAAACATAAAAACTAATAAAAGAAAAACTAAAACAAATAAAATAAAAGAAAAAATAAAATGGTAGTGTAGAAAGATAGAACTTGAATAAGCATTGTAGACTAGATCTACAAGAGTGATCTCCTCAGGTTGGTCTACCCTCTCCACATAATGCTTCAACCATTGTCCATTAACTTAGGAAAATCTCCCATTGGTTGGATACTCAATCTCAACAGTACCGTTGGGAAAGACTCACTTCACCACAAATGGACATGTCCATCTAGCTCTCAGCTTTCATGGGTAGAGATGCAAATGGGAATCATAAAGTTGGTTTGGCTCAAAGTTCTTCCTTAGGATTTGTTTATCATGAGCCACTATTAGTTTAGCTTTGTAGATCCTAGAATTATTATATGCATCGTTCCTCAGTTTTTCTATCTTTGACAACTGTAACTTCCTTTGAATACTTGAAGACACCATGAAATGGCATTTCTCTTAGTTAAGCACAAGTCTTTTTTCTTCACACATTGTCAAAACCGCTTTCTAGTTAAGTAAGCATGAATAAAAAGAATCGCGAAAAAGAGTCAAATCATCCATAAAAGCTTCTATGCATTTTTCAACCATATCAGAAAACACACTAAGCATGCAATGTTGAAAGGTAGCTTTTAAATTACATAAACCAAATGGCATCCTACGGAAAGCATAAGTACCAAAAAGGCATGTAAAAGTAGTCTTATCTTGGTCTTCTAAAGCTATCTCAATCTGATAATAACCTGAATAACCATCAAGAAAGCAATAGAAAGGATGACCAGCCACACATTCTAAGATTTGGTCAATAAATGGCAATGGAAAATAGTATTTCCGGGTGGTCGCGTTAAGTTTCCTATAGTCAATACACATGTGCCATCCAGTCACTACCCTAGTAGGAAAAAGAACTCCTTCCTCATTTTCAACTACTGTGACCCCTAATTTCTTTGGCACAACCTTTGTAGGACTAACCCATTTATAGTCAAATATAGGATATATTCCTGCGTCTAACAATTTTAAGACATCCTTTTTAACAACTTCTTTCATTACTGGGTTCAATATTCTTTGGGGGTCTCGATGTGGGGTAGTTCCTTCTTCTAAATGAATCCTATGGGAACATATCAGTAGCCTTATAACATTAATGCCAGCTATGGTACAACCTAGTGCAAATTTATATTCTCTTAACAGATTTATCAATTTCTCATCCTGCTCAGCACTAAGTTTAAAAGATATTATAACAGGAAAGGTATCACTTGGTCTCAAAAATGCATGTTTCAATCCTTCAAGGAGTGGGGATAACTCTACTTTTGGTGTCTCCATAGAAGATGGCTTCGCCTGGTTTCTCTTACGTGGCAACTCCTCAAAGCGTGATTGCCAAAACTTCTTCTGCTTATCTTGCATGTCAATTGAAAGAGAGGAAACATTAGAAACATCATTAACAGGATAAAACAAAAATTTAGAATTTGAATCAGAATCACAAAGGATATATTCTAAAGATTTAAAATTTTTCCTTTCATCTACTTCCTCTGCAATGAGAGAGTCTATCATGTATGTATGGTAGCACTCGTCCCAACATGAAAAATATTCACCTTAATAGGGGTGTCAATGGACCGGTTTCAGGTTGGACACCGTCCAAATCAAAAGTGATATGCATAAACTAGACAGTCCTAAAAATGATATGGATGCAGACCGGTCCAAATATGAATAGTCCATATATAGTACAAACCGAATATGGACAAAACCTTTGAATCAAATGGTTTGTTCATTCATTTGAAGTTCTCTCCCAAATTTTCTTTGTAGACCTAGTGCTCTATGTCAGTACACCTCCACCGCTCCCTCCAACAATCAAACAAAGAAGAAGGTTTCTCTCCGACAGTGGTATTCCTCGAACTCCAACAGTACTTCTGGCGATGGTTTCTCTTCGGCGGTGGTATCTCTCTAGTTCTTTTCTCTCGTCTCTCTTTAGCGAATAGTGATGGTGACCATCATTCCATTGTTCTAGTGTTATCTAGCGACCGACAACACTCTCCAGTCTCTCCGATGGTTATCTATCTCATCTCTTTCTCTCTCTTTATCCAGCGGTAGACTCCTTGCTCGTTTAGGAATTTCTTCTCTCCTCTGTCATTCCAATCTCTCCTCTATCATTTCAAACATTTTAGTTTTGTATTGTTTTTGGTTTAAGAGTAATCTATTTTTGGTTTTGGGTTTAGGAACTCTCCACTTGAGTCCCCCCCCCCCACACACACAAATTTTCTAAGATAAAATAAGAAATAGTTATTTTTCCACAATGGAATTTCTAAGTGCAAATGAATGCTTCCTAAGCCATACTTTTGGTATTTGATTATACATGCATTAAGTGTTTTTGAGTATTAAGTATTTTTTTGTTGATCTTATCATATTTTGCATATCTAGACATAGTAGTTATTTTTATTATTTTAAGGTGTTAGCAATAGCTGAAAGTTTGGAACCAGGCCTGCCATTTCATTCTTATTGTTTTGCATCTAATTCTTTTTTAGTTTCATTGATTAATTCAATGGAACCAAGCATGCCATTATGGGGTCCTACATGTATTGAAGAGGTTTAGAGCATATTTCATGATTTTTTTTACCATCCTCCCTATTTTGTTTGCTTTGTTTAATCAATTTCAAACTCATTGGAAATAGTTGATCTTATTTATATTTATTACTTATTAGTGATAAAGTCATAAGTGTTATCATATGAATCTCATTAGACTTTCTTGTTGTTCATGTTAGTGTGAAAATTATTATTTTTTTCTTAATGCATTAAGGATGGATGAAGCAAGTGCTGAAAATGCAAATGTGCCTGAAAACCTGAGTGAATCATCTATGGCATCTAGCTCTACTAGAAAGAGGGTTAGGTCCGAAGAATGGGAGCATTTCAAGAAAATGAAATTGGACTCTAGGGAGAAGAGAGCTATTTGTAAACATTGTGGAAAACAGTATATAGGTGAAAGTTCTATAGGAACGAGCCATCTTTTAGGACATGTACCAAAATGTCCTAAATTAAAACAAATGGGTACAAGTGAAAGAAGTTGTAGAAAACTTCAAATTTGACCAAGATAGGAGCCAAATGGACTTAGCAAAGATGATAATAAAGCATGGGCATCCTTTTAGTATAGTTGAAGAAGAGTTTTTTTTAGATATTTGCCGATAATCTTCAACCATTATTTAGGTTTGTTTCTCGAAATACAATAAAGAATGATGTTATGAAGATTTACTTGGATGAAAAGGAGAAGTTGTACAAATACTTTGATGGTTTAGATTGTAGGATTAGCTTAGCCACCGATATGTAGACTTCGGAACAAAATTTGGGGTATTGTTGTTTAACAAAATACTTTATAGATGATGGGTGAGAGCTAAAAAAGAAGATTATTGCATTTATGGCGGTTGAGTGTCTCCATGATGTAAACACTTTGTATGAAGTCATTATGGAGAGGTTGTTAACTTGGAACATTGATAAAAAAATGTTCTATAACAGTTGACAATGCCTCTAACAATGATGTTATGGTTAGGGAGCTCAGGAATTGGCTTTGTGTTAAAGGGCTCCCATTGCATGGTTATCTATTTCATGTGAGATGTGTTGCTCACATCTTAAACCTTATTGTGCAAAATGGGTTTAGAGAAATATCACCATTGTTACATAAGATTCGAGAAAGTGCTAAATGTATAAGGTTGACACCCTATAAAAAGCAAAAATTTGACAATGCAAGAAGCCAAGCAAAAGTACAACATAAGAGAGGGGTGGTTGTTGATTGTCCAACGCGATGGAACTCCACATATGACATGTTGGACATGACTTTAGAGTTGAAGGAAGCATTTTGTTGACTAGTTGAGCTTGACCATGACTACAAGAATCTATCATTTGATGAGGAATGGGAAATGGGGACAGTAGTACGGGATTGTTTGCAAGTTTTTTACATCTGCACAAAAAAATTCTCAAGTACTACTTCTCCAACCTCAAATGTATTTTTTCCCGATATTTGCACAATTAAGCTTTTGTTGCTTTAGTGGCTAAATGATGAATATGAATATGTTTGTTCAATGGCAAATAGAATGAAGCAAAATTTTGATAAATATTGGGATGAATGTTCTTTGGTGCTTGCAATTGCCGTTGTTCTTGATCCTACGTTTAAGATGGAGATTGTTACGTATTACTATAATCTCATTTATGGAGAGATTGTTGAGAGGCATGTTACAAGAGTTAGAGAGGCACTAAATGACCTATATTCAGAGTATGCGGGTTTTGATATAGAGGACAGGTCACTTGTAGACTCTAGTGTTGCATCTCAACTATTGAGGATTCATGGTGTTGTAGATTTTTTGAGATGTTTTGATCGGTGGTTGACTGAAGAGCATCCAAAATGTAATATAGGGACTCAAAATTCAGAGTTTGATCTTTATCTTGAAGAAAAACTATTTCCTAGAGGTGAAGAGCTTGATATTTTGAGATTTTAGCGAGTTGATGGTCTCAAGTTTCCAAAACTCTCTAGATTGGCATGAGATATTTTGGCAATTCCAGTATCCACTGTACCATCCGAGGGAACATTCAGTATTAGGGGCAGAATAGTGGATCAGTATCGTACTTCATTATTTCCAGAGATTGTGGAGGCTTTGGTTTGTGGGCAAGATTGGTTAGAAAACTCCAATTACAAAAAGTAAGTTAAAAATTGGATCTTAAAGAGTTGTTATATTTCCTACATGTTTCTATTTATTTATATGTTTTTTGTTTCTAATATGTGTTTTTAGTTGTGTATTATTATTTTTAGAATTGGATCTTGAAGCAGCCACTACCTCTCCTATATGTGTGGCTTCTACAACTGACACTAACCGAACATGTAAGTTATGGCAAATGGTCTATAATTAAATTATTGATTTGCAAAATGTTTGTCTTTATGTAATTTAACTAAGCAAATGTTTTTGTTTCAGGATATTGGAGCATATGCTATGCATCTAGTTTGGACATTTTTGCTTCATAGGTTTTTTTTTTCTTATATTTTTTCATAAAATTTGGATTCGACTGGACCTACTCTATTTGTAATGATTTATATTGATAGAAGATAAGTTTGGGGTTGTCAATGGACCATCCAACCATGATTGGGTTGGAATGTTGGACACAATCTGAATTGAATTAAAACCAATTTGAACATGTTGAACAATCCAGTAAGATAGTGGATTGGACTAGTCCAATCCGGTCTAGATTGAACAATCCCATAACACAGTGGATTGGCCAGTCCAATCCAGTCCAGATTGATCAATCCAATAAGACAGTGGATTGGACCAGTCCAATCTAATCCAGGTTGAACAGTCCAATAAGACAGTGGACTAAAACAATCTAATCTACTCCAATAAAACAGTGGATTGGACTAATCCAACCCAGTCCAGGTTGATCAGTCCAATAAGACAGTGGATTGGACCAGTTCAATCTAGTTCAAGTTAAACATGTTGAATAGTCCAATAAGACAGAGGATTGGAACAGTCCAATCCGGTCCAGGTTGATCAGTCCAATAAGACAATGGACTGGACCAATCCAATCTGGTCCAGGTTGATCAGTCCAATAAATTGTTGTGTCTCTCTTTTGCTTCTTAACAATGCAAGTTAAGAGCAGCAACAATATGACAGATCAGTAGGTTATGACTACCAGTTTCAAGCTCAACTACTCAAGGACCATTTTGTTTCCTGTGGATTGTTGCCCATCAGTAGGTTATGACTACCTATCTCTTAGTTGTCCATATCTTCAAGAATCATAAAATTTTGATATCTATAGAGAAAGATATGCCCAAAATACCGGACCCTTTTCAAAGTAAAATGAGAAACGATTCGACACTCATACTTGGGTCATGGAACTTGGGCTTGGGTTTCTTGAACCTATGTTTGGGCTTTCTTCCATTCAATTATTAATTCTTTCAGCATAAAAAATTGCATAAATGATAAAATTAACATTTATAAAATTATTATGGAAAAATATTACTTTTAAGCTCTTTATTTTACAAATGTCAATTGTTGAGCACACTTTAGATATACATTTTCATGCTTTCGTCACTTTGTAGTTTGGTTAAGCTTTAGGATAGCAAAGATTTTATATGCACAGATTATTGCGAGAAAACATTACCTGCAACCAAGGTCGCAGAACAACTCCAGTGATTATTGAACAAGCTAGTCTATAGTGAAAAAGACAAAGAGTTGTTCTATGACCTTGGTCGCAGGTAATGTTTGCTCAAGGTTAATCACTTAATTTCTAAAGCTAGAAATGAAACTTGACTCCAAGATTTTTAAAATTGGATCAGACAGGAAACCATTCTAGGGATCAATTCCCGGGTTGAACGGGTTGACCGCCTGATGCTGTTCAATCCAATGTGTTCCAAATCAAGATCGCAGTCAAATAGTCTGCCAATTGGTGAAGCCAAGATGCAAGAATGAAGTTGTGCACCAAGATCAAGATCTGAAACCAAGAAAGAGATCAAAGGCCCGAGGAGTTGTTCCCCGGGTAGGCACTCTAACACTCAAGTCAGTAATGGAAGAGATGGGCAGTTGGGCCGAGCAGTTGAGAAGAATGTCGGCCCGAACATAAGCATAATAACAGTACGAAGTTTGAAAGTCCCTTACCTTGAGCGGATGTTACCTATTCATAGCCAAAGATCTGTGTTCAATTTGGATGAGGCTTCTAGGGTTGTCCGTCGAGGTCTTTGAGATAAGTCTCAATCCCTAGCGAAGTTGTCCTCCTTATTCGTACGAGGCTCCTCTTCTTGGTTGCACTTATCTGTCCTACGTGATGCTAACATGGCCGAAGAGATAAGATGGCTAGGGAGGCGCCATGTGGCACCCGGGGCTAGCTTGACCATAACCGAAACACTGCCTAGTTCAAATGGGTGGCTTGTTTTGACTTTAAAATTGAAAAATAAAAAAAAAGGCCAAAAATCAATATTTAAATTAACTGTTTGATGGTTCAACCACCCGGGTCAGTGGGTCACTAACCAAATCAACAATTTTTTTGCCAAAAAGCAGTTTTGGGGTGAAACGAAACCTATTACCTAAATGGTTCTTGATTTTTCCGATCCAATCTAGTTTTGAAAACCATGCTTGAGTCATCCTGTTCTTCAACAATTTCTAGCAACTCTCTACCGAAACCCAAGGTTTGATTGTTAAAAGATGGGATGAGTATTCCTTTTATTTTTTGTAGATAGCCTTTTGGGTTTTGAGATCTCCTTGGGTTTCGAGTCTAGATCTTTTGCCCACAAGAACTCTGCCCACATCTACTCACATAACATTGCAGCCACACATGGGGAACATCTTATCCTCTTACATAGTATTATGCACGGGGGATGTTCTCAATTCACAGGGGTGGTGTGCTGTGAGTAGATGTGGACAGAGTTCTTGTGTGCAGGAGATCCAGAGTCCCAGGTTTCCACACGATTTTTGTATATTCTTAATGCATAGTGGGGGTTGATCTCCCTGTACTTGGACCCATCCGACCAAGATGGTTGAGCTGGTAATCCACAACCCGGAGACAAAACGGTTCAACCTCTTTATCGGTTTTCAAAACATTGCTTTTAGACCACAATATTTTTTTTTGGGGGGGGGGTTAAACTTTTTAGACCACAATTTGGTAATTCTCATTTGAATGTCTTGGGCAAATCCAACTTTTGCCTAAAGTTTTGGCAAAAATAGAAATTAACCATGAGAAATCCGTTACCTCCTTTTCAATCAAAGGATCGGATGTTTAAATTCCCACGCAACATCTAATTACTTTCAATTCAAACTAACATAAGATGCGGATTCAAGCCCATTTGCTTTCAGTATAAACTAAAGTGCAGAAGACAGCTGAGGCGCGAGAGCTAGAACATCTGTATTAATCTGAAAATCTCCTCTGGAGAGTTAAAAGAAGAAGGCGAGCGACAGACAGACAGATTCGTATTTCGATCTTCAAACCCAGATGGCAACCGAAATGAGCTTGAAGCTTCTGGTGGACATGAATTCCAAAAGGGTTCTATTTGCAGAAGCAGAGAAGGAGATTGTAGATTTCCTCTTCAGCCTCCTGATCATGCCCATGGGCACCATAGTGAGGCTGCTAAGCCCACATCACGCCAGCGCAGGATGCTTCGGCAACCTCTACAACAGCGTCCAGAATCTGGGTGACATGTACTTGCAGTCCAACACAGACAAGGCCCCTCTCTTGCAGCCCAAAATCGCATACTCGCCATTAACGACCGGCGTTCAGCGCCAGGACACTCTTCCTCTTCTTCTTCTTCAGGATGCTGAAAGTGAACAGAGCAAGTCTATCAGTCCTCCGCGGAGAGTGAAGTACTACAGAAATTCTGCTAGGATATGTGGGCATCTGTCTAATGTTGCGGGGACTCGGTGCCCATGTGGATGGGATATGAACATGGAGCTGCAACTGATTGAACCAAAGACTGTGGCCGCCGGAGCTAGAGGGTATGTAAAGGAGTTGGCGACATACATGATCACTGATGACTTGGTGGTAACGCCAATGTCTACCATCTCTAGCATTACTCTTCTTTCCAGGCTTGGTGTCAAGGGAATATGTAACTTGGAGGAGGTCTCTGTGAAGCTTGGCAAGGAACAGGTGAAGTGATCACTATGCATTCTCTCTCTCTCTCTCTCTCTCTCCTGCTAATTGACTCTTTCTTGTGTGTGTGGGCTTTACTAGGGTTTGGCTTTGTTAAGAGCTGCTTTACAGTCAAAGTCGGTTCTAACAGATGTTTTCCTTATGGAGGGAGCTCCTCAAACTCCAGCAGATTCAAAGAGGTCAGTTTTCAGTTAACCCCAAGAGAGGCTTGAACACAATTGAGAGAGAGGGAGATCTTAGTAAGGTGGTTAGCTTACTATTGTAGGTTTCATTTGCCTACTGATAAATTTATACTGACTTTAAATCGGAATTTGGTGTTAATAATTATTAGGAATTAATAGTAAATCTATTATAATTATTGAAGGAGATTAAATCTTATTATATAATATTATTCTAAAGTGCAATTTAGATTTCTCTAAATAATGATTTCTTTTTTTAAATTATTCAAATCTAAAACATGCTTGGCAATCATTTTGAACTCCACAAGAATATTTAGAGTATTCAGATATGATTGTATGCATTTTATTTATACAATTGGGCCATGGGGTTTCTATTTGATGAAGAAGCCATGACTTCAACAAGGAGCATCAGAAATAGCTAAGTGGCCATGAATTTATAAAAAGAAAAAAAAAAAAAAACTCCCTTTGACTGAGGCAATTAAATTTAGAGAAATTTATCCATTAAATTCTACTTCTGTAGTTCGATACTGTCCAAGGAATTTTTCTTGCTAGTTTCAGTTTCACTTTTACTAGTGTACAGTAAATAAAGATGAAAGGATAAATTATAAGTACCAAAACCAAGACATCTATTGTCATTATATGGTATAAATATGGATATAAATGTTGTAATTTTGACCTATTACTCTCAAGGCAATTGTGGTAACTGTATTGGCATTGATATCAGGGTCTGTTTGGTTTACAATTGGAATCAGAGTCAGAATGGTCTATTCCCATAATCTGTTTGGTTCAAATAGAAATCAGCTGGAATGGGATTTCATTCTCCCTTGAGAATGGCATTCCCTCAAATGGGAGGATGTCATTCCATCAATAACCGGCATGGGATTCTAAATTTCCGATTCCACCCAACCAAAAAGTTGGAATTAGAATGGTTCATTGAAATTCAGATTCCAAACCCCTAATTCTGCATACTGAATGGGCCCTCAGTTGTGTTGTTGCTCTACACTGTTAAATTTATGTGGTGCATCATCTGTGGGGTATTTCTACCGGAAGATTCCTAGATTAAAATGAAAAGATCTTATTGTTCTCTATGAAACCCAACTAATGTGATGTGATTTTGCAAGTGAACTCAAGAATGGAAGAGCCCATTGCAGCTGAGCCAAAGGAAAGCAAGCTGAAAGAAGAAAAATAACACTGAGAGGAGGAGAAGAACCTTTATGGTTGATTACAATGTTATGTTATCACGGTTATTGAGCTAATGATGTATAATTGTTGTATGAAGTAAAAGCAAGTGATTTGGAATATACTCAGAAAAGTTGCAAGTAAACTGGATATTATACAATATGACTTTATTTGGAACTCCAATTTAAGCAGGGAATAAGAAATGGAAAGTAGAACATTAGGCTGTGTTTGGTTTGAAGGAAAAAGGTAGGGAAAATAGGGAAACCTTTACAAATCTTGTATAGGTTTCCCTACATTTCCCTTCCTTTCCCTACCTTTTCCTTCAAACCAAACATAGTATAATGGTAACAAGTAATAGGTGTCCCAAATGCATCTATGGATATTGTGTGTGTAAATCCTAATATTTTACCATATGATAATTAATGGAAGAAACAAGTTGGTCAAGATCTATTAGTATATATTAAAACAAAGATAGTCATGTCAGATGGCCACCCCTTTCTCTCTTTACTCAACTGAGGCTTATACCATCCCTTATACTTTCAGCTCGTCATCTTATCATCTCTCTCTCTCTCTCTCTCTCTCTCTCTTCCCATTCATAAGCTAATCACAAATTCACAAATCTGAATTGTGATATTCTAGGAAAGGAGAAGCCTGCATATAAAAGACGAAAACAAAACGTTTCCTTCTTTTTGAACTAAATGTCTTCTTCTCAACTTAATCTCTTATCAACTTTACACCTAGGGTGTTCATTATATGGTCTAAACCATCAAACCCAACTGTAATTAGCGGTTTGGTCTGGTTTTTCCTTGCAATAATTTGGTTTGGTTTGAGAATTTCTCAAATCGTAGTTTTTTTTTGTTCGATTTGGTTTTCTATATTTTATAAACCAAACCAAATCATAAACTGTATTAAACTGAACTATTAATAATAGTATGTATGTATACATTCATTTAACATTTCATACATTATTATTGTTTATTTCAGTTTTTAACTTGTAATTTGATGCCCAAGAAAGTTGTTTATGTTTGAGAAAGTGTAAAAATAATATGTAGGTATGCATGTTATTTAAGCATTCTAATTGGGTTAAGCCCAATAGAATGGTCCAAATTGTATTAAAAACTGGATCAAACCTCAATTTACTGGTTTAGTCCAAAATTTTCTTCAAACCAAATCAAACCGGACTGTAAACACCCCCATTTATATCACTCTCTTCATCTAAGGTAATCAAGTTTTGCAACTGAAATCTTCTCGACAGGTCAACGGAAGTGATGCTATGTACATTTTCTTTTTTGAAAAGAGAAGTGATGCTACGTACATAATTTCACTTATTACATGGCCTATAGCTATATATGTTGTTTAATATGGCATTGGATGATTGGAATGCTTCACAACTCAAACTGTTCTACAGTTACGGGTGCATTGAGATTTTATCAAAATTTTAATGGGCCCAAAAGTCTGAGCCCAAATCAGTATAAACTGTTAATTCGGGCCAATCAAACTTAACACCCTTATCTTTCTGTGAAAAAGAAGCATAAAACGGATAATTAAGAGGGACGATCCAGACCAGTCTGTACATTAATACCCCTTCACAAATTGTCTATCTATCGAAATTGAGAACCAACTGTTATGGTCTGACATAGGCTTAGCCTTGTTTACGCTTGGTAGGTTTACGTTAAGGGACACTATTGTTATTTTCGCCTGTAAGATTTTTGGGAGAATTGATGTTATTTTCAGGCAGACCACCAAAAACTTAACGTACTCTTTGAGGAGGGGTGGTTGACCTCCTTGGGTGCCTAACCTTGGCACTCCTAGACCAACTTCCCTTGCGAGGTGGCCCTGGTTAATGGCTAGCATGGCTACTAGGGTTCCTCATGGGCGCACACAAGCTCATGGGGATAGTGCATGGACCGGCACTACGCTACCGAAACTCAAGGGAGGTTTGGCATGTGGGCCTGGCTCAAGCATGACCCTTCACCACGCCAGTCCATTGCCAAAGCTAAGTGAGCTACCCCATTGCCTCTAGCGCACGGGTGTGTTCCGGCCCAAGCGGTTATCTCTCAACATGGCACACAGGTGCCCATCATCATCTTTATATAGGAGACCCTTCACATCAGTGCCAAGCCACCTCTTCAGTGCACAGTCGCCTCTAGTTATAGTCGTCCCCCTTTAGCACGTAAGTGGCGCCTCCCGTGGACCGGCCAGAGCCAGCCAAGTGCTCCGGCTATGCGACTTGAGGTCATGATCCAGTGCTACTGACCTTGGTGGAGCCATCTCATCGGGCAACTCCTAGCCTCGAAGCACACAAAGGCTTGTCCTGACCTACTTTGGCCTAGATGCCGCACAGGTTTCTTCCGCTATAGAACTACCCCCATGACATAATTGCTTTGGTCAGGGAAACGTCAATACAGACAATAGTTTTTGTCGTTTGTCAAAATAGGCCATTTGTTCGGATTGAACAATCCGACCATTCGACCCAAGAACTGGCCCCCCTCAAACAGTTCTTTGCCTGGTTCAATTTTGAAAACCATGCCTAACAGTATGTTGTTCATAACCCTCGACCATCGGATTGGAAATCAGATTTGAAATATGAATTATATGATAATCTAATTTTTTTTCAAGGGGCTATAGAATGGGGGTAGCCATGGTTGTTAAAACCAACCTGGTGATCGAACTGGTTAGGGGTCTAGTTACCGGGTTGAATGGTCTAACCGTTCGAATCGAATGCTTGGGATATTTTTATAGAAAATTAAAAAAATAAAAAAGGTCAAAACCGTTCGAATGATTAACCACCCAGTTCAGCGGTTCGCTGACCAAAATCGACGGCTTTGGGGGGAAAATCTGGTTTTTTGGGAAAACGAAACCGATCAGGTGGCCAGTTTCCGGTTTTTCCGGTCCGATTTTGAAAACCATGGGGGTAGCCCATTCCCTTAACCACCCTCCCCCGCCCTTGTGGCAGTGGGATTTGATCCCAGTAACTAAGCCACCATCAACTGGTCTTAATTGGATGGTCAAGGGTGGGGAATACCCATGCTAGACCAATTAAAGGTGTTAGATGGGAGGAGCAAACAGGTTCACCTAACAATATGTTTCTCACCTTCAGGTGCCATTTGGCAAGTCTTTTTAAGAAGATCTATCGATAGTCTAGATGGCCAAAAGATATAATGAGCTCGTGGGGTCTTGTCTTTAAGATTTAGACCATCTAGTAAGTATTGTAGTCTATCTTAATCTACAGATTAAATTAAAGATTTTAGGTGTAGAAAGACATGAAGCTTCAAACCTTTCCATATTTTTGGCCATTTTGAGTTTCCATGAATTTTTTTGGTCTTTAGAACTTTGAAAGGTTCAAAAGACAACACAAAAAACTTGCCTAATGCTTCCTTAATCAAGAGCAAAGACTCAATTCCATGACCTTCTAAAGCCAATCCGCTATGACATTAGCTTCCCTACAGACATGTATATACTGAACATTGAAACTCCACCTTTTGTAGATTCCAAAAAGACTCTTCAATCTACAGAGGAATATCCTGACCCTTAGGCAATGTTTGTTTTGAAGGAAAAGGTAGGGAAAGGAAGGGAAAGACAGGGAAACCTATACAAGGTTTGTAAAGGTTTCACTACCTTTGCCTTCCTTTGCCTACCTTTTCCTTCAAACCAAACACAACCTTAAGGGAATATCCTGACCCTTAGGCAGGAAATCTCAATACCTAACTGCTTTTCTATCTTCCCCACTCAATTCGGAGCTTAAAGAACATAGTAGATCCAATTCGTTTAAAGTGCTAGTTGCATCAATAAAGGTATCCATGGAAAATTAGGACCAAGAAATATTTTTATCTTATGCTTTTTCTGTTCTTTCATTCAATCAATCCATCCGAGTTGAACATGCCAACTTGCTCAGTTGCAAAAGTATCCTAAATACACGGATTTGAAAATACTATGCCCTAAAATTTATCCAAGCGTAACCTTAATTTTTTATATACAAAAGTTCTGATTAAGGCAGTATTATTGCCAAGTTGTTTTATTTCAAATTGTCTAAGACTTCATGCTTGTTTCAGGTATTTTTCTTTTCTACTTTGTTGTTTACAGTCTTATACATCTCTATGAAACTTTTAAAATTGCAGCAAATACTCATAGAATGCTTGGACTACAAAAGAGCCACTTGTCCAAGCTTTCAGGTTACATCTAGAGTCTAAACCTTAACCAGATTCCATATGTATTTGGTTATTGCTCAAGCTGCTATAAAAGAAATTTGCTACTTGGTAAAAAATCCACCAAAACTTATCAAAGAAAGTTTCTTACATATATTGGAAGAAAACCAACTTCAAACAATTTTTGTTATGAACAAATGAAACAAAAGCTAGAATGCAGTAATAAGTCAAAACAAAACATGAGGATTTATGTTTTTCAACCTCAGAGTTGTAGATTATTTTATTGGGATATCTGATGAAATTTGTATCCACTCAATGGAATCAATAAATATTTCAGTTGCAGGTATCTAATTGTAATGATGCTAAGGGAACCTTTGTAGATGGAAACCATCATTCTTTGATTGGTTCCAAATTTCTGTACAATAAACACTTATTAAGGAGTTGAAGATGATACCTCATAACCCCACCATGTGAGTTGCATGTCATATGGGAAATTGTGGCCTTGTGAGTCCACCATCCATACAACATTTGATATGGACACACCTTCCCTCATTACTCCACTGCTCGTTTTGTTGGACCAATTAAATAGTGTATTTATTTATCCTATTTTTAGAATGCATTGTAATGTATTATTAGTAGGTTAATTTGCCTTTGGGTTCTCCCTTTCAATTTATGTTTTTATTGACTAGTAATCTTTCACATTGTTAGAATATTGTGGCAACCATCATGCCAGAAGATTATCAACACAAAAAGGTATTTCTATGCAACCCCCACTTCTTGACTTTTAAATTATTTATTGAATTCGACTTTTCCCAGCCCTTCATTCAGAACAGATGTCAAAGCAACCCCACGTTTCACATCTCATAGACATGAAGCATGAATCTCTACATCTTCTCTTTCTCAAGGCCCATCTGGACATTGGTCCCTCCCCCATTCCCCATGAAATCAGAAAGCAATAGCACAAACTCATCAGCCCCACTCACAATCGGCTCACAATGAATGAGTTTTCCTTAGCCGAAGTTGAGATCATGGAAAGGCAGTTTCCACCAAGCTGACAAATAGAAATTTCCATTTATGGTTGCAGGAATCCCTTTATGGATCTCTAACCAGTCTATCACTGACCTCACGTAGTCATTTGAAACTCTGTATATTGCTACTCCACACAAAAGGAGAATGGCTTCTCAACCAGATCCACCACCTTTGCACTGACAAAAGCTGTGACAAGAGCATTTCCTGTAAAACCATGTGGTAAAGGGGGAGGTATCTTGGACCTTATGTCCATTGCAAACAGAATGGTTGAAGTCTCATCTGGGTCATCAAACACTGCTTTGGATCTTGCTCTCCATAGGTGAGCTACAATGGCCTCAAATTTTGAACACTTGGCCATGGCCTTGCCTTTGAGGATGCTGAACATGCTAGAGGTAAAACAAAAGAGCTTGTGACTGTACTTGCTGGAGAACTGTAACAGTCGGGTGCGTTGGTTGGGAGAGGAGAATGAGGAAGTTACTGAAGCTATCTCTAACTTCTCTGTGTATTCAGTATCTGGGTATTTGATCTGAGGTGGATTTCCTGCTTTCAGGCATGTTCTGTCGTTGTAGATGGCTTGGGTATTCAGGCCTTCCCCACTGCAAATAGATGTTTTTGCCGTTGTGGTGATATCTTTCACTCAAAACCGATGGACTTGTGAATGGGCAGATTAATTGTCTTAAAACTGTTTAGTAATTGTACATATGCATTGACAACATTTTGTTTATTTTTTGAGAAATTAGGAAAATAATTTATTCTTTATTGAGTATTATTTTCTAAGGAAAACATTTTGTTTTTCTTCATTATTTTAGTTGAACCAAAATATTTTATAGAGAAAATGTTTTCTGAGGAAAACATTTAATTTGGACCAGATTGGGTCCAATCTGGTCCATTTGCATTTCATTTGGACCAGATTGGATCCAGTTTGTATGAGGTTTGGACCGAATTTGCTCCAGTCCATTTGTAAATGGTCTTCTTAAAATAAGCGGAATCTTCAACTCACTATTAACCATAGATTGAGTATTTAAAACCAGAAAATCAACAGGATAATAGAATTTATCAATCTAGAGCAAAACGTCTTCTACTATCCCCATTGGTTTCTGAATAGAACGGTCAGCCAGTTGTAACACCATGGATGTGGGTTTTATCTCTCCAAGACCTAACTGCAAGTAAACTGAATAATGCATTAAATTTACACTTGCTCCTAAGTCCAAGAGAGCTTGACCGAACTCTTGTGTCCCAATATGGCAAGCAATTGTGAGGCACTCAGGATCTTTGTACTTTGGCAGTGTTCTCTGCTCAATCACCGCACTTACCTGTTCTGTCAAAAATGCAGTTTTCTTAAAATGGTGCATAGATCCTTAATCACCTTGGCATAAGCCGATACCTGCTTAATCACATGCAACAAAGGTAGATTAATCTTAACTTCTTTCAAATGTTCCAAAATATCATCTTGGTTGTCTGAAAATTTTCCTCTAGAACTAAGAGTTTGGGGAAAAGGCTCTTTTGAGGGGGCATCTTCAATTCTACTTGGAGTGGTGACATTTGTGCGAGGGGGAGTTGACAAAGGCCCATCTAAAACCTTATCACTACGAGTAGTGATGGCGTGAACTCCCTTGATGTTCTCTAGATCAGAGGTGGATTCCCGTACCATATGTGACCCCTTTGGATTGGTTTGAGGCTGAGACGGGATTTTGCCTATCTCTTGTACAGTAAAAGCATTGGTTAGCTTAGTTATATGGCTCTTGATATCCTTGTTCTCTTCAACCACCTGGGCAAGAATAGATTCAAACTTTTGGTCAGTCTTATTTTGTGCCTCCATAAATGCTTGAAGTGTTTCCTCTAAAGGATTTCTATTCGGTCGAGCATTGTATTGAGGTATAGGATGAAGTCTGGATGGTTGCGCCTCTACACTCCAATTATTGTTGGATGAAGTAGGTTGATTCTAATCAGCCTTCCAACTAAAATTGGGATGGTTCCTCCAACTAGGATTATAGATCTCTGAATAGGGTGAGAAAGGTTCCTTATACAATTCGAATGCATTACACTGTTCTTCATAAACCTCTCTCATCTCACCATAGGTTGGGCAATCTTGAGCTAAGTGATCCAACCCCCACAGACAAAACATGAAGCTTGAGTTTCTACCCTGGCAACCATGTGGGTGACTTTATTATTTCTCATCTTTAAGGCCTCAAGTTCTCTAGTTACAACTTTAATTGGGCTTTGAGGTTGTCTTCCTCCTTAAGATGATAAATCCCGGTTGGACGTGACCTATTAGTACTATCAGTAGCACTAGGCCCAGTCCACATGTGGGCTTTCTCAACTAACTCATTCAGGAATCTATGGTTTCTTCAGGATCCTTTTGTAGAAACTCCCCATTACACATCATCTCTATAAATTGGCGCTCCCTGCTAGTTAAACTCATATAGAAATAGTTAACTAACATCCAAGTTTCGTACCCATGGTACAGACACAGGTTCTGTAGTTCTTTAAATCTCTCACAGGCTTGGTATAAGGTTTCATTATTCTTTTGAGAAAAGGTTTAGATCTATCTCTTAAGATTGTTGGTCTTATGGTAAGGGAAGTACTCGTTAAAGAAAAAGCTTGGGTCATCTCCACCCATGTACCTATGGATCTCGGTCTCAAAGAGTATAGCCAACTCTTAGCTCTCTCTTTCAGGGAAAAAGTAAAAATTTTCAGCCTAACAATGTCTGCAATATCAGCTCGGTTATGGAAGGTGGCCACTACCTCTTTAAATTCCCTAATATGCACATATGGATTCTCACTGTCTAAACCATGGAAATTAGGCAAGGGTTGGATCATTTCAGGTTTGAACTCAAATTGTAGTGTATTCGGAGGGAACATGATGCATGATGGTGTGGCTATCTGGGTGGGGTGCAGGTAGTCTTTTAAAAACCTAACAGGGTTGTCCTCATGTTGACTCATGGTTTCAAAATCAGAGGATGAACTAGATGCTACTTCTTCTTCAAAGAGTGGTGGCGGGTCTATTTGTATCTGTCTAGCGAATCTCCATCTTTTGTCCCTTGGTTTATTCATACACCCTAAGCTCCTATTTTTTTTTTAGCTTACAAAAAAAGAAAAGGAAAATGAGATCAAGAAAATAGAATGAAACTAAAGAAAATGAAACAGACAAAGGAAATAAAAGAGAAGTAAAGAATGTTCAGATTCAGTTGTTGGTTTGGATTCCTCGACAACGGTGCCAAATTTTGTGTCTCGCCCAAAATTATTACCCTTAGATAAGTGGTCGTTGAAGCGTAGCTTTAGGTGTCAAATCCACAGAGAAGCTAATTAAACCAACAAAAGGAGTTATCGCTAAGTGTAAATAACCTAAAATAAAATGATTTTCTAAAATAAGAATAAAAATATTTGAATAAAAGTAACAATGATTAAAAGATGAAAAGTAGTATTGTGATGAACAAGGCTTCAAGATTCACTTGATCGATTTGTTCAATTGTTCTCGACTTTGATTCCTATTTATTACTCAATTGCAAATTTCACATCACAAACAAGCAATCGTAAAATATAACTTTAAAAACCAACGACAAGAACAAAAGTATTTGTTCTGAGAAAATTAATTTTCAATGAAGAACAGAATGATCTATTCTTACAAGCTATCCAAGAACAACAATATATCCGTAAAGGATCAACTCATAAAATAAATCAACACAATCAATTATTTTCGAGCAAATTGCACATAAATAGAGCATGACTAATTTTATATGGAAATTGAAGAATATAACTTATAGGTTTATCAAATAAAAAATTTAATAAAAGAAATTTCTCAAGAACAAAATTAAACAATGAAATCTCTGAAGGAAGCAAAGTAAAATACAAGTAAAACTCATCGATCAAGATCCTCTCTAGCCTTGTTGAAGCTTTATCCACGCTTGATCATCATTCTCCCATCTTCTCTTCTGTGAAAGACTGAGAAAATAATGCAAAAATAACCTCTAAAAGTCGTCCCCCTTTTTGGTCAGATTTTTCCTTTTTATTGTGCCGCTAAGCTTCTCAATCTACTCAGCCCAGACCCACATCTTATCTCCCAATTTTTGCCTTGATAGAGATTGATTTAGAAAATCTTATATATAGATGAATTTTATCCCTATCTCTTAGTTGTCCATATCTTCAAGAATCATAAAATTTTGATATCTATAGAGAAAGATATGCCCAAAATACCGGACCCTTTTCAAAGTAAAATGAGAAACGATTCGACACTCATACTTGGGTCATGGAACTTGGGCTTGGGTTTCTTGAACCTATGTTTGGGCTTTCTTCCATTCAATTATTAATTCTTTCAGCATAAAAAATTGCATAAATGATAAAATTAACATTTATAAAATTATTATGGAAAAATATTACTTTTAAGCTCTTTATTTTACAAATGTCAATTGTTGAGCACACTTTAGATATACATTTTCATGCTTTCGTCACTTTGTAGTTTGGTTAAGCTTTAGGATAGCAAAGATTTTATATGCACAGATTATTGCGAGAAAACATTACCTGCAACCAAGGTCGCAGAACAACTCCAGTGATTATTGAACAAGCTAGTCTATAGTGAAAAAGACAAAGAGTTGTTCTATGACCTTGGTCGCAGGTAATGTTTGCTCAAGGTTAATCACTTAATTTCTAAAGCTAGAAATGAAACTTGACTCCAAGATTTTTAAAATTGGATCAGACAGGAAACCATTCTAGGGATCAATTCCCGGGTTGAACGGGTTGACCGCCTGATGCTGTTCAATCCAATGTGTTCCAAATCAAGATCGCAGTCAAATAGTCTGCCAATTGGTGAAGCCAAGATGCAAGAATGAAGTTGTGCACCAAGATCAAGATCTGAAACCAAGAAAGAGATCAAAGGCCCGAGGAGTTGTTCCCCGGGTAGGCACTCTAACACTCAAGTCAGTAATGGAAGAGATGGGCAGTTGGGCCGAGCAGTTGAGAAGAATGTCGGCCCGAACATAAGCATAATAACAGTACGAAGTTTGAAAGTCCCTTACCTTGAGCGGATGTTACCTATTCATAGCCAAAGATCTGTGTTCGATTTGGATGAGGCTTCTAGGGTTGTCCGTCGAGGTCTTTGAGATAAGTCTCAATCCCTAGCAAAGTTGTCCTCCTTATTCGTACGAGGCTCCTCTTCTTGGTTGCACTTATCTGTCCTACGTGATGCTAACATGGCCGAAGAGATAAGATGGCTAGGGAGGCGCCATGTGGCACCCGGGGCTAGCTTGACCATAACCGAAACACCGCCTAGTTCAAATGGGTGGCTTGTTTTGACTTTAAATTTGAAAAATAAAAAAAAGGCAAAAAATCAATATTTAAATTAACTGTTTGATGGTTCAACCACCCGGGTCAGTGGGTCACTAACCAAATCAACAATTTTTTTGCCAAAAAGCAGTTTTGGGGTGAAACGAAACCTATTACCTAAATGGTTCTTGATTTTTCCGATTCAATCTAGTTTTGAAAACCATGCTTGAGTCATCCTGTTCTTCAACAATTTCTAGCAACTCTCTACCGAAACCCAAGGTTTGATTGTTAAAAGATGAGATGAGTATTCCTTTTGTTTTTTGTAGATAGCCTTTTGGGTTTTGAGATCTCCTTGGGTTTCGAGTCTAGATCTTTTGCCCACAAGAACTCTGCCCACATCTACTCACATAACATTGCAGCCACACATGGGGAACATCTTATCCTCTTACATAGTATTATGCACGGGAACTGGTCACCTGACTGGTTCTGTTTTCCCCAAAAACCGGATTTCCCCCAAAACTGTTGATTTTGGTCAACAAACCGCTCAACTAGGAGGTTAACCGTTCGTACGGTTTTGACCTTTTTTTTTGGGGAAAAATTTTTATTTTTTTCTCCCAAAACGAGTCAAGTGTTCGGTTCGAACAACCGGACCATTAAAACCAATAACCGAACCCCTGACTGGTTCAGTCATTGGGTCGGTTTTAAAAACCATGATTTGACCCTTCTCAGCCATTGTAATACATCCTATAGGCGAGGAATATCCCTTGTGTATTATCTGAATTCAGAATTTCTGATGGAGAGTAGAGAAGATGGACCAACAAATGGAAAAGGAGTGTTGCTTATTAAAAAAATAAAAAGGGAAAAGGAGAGTTTAGCAAGTTAAAATCTGCCCCCACATAATACATCCCAATCGTATACTGGGAACATATTCCAATGACAAGTATGGGAGATGTTCTCAATGCACGCTGAGTTGTATATATGGGACATTTTTGGGGTGCATTCTGTGGGGGATAGATGTGAACTCCGGTGATAGGGATGCAACTTAAGCAGGCCAAACCCTAACCCAAATCAATTTATCCTGTAATTTTATCCGAATAACATTTTTTGTCCTTGGGCTAGTTAGGGGTGTTCACGGATTAGGTTGGGTTGGTTTGAGTTATTTTCTTCAACCAACCTGACCTAGTCGGTATATTTATTGACTAAACCGAAACTGATCGACCATAAAACAAAACTGACTTAAACATGAAGGGTCGGTTTGGATCAGTTTATCGGTTTAATCAATTTACATAACAATTAAAATAATTAGTTTTAAACAGTCCTATGTGAACACTCCTGGTTGGTACGGGCCATTCGGCTCCAAGACTCCAATAGGCAACATGCAACAGTTGAAGACTCCAACTCCAAGTAAGTATCCAATACTCACCTGTATTTATTTAACTTCTCTTTTTTTTTCTCTTTCCAAAGTTAAAGAGTGAAGATTCCAATAGTCTCAACTCCCAACGTGTCTGTCTATTCCAAGGAGTAGGGAGTAGGGAATGACTAAGGACTACCAAGTAGGGATTAATTAGTAATTACCTAAACATACACAATTGGGGCGGTTTGGTATGGTTATAAAAACTGAAAACAAACCAAGTTGTCAGTTTATTTTTTCACGCAAACCAAAACTGACTAGTAGTTTTAAAAAATTGACCAACTTAGATTGGGTTGGGTCGGTTTGGTCAGTTTGGCATTTAATGTGAACTCCCCCTAGGGCTAGTCTTGAACTCAAAATTTTAGGTTTATTTATTTATTTTATTTTCATTTTTGAGGTAGCTTGTAGCATGAAAAAAATAATCATATCCCATTTTACTCATTTTCATTCTTTAATAAAACTTTGTGCCAGCAATTATAAATTACAGGCCCTAGGTCTACAAAACTGCCACCATAGATGTCTACTAGTGGACTCCCATGGAAACTTACACTGACAGGCATTGACTGCACCCAAACATTTATGCTGATAGTTTTGGATTATTAGGGTCCAGATTTAATAATCAAAATCAATTTGGATGGTCCCTTCATAATAGATATATTTTGGATTGAGTCAAATTGAACCCATATTTGGTCCATTAAGAATGTAGGTGTCAATGGACCAGGTTTGGGTAATTAAAACTGATGAAGCGCGATCCGGCCGGTCTTAACTGTCAACGACCTTGCTTATGAACTGAATAGTAGGGAACCTGAAACAGAGGAGATGAGGAAGCTCCGGGGGGAATCCGGTGTAACGGCTCCGAAGCTTAAGTTAGAATCCTTCAAAACCAAGATAAAATCAGATAGCGCAAAGTTTGCATACATTGTTTGTTGGGGGCAGGGGGCTCTTATAATCAATTCGCACACTCGCTTCGAGGCCCTTGTCAGGTCGGGTATGATTACCCTTGCGTTTGTCAATTCGGTCAACGTCCTTTCTGCTGGGACAGAACCGTCACTGCCTAACCGTCTCTCTAACTGGAGATGGCGGTGTTAGTGGCGGTGGCAGGTGGCCGTTTAGAGTGCGGCCGCCAAGCGTTAGATCCCGTCAGTCAGGTGCGGCGCCCTCGGGCACGGACTTCCTCAGTGTCAGGCATGGTACGACTTATTTGGTTTTGGCGCCTAGAAGGTGATATCGAGTGGTGAGCGAGGCGAAGTCTTGAGTTCGAAGGTATCTATAGGGCAAGTCAGTTCGGCGAGGTGTATCCCGAAATGTTACAAGGCAGGCCAGTTCGGCGAGGTATATCCCGAGCTGTTACAAGGTTGGCCAGTTCGGCGAGGTATATCCCGAACTGTTACAAGGTTGGCCAGTTCGGTGAGGTATATCCCGAACTGAAGGTAGGCCAGTTCGGATTACTTTCTGGTTTTGGGCCAAGGGTGTGTTCGGGCCCCCAGTAGGGAGTTTGGTCCGCTGGTGTCTCCCCTTGGTGTTCACGCCTTAGGCTGGCCTTTTTGCGAGCTGTTGTTTCTGCCACGTGTCGCATAACTGTGATGTCGGGACAAATCTTCCTTCATCAATTACCCCCCACTCCTCGCGACAAGGGTCTTGCCATGGTGCGGGGAGTTTCGCGAGGTGGTAGGTGAATTTGTCCCGTCCTTCGAATCTTGACTACGTGAGTTGCTTTTGCCAGGGTTCTTCGGTTTCCGAGAAGGCGGAAAATGTGCCTACTAATAAATGTTCATAGTTGTGACAGCGTGCGTTTTAATTTTCAAAAATTCGCGCCACTAGGACGTGATAGTGGGTCATTCAAACCTGAAAAAAGCGTGCCACTGTTGTACGTGCGCGGGCGGCTGTCAGGGAGACGTGTCGGCACGACGCCGGTTTCTAGAAGGCGTGCGCTGACGTTTCGCTCTTTTCGGAAAGACGTGTGCCAATCACATCTCGATCTCATGGGACGTGCGGTCAGTGCAAATGTGGGCCGTCGGATCGTCTTTGATCTGCACGGTCGGTTCTTGGTTACTGTAGCTATAAATTGTGGGGGACCTTAGTCGATTTGCCACTTCTGTGGTTTGCCTACTGAGCTCGTGTCCAACTTTTCAGCTCGCGTCCAAGTTTTTTCAGCTCGCGTCTAGGCTGGTTACATACCCTCCAAGGTTTTTTGGCTTGTTCACATCTCCGGAGCCTTCAAAACTTTCTTCCGGTGAGTACCTTCTGGAATCCGCCTCTTTTCCTCAATGTTTAGCTTTGATAGCTCAGACGACTCTTCAAGTAGGACTAACGTAAGTTCTACAAACCGAGCCGTATCCCGCAGCTGCCTCAGTGATCCTGAGGTGGAACTCGAGGACTATGAACCAATAGGCCGAGCCGGTTCGGGCAATTTGGCGTCTACCTCTCGTCGAGGTCGGGTGCTAGACAGGTTTGGTCCCTCGACCATGACGCCTGAGGGGCTTCAATCTATACTTATGTCTTACAATCTTCCTGGGGGGTATACATATTTTATTCCTTTGGTCCCTCGACCATTCGCCATCATAAGGCACTGAATATGCCACATTCTTGTCCCCGAACTGATTTTTTGTCGAACTGAATATGCCACTTTCTTGTCCGGGTTATTATACTTCCATGACCTATTTTGCCGCAAAGGCTTTTTGCAGCGAACTGATTTTTTGCCGAGCTGATAATATGCCCGACTTCTTTGCTTGTTTACGCCGAGGTTCCTCTTGGCTCTGCACCGTGGCCCATAGGACCTAATTTCGTCCACTTCGCTTGGCGGTTTATAGGTAGTATCGCCTTAAGTTCACGATGTTCCACGCTCGAGGTACTTGTTTGCCTTCCAAGGTTTCGAGTTCATATGCCCCCCCGAGCGCTCTCTTTACTTTGTAGGGCCCTTCCTAGTTTGGTTCAAGTATGCCCATGCTGGGTTCGGGCACCATAATCTTACGAAGGACCAGGTCGCCGACTCGGAAACTTCGTTGCTTTACTCTGGCATTGTAGTAGCGAGCTACCTGCTGTTGGTATGCCGCTGTCCGGATGTGCGCGAGGTCCCTTACCTCGTCCAATAGGTCAAGGTTGGTACGTAACTCATCTTCGTTTGTCCGATCGTCGTATGTTTCTAGTCGCAATGTTGGTACTTCAATTTCAGCCAGGATCACTGCTTCAATGCCGTAGGTGAGGTTGAAGGGGTTTCTCCCATGGTGCTTTTTCTGTAGTTCGGTGAGCCCACAAGACACTTGGTAGCTCTTCGGCCCACAATCCCTTAGCTCGATCCAGACGTGCTTTTAGTCCGCACAGGATAGCTCTGTTCATTACTTCCGTTTGACCATTTGCCTGCGGGTGCGCGACTGATGTGAAGTTTTTCCGAATCCCCATGTTCTGGCACCACTCTTGGAACTTGATATCCTCGAACTGTTTGCCGTTGTCGGAAATTAGTACCCGAGGTAACCCGAAGTGACATACTATGTTCTTCCAAAAGAAATTCTGTATGTTTCGGGCCGTAATAGTTGCCAGAGGCTCGGCTTCTATCCACTTTGTAAAGTAATCTACTGCAACGACTAGGAATTTTCTTCCACCTGTTGCTGGTGGGAATGGCCCCAGGAGGTCAATGCCCCATTGTGCAAAGGGCCACGGGCTGGCGAGGTATTTGAGGTCGGAGGCTGGTTGATGGTGGATATTGGTGTGCTTCTAACACTTGTCGCATTTTCTGACGAGCTCGACAGCTTCTCCCTTCATCGTTGGCCAGTAGTATCCTTGTCGAAGTGCTTTTTGGGCGAGTGCTCTGCCCCCCAAGTGTCCGCTGCACAGGCCTTCATGAGTGTCGTGGAGTACGAACTCGGCTTCGGCAGGTCGCAGGCAACGCAAGTAGGGGAGCGTGTAGGACCATCGGTATAACCGTTCATCTATTATGAGGTATTTGGCTGCCTGGTGCTGCACCCTCTTGGCTGCATTGCATTCTGCAGGGAGGGTTCCGTCTATCAAGAAGCTCGCGAATGGGTCGATCCAGCTCGTCTCTGCTTCCAGGACAGGAGCGACCTCCTCTGTCCCCCCGAGAATACTAGGCCGAGGTAAGTCCTCTATGTACACGGTTCTCATGTTGTTGTGACTTGTGCTGGCTAACCGGGACAGAGCGTCGGCCTCGGTGTTTTCTGACCTCGGGATTTGCCTGATGAAGTGTGACTGAAAGTTGAGCAGGGACTCTTTTACTTTTGCCAAATATGCGATCATGGAGAGCTCGCGTGCTTCATACTCGCTCGTAAATTGGTTGACCACGAGCTGGGAATCGCTACAAATGACCAAGTGCTTTGCCTTTACCTTTCACGCTAGGTCCAGCCCAGCTATCAGTGCTTCGTACTCTGCCTCGTTGTTGGATGCCATGAACTCAAAGCATAGTGCGTATTCTAATTTTGTGTCGCTCGGGCCGTATAAGACTATTCCAACCCCGTTGCCTTGCTGGTTCGAGGAAACCATCCACGTGAAGGATCCAGGGATCCTCATCCCAGTTCGCGTTTCGCCTGACCAGGAGAGATGCCACACTGGCCGCTAGTTCACGGGGTTTACTCTATTGGCTTGGGAGCTCCGGGTTCGCCCGAACTGAGGACCTCGGGCTCGACCTGTAGGGCTTCGTGGCTGAAAGTGCACTCAGCGATAAAATCTGCCAAAGCTTGGGCCTTAATGGCAGTTCTTGGCTTGTACTGAAGGTCATACTCGCTGAGTTCGATGGCCCATTTCGTCAGTTGACCAGAAACCTCGGGTTTGAGTAAAACTTGTCTCAGAGGTTTGTTAGTCAGGATGATGACGGAGTGAGCCTGAAAGTATGGGCAGAGTTTTCGAGCTGTTGTCACCAATGCGTATGCTAGCTTTTCTATCTATGGGTCCCTTGTCTCTGCTCCCAGTTCAGTTTGTAGGGGTTCCGATGGAAGTTCCCATCTGAAGTGTGCGAGATGGGTCCGTAGCCGAAGTCGGGATTGTGACTGTTTCCTTTGTGGGCGAAGCTCATTCCTCACCTTGCTCCGCAAGCCGCTCTAGTTTGAGGTCGTCGGTCACCTTGGTTTTTCCCTTCAGGGCGGCAACATAACACTAGCAGGACTCGAGCTGGTCGCCCCGCGCTACCCCCACACCGAAGTCCGTAGGGAACATCATGACCAAATAGTAGGTGGACCACTGCCCGTAGGATATGCGTGATCAGCTGCCCTATTATGGCATTGTATGGGGAGGGGGTCGCGACCACCAGGAAATCATGGTTGAGTCTGACCGCACAAGGCCATGTGTGACTTCCATAGGTACTGTAATTTTTCCGAGGGGTCTGACTTCCTCTCCGCTGAAACCCACCAGGAGAGTGTTCACGGGCTTCAGCT
This sequence comes from Nelumbo lutea, assembly GCF_056320005.1. Classification (NCBI taxonomy): domain Eukaryota; kingdom Viridiplantae; phylum Streptophyta; class Magnoliopsida; order Proteales; family Nelumbonaceae; genus Nelumbo; species Nelumbo lutea. Next base: position 207,776,825 of record NC_142684.1, read on the forward strand.
CACTCCTCTGTAACTGTAGCTAGTCAAATGCTGATTTAAAGAGGATGTCCGCTGAGCTGTCCGAATCTATGAGTATGCGTCTGACCTCGAAGTCGCTAATCCTTAGTTTAATGACAAGCACGTCATCATGGGGGTAGCGGACCCCTCGCGCGTCATCCTCCGTGAAGAAGATTGGTTCTTCGGTCTTTGGTCTCTTTGGGGGTTTCCGTTGCTCGAGGGCCGCTTCGCAAACTGAAGTCCGGGCCGCTGCCGAGGTACACCCTGCTACAACCGAACCTCCCACAATTACATGGATGGTTCCCCGAACTGGCCTCTCTTCCGGATGTTGTCGCTGCAACAGTTCGGCAGGTCTGCTGCTAGACTCGGGGGCATCCTTTTCATACTCCCCTTGCCGATCTGCCTTATTATTATTGTTGCGCTATACAAAGTTTCTCAAGTATCCGCGACGGATGAGCCGCTCTATCTCGTCCCGGAGATTATTACACTGCTCAGTACTATGACCATGGTCTCTATGGAAACTACAATACAAATTCTTATTTCTCTCGTTCGGATTTCCCTTTAAGCGAGGTGGCCACTTCATGTATGGGGCGTCCTTGATTGTCATTAAGATCTCAGTCCGCCTTGTGTTTAGTGGCGTGTAATCCGTCTGAATTGCTAGGGGAGCTCGGAACGATTGGTTCAGCTTTGGCTCCCGGGCCGAGTTTTTCCTATCAACTGGGGTGGAGGGTTCGCCTTCCCTCTTTCTTTTCTCGTTCCCACCTTCGGTTCGTTGGTTGATTTCTTCCTCTGTCCTCATGAACTTGTCCGCGAGCTTGAGGAATTCGGCCACGGTTGCGGGTTGGTTAGCTACCATGTGCCATTTGAATTCTTTGTGCGTTACCCCTCTTTTGGCCTCCGCGAGCTGCACCGCAGGGTCCAACCGCGGTATCTGCAAGCATGCTTCATTGAATCGTTTGATGTAGCCCCGGATGGATTCTCCTTCCCTTTGGACTACTCCAAAGATGTTTTCCTCTGTTCTGGGGCACTGTTGGCTAGTGACAAAGTGTGCGGTGAAGACCTGCACGAACTGGGCCCAACACTTTATAACCCGGGGGCCAGGTTCCTATACCAAGTGCGGGCTACCCCCCTGAGGGTGGTGATGAAGGCCACGCACATGCACGATTCGCTGGCCCTGGCGATGTGCATTTGGGACTGGAAAGCGTCAACGTGGTCATTGGGGTAGAAGGACCCGTCGTACTTGTCCAGAGGTGGGAGCTTGAAATTTCTGGGTAAGGGGACCGCCAGGAGTTCTGATGTGAGGGGGGAAGGAACCGAGAGAATTGGGGTAGCTCCTACCTCGTCCGAGCTCGTCTCTTTGCCTATGAGCTCTGACAAGACACGGGTGGCGGTTCGGCGACTTCGCCAGCGCCTTCGTTGTTGAGTGGGCCTTGTACTGGCACTACTGGCCTCCGTGTTGCCGAGCTCGATGGGCCCAGAATGCTAGTGGTCTGCCGCCATGGCACCGAATCGGTTTTCCGTGAGCGAGAACTCGGGCTTGGAGCGCCGAGGTGCCGATCTCGCGGGCGAGGTTCCCGACCCGCCTGCGAGCTGCGAGGCGGGGATGATTTTTTTCTCTCTTCGGCCTAGGGACGAGGCTTGGCTGTTAGGGGGGTTCTGGGGCCGGGAGGCCTTTCCTTGGTGGGGGCGTCCATCCTGCGGGGAGGCCTTTCCTTGGTGGGGGCGTCCATCCTGCGGGGAGGCCTTGACCGGCCTCGGAGCGGGGTGGCGAGGTGGAAGTAGTGGTTGGTTCAGTGGCAGTTGGGGGAACTGCTGTTGATAGTGATACTGGGAGATGTTGTGTAGCACTTGGTGCTGGTGAAGCTGGTGCTGCTGGAACTGTTGCATTTGGGCTTGCATTGCCCGCATGCACTGCATCAAGTCGTCCAACCGGTTTTGGCTGGCTGCCAGGGGGACGACAGTCGGTTCAGTAAAGGTTGTCTCAATAGGGGGAGGAAAGGGGATGCTTGTGGCAGGAAGGTTTACAGGCGCCACTGCTTGTGGCGCATTCAAGCTGGGGATCCCATCCACCAAAAGGGGGATGGTAAACTGTCCAACACACACCACGGGGACTTGAAGTTGTTCCCGGTGGTGTTTGTCTCCGTGCCACGTCCGGCGTTGCTGGAGGAGCCCATGAGTGTTGGGTTTTTTGAAGAAAAGGGGATAAGGAAGTTTGGAGGGAGGCTTTTTGAAGCATTCCCACAGACGGCGCCAATTGATGAAGCGCGATCCGGCCGGTCTTAGCCATCAACGACCTTGCTTCTGAACTGAATAGCATGGAACCTGAAACGGAGGAGATAAGGAAGCTCCGAGGGGAACCCGATGTAACGGCTCCGAAGCTTAAGTTAGAATCCTTCAAAAGCAAGATAAAACCAGATAGCGCAAAGTTTGCATACATTGTTTGTTGGGGGCAGGGGGCTCTTATAATCACTTCGCACACTCGCTTCGAGGCCCTTGTCAGGTCGGGTATGATTACCCTTGCATTTGTCAATTCGGTCGTCGTCCTTTCTGCTGGGACAGAACCGTCATTGCCTAACCGTCTCTCTAACTGGAGATGGCGGTGTCAGTGGCGGTGGCAGGTGGCCGTTTAGAATGCGGCCGCCAAGCGTCAGATCCCAAGTCAGTCAGGTGCGGCGCCCTCGGGCACGGACTTCCTTAGTGTCAGGCATGGTACGACTTGTTTGGTTTTGGCGCCCAGAATGTGATGTGGAGTGGTGAGCGAGGCGAAGTCTTGAGTTCGAAGGTATCTATAGGGCAGGTCAGTTCGGCGAGGTGTATCCCGAACTATTACAAGGCAGGCCAGTTCAGCGAGGTATATCATGAACTCTTACAAGGCAGGCCAGTTCGGCGAGGTATATCCCGAGCTGTTACAAGGTTGGCCAGTTCGGCGAGGTATATCCCGAACTGTTACAAGGCTGGCCAGTTCGGCGAGGTATATCCCAAACTGAAGGTAGGTCAGTTCGGTTTACTTTCTGGTTTTGGGCCAAGGGTGAATTCGGGCCCCCAGTAGGGAGTTGGGTCCGCTGGTGTCTCCCCTTGGTGTTCACGCCTTAGGCTGGCCTTTTTGCCGAGCTGTTGTTTCTGCCACGTGTTGCATAGATGTGAGGTCGGGCCAAATCTTCCTTCATCAAAAACCAATATGAGCAGATTGGACAGTCCAGGCATTGAATTGGACTGGTCCAAAATCGTCTAAAGTATTCAATATCGGATTCAATTGGATTTGATCCATTTATAATGGACTCGTATTGGACCGAGTCAAGTTGGACCAAATCTTCGACAACCCTATATCTAGTAATTTGATTAAATGAGTTGGATATAAGCCCTTATCGGGATTCAATCAATTTATAAGAACATTTGATAGCCATCATGTGAAAAATCAATATTCGACAACCCTATATCTAGTAATTTGATTAAATGAGTTGGATATAAGCCCTTATCGGGATTCAATCAATTTATAAGAACATTTGATAGCCATCATGTGAAAAATCAATACACTAAGCATCCTTTGGTTCACTGTGGAATTGAATTTGGAATATAATTAGAATGGAAATCTCTTATTGATTGCAATAGTTGTACTAATGCAAAACCATGGTAATACAAATGATTTTATTGCACCTTATTTTGTTTGATTGCAGTACAAATGAAGTAAAATATGTTTTGAAACAGAATAAAGTAAAACCCAAAACAAAATTAAACCAGAATTTGCATTCTTTTCATTTCAACTCACTTCTCCTTTTCACTGTCAAAATCTCAACTTAGCTTTATCAATTCGAACTCAGCACTAGCTAACACAGTCACGCAAACTCAGCACCAGCGACCATCTTTCTGTTAGGTCGGACTTCAAGCTAGGGCCTGGGCTTCGGGCTTTCTATTAGGGCCAGGCTCGAGCCCAAGTTGTAGGCCTGTTGGTCGGGTTGGACTCGGGCTCAGGCCTAACAAAATCTTGTTTATGAAGACTAAAAGCTCGTCCCGGCCTGGCCCATGAACAGGTCTATTCATGGCTGAATTTAGGTTTGGATTTTTCTAAAGTTTAATTAAATGGGTCCGTCCCGAAACCCAAGCCTAAAACATTGTAAAGTCGGATAAGGATTGAAAGACAAGAGCATAGTTGTAGATAGGGTTGGATTCGAGTTGAGCTGAGCCGAATAGTATGAGGCTCAAGCTTGGCTTGCCAAGGTTGTATTGAGAAAAAAAGGTTTTATAAAATTAAAAAAATTATATATAAAAAATATTTTTATTTGTTATTTAAAAAATTAAGAATTATAATATTTTTATTATATATTATTTTCTATAATTTTATTGAGCTTGGCTCAAAGCTCGGTTGAAACCAAGACCAGTCAAGCTTTTCACGAGCCGAGCTCGAATAGCTCGTGAAGAGCTCGACTCGTGGCCACCTCTAGCTATAGAATTGAAATTAAGGGTTTTTTTTATTTGGGGGGGGGGGGGTTGAGAGGGGAAAGTTGGTCAATGGGATTTTCGTTTCCATTGACCAAGAAGTCTATATTCTTTTTTCAGGTTTATGTGGGGATCGGGGAAATTTATTTTCCTACAGGTGATTCTCAAATGAAAAATTTGCCAATACATTGGATGGGACAAAAATGCCTATTTTAATAATTGATTTTTATGACTAAAATGGTCATTGTTTTATTCGCCTAGAAAATAAAAGAATATGGATAAATGCATTTACCCAAATAAATAAGTATCCTGGTAAGTTGTAAGACTAACATCCTAATATGAAAAACTGAAAAGCAACCTCTTACCATAATTTTGATCCTGTATCCTTTGTAGCCTAAACTTTTCTGTACATTATAGTGTATAACTGGAATAACAGGAAATGAAACAAAGGTGTCAAGAGATTTTGGTCAAATAATTGTATATCACCCCTTGGATAGACTTCTACCCCTTCGATCATGAAGTGATGAAACCACTGAAGGAATTTGTCAAAGGAAGAGATGGATTTGAAACAGACGTAAGTACTCCACAAAGGTGGCATTAATGATAAGACAATTTATATGCTACTGGAAGGAAGGGTATGATACCGGAACAGTTTTGACGATTTAGAATCCCCTTTATTGGGTTATTGCTTATACCGGTTGGTTGGTTATCAGCATGGTTTTTAAAACTGGATTGGATTGGACGGTCAGATTGAAAAAACTGGGAATTGGTCATCCATTTTCCCCTAAAAACGTTTTTTCCCCAAAATTATTGATTTTGGTCAGCAAACCACTGAACTGGTTTATCGTTCGAACCGATAACTGGACCCCTGAAGGATTCGTTTTTAAAAACCATGGTTATCAGTATTTAATGTATCATGCCTTTTGTCTCAAGCAACTAGTCTAATCTTCCCCATCTGGGTCTCAACCAACCATTTTTTCATTGTGCATTCCTTTCATCTTCTTCTTCATTCTTCTTGTGAGATTCATACCATTTTTTATAAACCACAGGCAAGTAGGAAAAATCCAAAACTTAGGGTGAATTTCTGTTAATTGGTGCAATTTCTCTGTAACCAGGGTTCATTAATCAGAGTCTAGACCTCATGCTTAAGGCTTATAAGATCAAATGATATTGCAAGTTAGGCAGTGTTTGGTTGCAGTACAATTTTATTTGTATTAGTACAAATGTATAGGAGTGCAAATGAAAAAAAATGCAGATTTTCATTTAATTTTGTTTTGGGTTTTGCTTTATTCTACTTCATGTCTTAGTTTTACTTCATTTATAAGGAAATCAAACAAAATAAGCTAAAATTTTGAAACAGGTCAAAATTTACACTTAAATCATTTGCACTGCCACAACAAATTTATTTGCATTGCAACAAACACAGTCTTAAGGTGTTTTTGGTGTACTATTGTTTCTACCTCAAAACATTTTGGACTAATTGATACAAATATAATTGGAATACAACACCTATTGGAGGTTGTTTTGTCGACAAATTAATCTTTCATGTATTAATCATTCTAGTAAAAGTATTGTGATGTGACAATATATTGATCAACCCAAAAATTTCAAGTGAAACCAATAATGTATCAAATACAACCTAAATGACTTATAAAACACACGCATCGGGCTGTTATTCCCCCTGTACAATGGAAGTGACATTTGCCTTAAATGCCATTCATTGCGACAGAAATCATCAAGGGAAGTTTTTGTTTTTGTTAAGTGTCTTATCCTTATATTGTTTGTATTCTTCGTTTATCAATGACAGTTGACACTTTGAAAGGATCATTGCTTGGTGCATTCGTAGAATTTTGGGCTAAAGATAGTGAGAAAAAAGCCAAAGAGTAGGTCTTCATGGATGAGTACAAATTGTCGCTCCTTAAAATTTCTTCTCATGCAAAGTGTAAAAAAAAAAAGAATGAAAATAAAGAATCAATTTCCACCATTTTTGTGTGAAGGGTGAAAAGTGATTTGGAAAAGTACGGATAGGTCCAAAAGTGATTTAGAAAAGTACGGATAGGTCCAATGATTTCTGATTTTCACTTATTCATCTTATTCATGAATTTAGCACTAATTCATGGTCACAATGCATTCCACTTGTACTTTGGGGCTATAAAATCCTGATCTAAAATCTACCCAACAGTACTATGAGCTTATAAATTCTGACCCGCTGAACCGTTATTCTTCCAAAGTGATTTAGAATTAATTTCAAAATGACTCCATTTATTTTCAAGTGAAAAAGTGAATCAGAAGAAGTCATTTTGGATTTTCTTCACAAGAGAAATACCTATTGCTCTCTATTTATGCCAAAGAATTTTTAAGAAGTAATTTCTTTATCATTCCGATCGGGGCTATTCATTATTGGATCGGCTATGGATCCGTTATTAAATGCCCAAGTTCAGCTATGGGTCCGAAACTGGTTATGCACATTTGCTTATTGGTTTGGGACTGGATCTATTTGACTCGGATCTGACCTGACCCATTAGTTTGAATACAATACCATGGGACATGGAGATGTACCTGTGGAAAATCTGATTACTTTAGAATGGTTTGGGGATCAAGAAGGTGCTTAAGTGGGTGAGTTTAGAGATAAAAAAGCAAATTTTATGGGTATCCTACTCGTTATCATCCCTAATCTGTTCTGACCCAGAAGCCATTGATAGCTACGACTGTCAATAGGAGTGCAAATGGATCGGATCATCCGATCCGAGATCTAATCCTATTTGGTCAAATTTGGATCATCTCTGTTTGGATCTTTGAATCGAATATGATAATAGGATCCAATTAGAAATTGGATCGCCTCTCTTTGATTTGAGAAGATCTGATCCGATATATATTATATATTTATAAATATAAATATGTATAATACATATATATATATATATATGTTATTAATTTATTTATAAATATACTTTTATAAATTTGTTATATTATTTATTTATTTACAAAAAAATATGCATATATATGACAAAAATAATTAAAAATACTTGTATTTTTTGTTTTTTGTTTATTTAAATTAGTATATTTTAATTTTCTTTTAATAACTATTAATTTTTAAAGAAAACAAGTCGAATCGGATCAAATATGAAGATCGACTTACCGATAGGATTCGAATTCAAATCGAGTCCTATCATATCCAATCATGTCAGATCTGATTCAAATATACCCTAATTCAAACCCGATCCGATTCGTTTCATCCCTCGTTGTCAACGGTCCGAGTTTGGTTCAAGACAAGGTAGAACTGTTTTGAACTATATGTTAAAACCGATAGTATTGGAACCGAATTAGACATGATCAGTTCTGTTATTTCAAAACCAGATTTATGTGGGGATCAGGGAAATTTTATTTTCCTGGGCTCCCAGGTGGGCAAGTAACTTTCCCACCTTAGGGAAAGTTGACAATATTAGGATGGAACAATGTTGCCCCTTTAATAATGAATTTTTATGATTAAAACAGTCATTGTATTATTTATTTGGGAAATAAAAGAACATGAATAAATGCAGTTACTCGGGTAAATGTCCTACCTAAAAATATATGCAAAATACCTCTATTATATGTAAAATAACAAAATATATAAAATATAATAGGTATATATAATCAATTTAGAATAGCAAAAACCAGGTCTGAATCAATAATAATCAGGACAAAAAATTAAAACCAGAACCGACTCATTAGAATGATTCATATAACCAGAACCGTTATAAACGATGCAAATGGTTCGGATCTATCGGGTAGACCCAACTCATTGACATGCCTATTGATAGCACTAATGCCGCTACGTGCTTATACCCTCTATTCTACTGTCTTTCACGTGAAAATACAAGTGTTATATCCAACTAGTTTGAATACAATCAAAACATGATATCTTCTTACCCTGCATAACTGTGTTTGGAAACCATGCAAATGGAGTGTAAATCTCAGTTCAAGGTAAATTTGCAGGCTGATTCATTTTTGCCTGTATTTAGTAATATTACATTTATGCATTGATAAATGACCCAAACACATTTTTAAATGCATATTTACATTGATAATAAGATGTAAAAGTACATCAATAAAAAATAAATAAATTTGCAATTAAGTAGGCTTTTGATAAAAAAAAAAGACATATACTTTATTGGAATTTGTATTTGCATCCATTGCAGATAAAAGTCTGTTTAATAAAAATATTAATTTATCAGTACAAAACTAACCCAACTTTACAATTTATGAACTTTTTATACTTTATATATTTATATTCACACTTATTTGTATTGTTTCCAAAGGCAGCCTTAGATTGAAAAAAAATAGGCATCAACCGGAGGGTGAAGCCCAACCCAACTCATCATAAGTGTGATCTTTATTATAGGCTTTTTCTTGGGGACATCCAATGCTGAGTCAACGACAGGTTATGGTCCCAGCCCGGAAGACAGTCCTCTGGGCCAAAATTAACACGGCAACTCTAACTCTAGGGTGGTAGGCCTAGGTTACCATGCCAAAATCCCGGTTTATAAGCTATATTCGAGGCTTTTGAGTTGTCTATCTCCCTAACAAGTAACAACCCACTTGAAAACAAAGCTTCTAGGGTGTCCTTAGCTCATATTTGATAGGTTGCAACTTGCAAGGTATCATCGATCCTTACGAGCTTCCATGATCGATCCTAATACTCCACTTGTCTCTTTTTTTTGTTCTATTATGATCCTAATACTCCACTTGTCTCTTTTTTTTTTTTTTCCATTACTCCATATAATTACATAAATTTACTAAAAACTATCTTATAGTTTATGTTTTATTAAAACATCTTTTATAATTTTAATCAATTTATTTAATTGATCTTTTACTAAATAAAAGTGAAAAATGACAGTTTTAATCTTAACAGCCATTCAAATAAATTTAACCAAAAGAAACTAAAAACAAAAATACTAGTTTTACCCCTAATAAAACAAGGATAATCATTATGTATGTATATATATATATATATTCTATTTGGTCAATTTCATATTTTTATGCAAAAAAAAAGTGTTAGAGGCACTTTTGAAATAAACGATCATAGATCCATACACTTGAACATTTGTCACTCAATTTAGGGGCACTTTTTTGGAATAAACAACCATGATTTCATGCTCTTGAACATTTTACATTTTTCACTTAGTTTAGATGTTCATGTTACTATTTTTAGATGGAAAAACACATTGTAAAGTATAAAGTATAAAGCATGTTTTAGTAAAATGCAAATTATATGATAGGTTTAAATAAATCTGTAAAACTTAGGTTGTGTTTGAAAACGATGTAAATAAGATTGAATACAAATACGTAGTATAAAACGGTTTATATAAATTATAAAATTGGGTTAATTTTGCACTAATAAATTTACCTTCTTTTTTTGCTTAAAAAAATTGCTTAATTACTTAGAAAACTTTGAATACAAAGTGGTGAATTCGAAACCCATTCATCTTCAATGTTCGACCCATGGCACCATGCAGCCAAGGCATGGGCTAATTCATTAAATTGTCTCTTAACATGAGAGAAAGAAAGAAACATAATGTAAACCCGATACTATTTGTGGGGCATCCAAAAGATGTTTCCATCACCATGGAGCAATTGGATCTTTTGACTTCATAAGATTGATGACAGATAGACAATTGCCCTGAATAAGCATATTTCCTCATCAAATCCGAATGGCCACCTTCACAGCTAATAACATCCCTTCCATCTCCACCATCTCTGCATCCCCTCCAAGCACTAAACATGATTTGGCCATTACGAAACATATATCACCATCAACTGCTACACAAGCCGTTGATATCCTCACATCCGAATGTTGGCTAATTTACCTTCTTATCAAATAGACTTTTAGCTATAATGGATGTAAACATGAATTCCTCCGATAAAACAAATGCTTTTTTTTTTTATCAAAAGTCCACTTAAATACAAATTTACTTCTTTTTTATTTATTGATGTACTTTTATATCTTATTATTGATGTAAATATGTATTGATTGATTGTTTGTCAATGCATAAATGTAATGTTGCCAAACACAAGCAAAAATCAATTAGAGTGCAAATTTACCCTAAACTGGGAATTACTTCCAAACGCAACCAAATGACCCCTTTTTTTACAAACAGAGCACATCTCCTGCGAATTGATCGGAATGATGGAAAGTTAATAAACGGGGGTATTCTTGTCTCTTTTAAAGTCTGAAGCACCAACCACAAAGAGTGTAATTTCTCGACTTTTTTGCAAGTCGCTCTTTAGCATAAACTCTGAAGTAGATTCATCAGGGGGAAAATGAATAACTGGTCTGGAACAAAATGAACCAAGGAAACTCGATCACAACTCTTGGTTTCACATTTACAGACCGTCTTTGTGCGCAGATGAGAGAGGATGAGGACCCACACCACCAAAACCCAACCACCTTGTTTCATCTTCTTGTAGATCATTCCTCTGTGTCTGTTTCTCGACTCGATCAATCCCGTAGTAGTGGTCTGTTTGTTTTCTGGGTTCATCGTTTCTCTTGTCTAAATTCCAGAACAATGTCAAAAACCAGTAAGACAAGGCAAAGCTTAGAATTAGCTTCCTGACAAATCCGCCGTAGAAGCTCTTCAGAGCTCAGGGTTGAAATTAAGCTTGGTATTTGATTTAATTTTATCTGTGGGCCATGTTACTGTGACCGTTGTAGGAGCCACAACGGCTTGATTTTGGTGGTATGTTAGGTGTTTAATTGCTCTTCCCTTACAGTCAAGGAAGCCCAATGAATGCTCTTTACGCTTGGAGAAGTCATCAACCACCCATCCAACTCACACTTACGAGGGAATCCGGAATCATGATTTTTCAAACTTCAATAAAGGAGAGCTCAGAAAGGAGAAAGAAATTAAAAAGAGACCAAGAAACCAAAAAAAAAAAAAAGCAAACAGGAATTATAGAGGAACTTCCATTGATTTTCATTCTATTGAAGGTTTCGCCCAAGAGATTTTAAAAAAAAAAGGGCCATCAAATCTTACACAGTACAACCCAACACAGTCCTCTTATAAACATTCACAACTATATACCAGAAAAAGAAAAAAAATCTCGAAAAATGGGATCTTCTTTCTCTCTCGATCGACCCCTTCCCCTTTCTCAGATAGAGAAGCCGTGTTTTTATCTTTTATCTTTTTTTTTTTTTTGAGAGGTGTCCAACAGTCTAGGATTCTAAGCGGCAGCGACGGTGCCGGTCCGTACAGGGTAACTCTGGGCCTTGTTGGTTGAGGATTTCTTCTGATCTTTTCTAAGAGCCTTCATGGAGGAAGAGAGACTCCAGTTCTTCTCTTTTGCTTCATCTATTTCTATCTGTTCTTGTCTGCACTCTTCGCTACAGAATGGTGTATCACCCCTGCAATATTACCCAGATTACCCGTCAGAACGAGGAAAAAAGAAGAAAAATCAATCAAAATGAAATGGGTTGTTTGGAATCAGGCAGGGATGCCAAGATGCTAACCTGTACATGAAGATATCTTTGTTATCTCCGAGAGGTTTCTTGCATAGAAAACAAGCTTCGAGGAAATGGTGCTCTTCGCATCTGGCATCATAAAACCTCGGCGAAGAACACGAATAAGAAGAAAGAGCCCTGTAACTTCCCCTCCTCTTGAACCCACCATAGCGCGAAGATTTCATCGAGGGAGGGTGACTACCTGAGAACCCAGCTTCCATATCGACAATCGAAGCCAAACCATCGTCGTCGTCGAAGAAAGCAGGTCTTCTCATGCTGGACAAGTCCATTACTATTGATATTTGCCTGTTATGGTCTCTGTATCTCAAGAGTCGATCGCTGAGACGGGATGAAAGCGGAGGAGATGGAGAATGAGGAAAGAGGGTAGGAATGGCGGAGATTTATAAAGGGAGTTGGTGACTGAAACTCTGAAAGAGAAGGGGAGGGCCCCAAGGACTGGAGTCTGGAGTGGGTTTTTAGTTTTTTTTTTCTTCCTCTCAGTTGTTTTGAAGATGGGGGCTATAAACCACTGGCGGATTTCTGGATTCCTTCCTTTTGAATCCATTGGCTGCAAAATCTGCATTGCTTGTGTTAAAGATCAAATTACCCTTGTCTTTTTCGTAAATTACGAATATGCCACTCCCTGGCCTTGCAACTGTACCATGCAACACGGGCATTCTAGTGGTTTTGACGAAATCGAGGGTGTTAATGGAAGAATGAAAAAATAAATTAAGAATCCCAGAATCGAATGCTTCAAAGGCCCAAGCTGCCCTCTCCACTCACGACCTACCAAGTGTCAACACACGTGACCTGCCTTCCTACATTGACCAGCTCTTCCCGTTTCCACATCGTACGGATGCACTCCGATCAACCGGGATGCCCGGTAAAGTTTCAAAACATGTCGCCATCGCCCCCATCGCTTTTTTGCCGGACTCTTGTCGCTTTCCCCCCTCCCCAACTTGTAGCTCTCGCCGGGCCCCACACCTGACAAAAACCATCGAACCGTGGGCCCCACCCCCACACCACCGGTTTGGGGCTTATCATGCGCTCGCTTTTCGAGGTCATTGTTCCCCCTGCCCACAACCCCTGCCCGAGAATGGCGGGCACCTGGGGAGGCTGCCCGTTCTGCCTCTTTTGCCCTATACACTTGTATCCTAGTATTACACACCAACGAGGCACCCTATTTTTATGTCTCATTGGTACGTGGCTCGCAACGGACAAAAGCGATGACGTCTCGTTCCCTTCTGCGTTCTACGTTCTCGGAGCCGGATACTCTGGTGCTTCCACGAGGCACGGAAAGGGCCGAAAAAGGCAAAAAAAAAAGAGCCTCCCACTGCGTGCGCATACCAGGCGCGTTTTAGCACCATGTGGGGTCGTGTAATTATGATCCCACTCTGGTCTCTGGAGAAGAAAGAAAGAAAAAGGAATTATTATTATTAATAATTTGTATTGAAATGACAATCTCTGGACTGATGTTATGGTCTAAAAAAGTTGCCAAAGTGGGGGGTCTTTTTCTCGATTAACTTTTTTGGCCCACCTTTCAGTGTGTTGTCCCATTAACATTATTTGTATTTGATTCTGGTGAGTGGCAACCTGCTTGGGTTTTAGAGCCACATGATCCTGATCAAGTGGCTCGGCGCACTGGAGCTTTAATTATAATGTAACAGGTAATAATTTCCGTTGAAAACGTAATTATTGGTTACAAAGGAAACATCCAAATGGCGTCTTAAGTTGTGCCAGCTGGACGGCCCACGGAATTCATTCGGTTTGGACATGGTGTCTTGGACTGTTCGTTATGTGGGCTGTGGGCAAAGATTACAATCAAGCCAGTCTCTTGTACAAGATGCATTAGGTTGTGTGTCGTCCGGTTCCCTCCGACTGCGGTGAGGCCAAGTGTCCCGTCTTCACCGTGTCGAACACTGCAAGTGCCTCCAGAGCCAATTGGTCGAGCTATTCAGATTCAGGTGTTCTATATATTTCTACCCCACAGGAGGGGGAGGGTTAGGGTCTTCGATAACAACCACTAGATAGGAATCTTCATTCAACGACAATTATGACAACAACAGAAATTTATTGCAACAGAGGCCAGGGGCCACAAGTTGCCCCATCACCAGAATCAACCTGATCAGATGATCTTTCATCTCCTGAACGTTGATGATTCGTTTATCTACCAAGATGGGATCAGCCTTTAGCCATGGTAAATGATAATACTAGTAGGCAAGTTACTGAAAACCCTTATATATTGGGAGAAAAAGTTGGGCCTTGTTTGTTTATTTCGTTTGCAGTGCAATTCCATTTGCACTGATGTAAAAGAATAGGAGTGTAAATAATTTGAGTCCAATTTTGGGTTTTACTTTGTTTTGTTAGTAAAAGCCAAACCAGAAATAAATCAAAAGTTACAATTTCTTTTAATTATTTGCATTCACATACTTTAATTACATCTCGGGCACATCCTTGCCGTATATTAAGAACATCTACCGATGATGACGTTATGGGGGCGGAGATGTTAACTCGTTTTCGATTCCTCAATTCTAAACTGGCCTCATTTCGTCGTGGAAACATATTCCAAAGGATGGAGTTATTCAATGTTAGATGATTAGTTGCGGTTTAAGATATACCTTTAAATCATAATGGTTTCCATATAGAATATTAATGAATATTTTATTCAGTTAATGTGCTTTACCTTTGGATCTTTAGATTTCCTGTATATACTTTGTTCATTACTTATTTGTTTACTTTTGAGTGTGACTGTTTGAGTGGGTCGATTTGGAGTATCTAATTTTGTGTTAAAGAAATTGCCCATAGAAATGGGCTCCTCGTATGAAAAAAACAAGGAATGATGACAGCTCTAGTTATAGGGAAGCACACAGATCATATGAAAAATCCAAATCGATAAGGATCCACGAGATGTAAAGTCGATTGGATATGTAAAGCATAAATTTCAATTGATTAAATTATCTAGTTAATCAAATATATAAAACAAAAAATATTATAAATTGAAGAATAATCTTATATAGAGAGTTTAATTACGGTGTATTCACTGATATTGTTGTATAAGTTGTATGTAAATCAAAGTCATAACCAATTATGTTCGCGTTTTAGAATATGTACTTTCATGTGTAATAAGATGTACTAACCATCATATTCTATCAATCATATATTTTGTGGCACAGTGCAACGGATGCATCACAGATAATTTAAATCTCAAATCCAATTAAATTAAAATTAAATTAATAATTTTAACACTAAAAAACATTATTTTGTGTGTATGTATATATTCTAAAAATATAAGTCAATTTCTATCATACGTAGGGATGTTTTTTAAAATCCAAATCTTTACACACATGAAAATGCGACCTGAATGGGTTTTGAAATCCCAAAACCCATCCTCACACCCAACCATTTTTTAGGTATAAAAAATCCTTAAGGTAGGGTAGAAATTGCCATATTTAATCACACACATTGATGAATCAAGTGGTAAGAAATGATTTAAACATTCATCACTTAAGAATGAATATGTCATTGAACAAAAGATAGTGGAAAAAACATGGTTTATTTAGCCAATTCCAAATTCGGATTATTTGAACACTTTAGCTATTTAATGAGCTGTGGAACCAATAATGAGATTCCATGATAGTAAAATATGCAAGCCCCATATATTTAATACTGACATGAAACTTTATCATTGTTCCACAGCCCGCTAAATAGCTAAAGTGTTCAGCTAAATCTTGTTCGCCAACCCCCACATAATTGGAAAAAAGCTTATGTGGCCATGATCATAACACACATTAGTAAACAACCATACAATTCATGCATTTTTCTTTGTAAGAATGTAGTTCATGATTTCATTGCGCTTGGTTCCTTAACATTATATGTTGAAATACTAAATAATAACTTACCATTTAATAGGGGTACAAATGGATCGAACCATGATCCCATCTTTTATATATATATTACATTTTTGTATTTTTTATTTTTTATAAAAATTAATTCTATTTATGATGAAAATAGTCGAAAAAATTTTATTTTTGTTTTTCTTTATTTAGGTTGTTATATTTTCTTTTTCTTTTAATCATTTAACATTTTTTAAAATATCCAACATCCTTATCGGATTTGAATGATCGAACTTGAATATACACTGATCGGAATCCAATCCGATCCATTTTGCCGCTATTGAAAAAATAAACGAAGAAGTACGGACAGGCCCAATGCAGATCTCTGATTTTCACTATAAAGTTATAAACATTCAAAATCTCAAAAGCCCACATTCTATACACCCATACCCACCCATAAATTGGCATCAATTCCGAGTTGGTATCTACCTCAAATGTACTTTGAACCTACAAATTTGACCCTGAATTGAACCCTCATTCTCCCAAAATAATAAAGAGATAATAACGATTAAGCTCAATGTCATAATTTTTAGGCATAAAAAACAATTGAGGTAGGGCATTGGCATTTTAAATGTTTATAGCTACAGTGGAAATAAAAATTTGTATTGGACGTCTCGGTACTTCTCGGATGAAAAAAAAAAAAATGAATTTCTAACTGATTTACAAAAGTTTAGAAATTCTGTGAAATACTAGCTCATGCTAATTTACGGGCGGATATGTTGCTATAGGTGTAACTGCTTATAATTTGAATTATTGTAGATATGCAGTTCAAATCAGAGTTCTGAGTGGAGTTGGACTGTGACAAAGGGTTAAGACAACGAGAAATCATTAGAAAACTAAAGAATCAGTGTGGACAAAGGGTCTACGTGCAGACCTAGTCCCCAGGGGTTCTGGACCTATAGTCCTAAACCCTCTCGAACTTCAAGAAAACTTCTAGGAAACAAATCAATCAAAGGTTTTGTGCTCATTATTGGTGTTTCACACGATGATGTTGTGCGTGCATCACCCATCAACAGAAGATGTGTACAGCAGATATTAACTATTTAAAATTTATTTTTTTATTATAAAACGGCCGCTCGTCCGTAATTGTAATTATATTAAATAAATTAAATAAAGCGAAATTGGAGGGTCGGGATTATCTGATTTTTAGACTCTAAAGACACCCACAGATACAAACTACAAAGGCTCAAAACCACTGATATATAGGAGAAAATTCTACAGCTCATGAACTACACTTACTTTATTTAAATGGGATTTGAAGATATACTGTACCCTGAATTCCTGTCACTGTCGTGACCTCGTGGAAGGAATTAATGGAAGCCCACGTTAAAATCGTGATTGTAGATATTTTCCCATAAAGTTTGATTCTAGATTCACTGGTTTTGCCACAAGTGGGGCTATTTATTATGGTAACTCGTGATCCACCGGAATAGCTTTTGAACTTATCTCGGCACGTAGCTCACGATTTTCCCCTGAGTGGCTTTTGCCTATTGGGAATCTCGGCATTTGGCCTGCAAACGGATTGGATCATATATTGAATTCGGTAAAGGAAATATTAGATCCGATTCTATCTGACCGTCTGATCTAAGCCCCGTTTGGTTCGTGGAAATAGGAGTTTGGAATCGGATTTGAAATGAATTAATTTGATTATAACTGTTTGGACGAGCGGAATTGAAATCCTATTTCCATTTCTAATGGGAATGGTCATTCCCTCCCCTCGGGAATGAAATTCTGTTTAAATTTGAACAGAGGCATCACACATAGGGGTGATCATTTCAGCCTGGTTCGGCTAAGCTTGGCCTGGAAAAATCTGGGCTTGGGCCTAGGTTTTTTGTTAAGGCACGGCTTGGATTTGGGCCCACAAAATTTAGGGCCGGGCTTGGGCCTAATTTTTAGGCCTGATCCAGATATTTATAAATAATATATATCTTTATGTATATATGTTATTTAAAAATATTTGATAACTGATGTTTTATATATTAAATAGATATTACTAGAGGTTTTTAGGAGATTAAAGATTTTAATCCTACGGTCTTAGATCTTACCAAATTCTAATCTAGTATTTAATGAAATATATAAATTACTAAGCACTAATCTTTTTGGCTCTCTCTCTCTCACCAATTTCACAAAACCACCGCCACACCCAATCTCTCTCTCTCTCTCTCTCACTAAAAGATGAATCTTCTAGTGATGAAGACTCCATTGATGAAGATAAATTTGAATTTTAGAGTGGTTGCAAGTTTTGGTTAAAATTGAAACCATTTTCAATATTTTATTGCTTATTTATTTACATTAATTTGAACTGTTTTTCTTAGTTTGCTAGTATATTTTTTATTTCACTTTTTATTTGTAGGAATTGAATGGAAGATGGAGCCCTTTATAGAGATGTTTAAAGTTGTTTTGTGGATATTACATGACAATGGATGGTTATTTTTTTATAGATATTATAGGTTGTAGGTTGATTTTTTGTTGATAGAAGAATTGGTTTGTTAAAATTATCATTTTTAGCATACTAATGACCATTTGAAACTTATAAATTACAAGGTATAATTATTTAATTTCTTTTATGTTGGAAGATTTTATTTTGATATTAAGTTTAAAGTTTCTTACAGGTTAATATTAGACTTGTTCATGGCCTCGGGCCAAAATGCCCGACCTGCAATAAATTTGAGGCAATAGCCCGGTCCGGCCTATAAACTAAACCCAAAAATCCTAATATCTTAAGTAACCATTCTCATTCATCTATTTCCACTTTTCCAGCTAGCCGAACTGCCCTGCCTAGTGTCGAACCTCTCTTCTCTTCACATCCTCCTCACACTCTCAAGTAGTCGCAAAATTGACGAGCATTCATCGGCGCAACAACTTCGACAGACCGGTAGTGAGTTTTCTCTCTCTCTCTCTCGTTCCTCTTCTCACTTCTTCTCTTTCAAATCTCAAACACCGACGAGGTGGTGAACATAGGCATTGGTGGCGGCTATGAGTCCTCTCTCTCTCTTTCTCTTTCTCTCATATGCGAACTGGCTCCACTTTTCACTATCAAAATCGCATCTCACTACGAACTGAGCATCAGTGATAGAGGTGAATCCTCTCTCTCTCTCTCTCTCTCTCTCATAGACGGGAACTCAACACCAGCGAACACAATCACTGGCGGTGAGTTCTTTCCTCAGTTAGGTCGGGGTTCGGGCTTTTTATTAGGGCTAGGCTCGTGCCCATGTTATAGGCCCGTTGGTCAGGCCAAGCTTGAGCTCAAGCCTAACAAAATCATGTTTATGAAGAGTAAAAGTCCAACCCGGCCCGACCCATGAATAGATCTAGTTAATATAGTCTCTACGACAGTAAGTAAAAAAAGTACAATTATTAAATTTTAGAACTGAAATACAATAATTAGGCCTGAAATCTTGGCCCGGCCCGAGCTTATATTTTTAGGCCCTTAATACGGGCCAGGCCGGGCCGGGCCGAGCCTTATGAAGGGAAAGCCCGGCCCATCTCATGATCACCCCTAGACACTCACAACCCGTTCAGTCACATCTGGGTACGATTTGATTTATATGGGTATCTGATCCGTTTCACCCCTAGTAGTGGCCCGGGAATTAAAAGGTGCACGTGTGGGGTTCTACCTCACCCATGCTCCCCCATAGCGTGTTCTCCGGGCGCACGATTGCCCTAACATACGCATTAGCGCACGAGGCGTACTAAGCCCTTTCTTTCATGAAGGCAGAACCTGCTACCAATCTATACTATATAATATAAAGCATCCTCGTGGGCCCCACATGTTTTGAGGAGCTGTAGGTTCTCTAAACAGGAACAGACAGGCGTGCCAATCTCCACACGTGGGTATAACTTGGCCGTCCACGTGTATATTTTCTGGCGATTCCCTTTTTTTAATTATAAAAATCAATTAATATAAACAATAGAGAAAATCTATGATATGAAAAATATATGGTATAAAAAAAGTTTTTAACCAATCAAAATCCATCCATCAATTTTGATAAATCACATCATATTCATAACCACATTTATGATTCTGATTTATTGATAAGTTATTTTTCTTTTCCATATCATAAATAGTAAGATCGGGACATAAGATCTTTTGATTATATAATAAACCTTCTTTGATTCTTTTGTATTAACATAAAATTCCTTCTTGATTTGTAGCTGGCGAAGGTGGCATCCCGTAGGCCTTGCTTGCCTTTCAGCTCTTCTCTGTGTCTATTTTTTTTTTTACTTTTTAAAGTAATCAAAAGTCATCACTTTGTGAATTGTGAGTTTGTGCTGTTTAATTGTTGGCATCGATTTTGTACGACAGGTGTGTGGAGGAGAGCAAAACCGCGTCTAATGAGGACTTCATGTGTCAATGATCACGTTCTAGTTTCTACCTGACCTGACTGTTTTGTTGGAAATTAGAAAGTAGAATTAATAAACTAGAAACTTCATGGGATGGGAGAAGCCGGAAGCGTTCTAGAAACTGGGCCTTATGTGGATGGATGGATCGAAATTGGGCCTTCTGTCCATAGGCTATGTTTTGGGTCAGGAACTACAAAACCAAGACGAAGCCCATCCATTAATTCTAGCCCATCAAGGTCAGGAGAGATTAACAGAGTATTGGACATATAAGAATCAGGACAGGTGGACCTCTCTTGTCAACTCAATCCAGAATCAGATACTTAAAATTTGATGCACGACGAGTAATTTCTAATCTGTACTGTTGCAGCAGTCCCGCCCACAGCTTAAATGGAATGGAAAGGGAAATAGGTCACGTCGATTGAGTTGAATTGTCAATTGTGTGTGTGGTCTAACCAATAGGTTTGGTCATGCAGAAAATATAAATTGATTGAGTTTACGTAAGAAATTCCATTTTTTTATGTGGACCCAATCTCATTTTCTTAGACATTTTTCTTCTTAATAACCCAATAAATATATAGAGAAATCACACCACCCATATATTTAATTCCAAATATTTCTCCTTTTATTTTACCAACCCTTCTTTCCAATTTAATTAAATGGAAAAAATCAATACTAAAAAGTAGGTAATAAAAAGGTCAATTGACAAAAGACAATCAATTTTTTTTACAAGTTTTCGTTGGTTTTCTTTGATTTCCATCAAACACAGTCAAAAACTCCAGTCTTTTGATTAGATCCATCTTCTATAAACTATTTTAATTTGGTGACACTAAATAGACAAAAGACATTACAAACAGCTTTTATAGAGTCAATTGACATCACTTTTCTCCTGAAATGCAGTTATATAACTCCTATGCATTGGGTGAGCTTCCCTCTTATTAATGATTTTTTAGAAAAAATGTAGGGATGATTTGGTGCTGATCATATCAAGTCAAAGTTTAAAGCTATAAAACCATGTGCTTTGTTGTTTACTTGTACCATGTGCATAGTTATTATAGAAATACAACATGACATCGTCTTTTGACAATTTTGTTCCCAGCAAAGAAGAAGCTTATACTCTACTGGATGTATAAATTAGATAGAAGAAAAATTTGAGATTAGTTAGAGAGTTATTGTGTGTAGTATAAGTGTCCTTGTCAGACATGAGAAAGCAAATATATATAGTGAGACAAATAACCGCCCACAGAAGCAAAGATTCGAGGGCCCATTGTAGCTTGTCACAAGTCAATACTGTTTACAACAGTATTTGCCTATTTGGGATCGGTATATATCCCCCATCTCCCCTTAATAGGTCGAACATAGTAAAGCATGAGGATCTTTATAAGGGCGATGTGAGCTGAACTGAACTGAATGACTTAATGACTGAACCCAAGACCGGCCCATGAACAGGTCTAATTAAATGCCACAAAAGCCTTCAGGGACACTGCGTAAAAGCCCATCACCCAATAAGGTTATTCAGGTCTTGGGAGGGGTGAACTCGATATATGGTTCTTACCTTTAGACCGGAACTATGCTCCTACGCTTATTGACCTGAGATTTTACCTTTGCACCAAGCAATGATTTAGAGGCCATGGTAACGAGCATACACATAATGGTATTCCTCAACGATTTTCTTCAATCTCCAAGGTGGACCAACATTCTTAAGCAACTGATGATGAGCTTTGAGTCACCTTTGATGATGATATGGGAGTCTTGAAAGTTGATGAGGATGTTGACAGCTTTCCATGCAGCCCAACTTCATCAGCTAGATTGATAATAGAGAGACCAATATGTAGGTTTTAAGATAAAGAGCCATATCAAGATGGTCTCTAGCAATACAAGCAATGGAGCACCGATACTATCAGGTTAGGGTCAGGTCAACTTTATGAGCATTAGCAGCAATAAGGGGTGAGCATGGGCCGGTTCAGTTTGTTTACATGGTTTTTGGAACCGGAACCTACCTTGTGAAGGTCAGTTCTGGCCTTTGGTGGTTCTAGGGTCTACTCATGGAATTTGTACTTTCTTTACTTTCTCCCTTAATAAATATAACATATAGTTTAAAACTTATATTATCTTTATTGATTAAATTGGACAACTTAGGTAGTGTTTGAGAACACTTAAAAGAAATGGTTATTAAGTGGTTTTATGTGTTTGGTAAAAAAGTGGGGAAGAAGTACTTTTTAAAAAAAGCGACTTCAAGTTGGCTTTTTTAAGTACTTCTTGAAGAAGCACTTCTTCAAAAAATGGGACGAACCAGTCCCTAATAATTTTTTGTAATTCCTCAAATACCCCACGAGGGTTATACCTCCTCATTCTCCATTCATTTGAACATCAAACCCAGGTAGCGGTGAACTAGTTGCAGGTCCACCGACGACGATCGACAGTTAGGAAAAGTGCCCAGCAGACCTATCATTTGGCCACTTTCTTCTATTTTCTGATTTTTTTCTCATTTAATCATTTTTTTTTTGTTTTTTTTTTCTAACTTGAACTCCCTATTCTTTGTAGATCTACACTTGAACTGTCTGTTTTCTCACAGATGTACACTTGAACTAACCAGTGACAAGAGGTTAGTTTTTTCTGGGTTTTCGCAAATCTACACTTGAACCAGTCCCTAATAATTTCACAGATCTCATTGTTCCTGTTTTTTCTTCCTCAACCCTTAGTCTTGCCACAAAGATCAAACTCTGGGATCACAAATATGTTTTTTCTTCCTCAGTCATTGTTCCTATTCAACGCCGCCACTCACCATGGTTGCTGGTTTGAACCCGTCGATGCAACATCGATGATGAACAGGGAAAGGGAAAGAGTGAAGAATAAGGAGAAGAAGAAAAAAAAGAAGAAAGAGAGATGGTGTGGGAAAAAAAAAGAGAGATGAGAGATTGGAGGTGGAGATTGGAATGGATTCATTGCTGCCGTTGGTTCTGTGCCATGAGGAAGATGATGAACAATGGATTTTAAGGGGGTTTTGAAGAAAAGGAAGAAGTATGAGATGGCGAGGGAGGCCAGAGTATTTATTATTTATTAGGATTATTTATTATTATTATTGTTATTTATTTATTAGGATTATTTATAATTATTATTTAGTATTTATAATAATAATAATAATAATAATAATAATAATAATAATAATTATTATTATTATTATTATTATTATTTTTGGTTCACATGGCGATTCACATGTATGTCCACGTGGACTCTCAATTAAAATGTATAGCATAAGATGTGAAAAGCTTTGTGTCAATATAAGCACTTAGTGGTTGTTAAAATAATTACTTCTAAAAGGCAAAGTCGGTTCTACCAAGGCCGATCATTGGGTTGGTTCGGGTAGGGTAAACCCATAGGCCCTAAAATCATATTAGGTTTGGGTCAGTTCAAGGTTGATTCTAGGTAGAACCTACCCATTTGCTCACCCCTCATCATTAGGCTCCATTTGGAAGAATGAAAATAGAAATGCTGTCATTTTCATTAATAGTGAATATTTGTATTTACTTATAAGTGATTTATAGGGACCTCCTTGACGCTCACAGCTCTGCCATCAATTTGTCTATATTTCAAATAAGGGTGTCAATGGTATTCGATAATCCAATTGCGAATTTGATATTCAACATAATAAAATCGAATTCGGATAATTTGATTATCTAATCGGTCGAATTTGGATATCCTATTCTTACCAAATAGTTAATCAGATTCAAATTCGGTATGACTTGATTCAATTCAATAAATGCCTGAATTTGACCAATTATTTAATTCTTATGTATAATATATAAAATATTTTATATAATGTATATATAATAATTAAGTTATATAAATAATTTATATGTTTATATACTTTATATCAATAAAATATTTATTTTATATATTTATTAATTATCTAAAATAATTAATTAATCGAATTCAAATTCAGATATTAATTTTCAATATCCATCGAATATCGAACTTTTTAATCGGATTTGAATTTGGATATTACATGATCCAGTTCGAATTCGATCCGTTTACACTCTAATTTCAAATCCTCAATAATATCAACCTAATAACCCATAGATGGCCCGGCCCATCGTGGGCCTGGGCTATAAGCGCTTACTTTATAGGTGCTAAGCCCTACCCATTATCATTCCTAACTCTAATCCCATTTACTTGTAAAATGTTGGTGTGGTTGACATTTAATGAATAGGTTAATAATTTTTATTTATTCTATTTTGGTTGACATTTACCCATAACTCTAGTCTTAGGAACATCCAATTTTATCAAGATTATAAATGGTTCAGTAATTGAATCGATTAATTTGGTCTCGATCTGACAATTGACATCCAGCATAGATAGGTCCTTGTATTATGGGCAGAGCCAAATGCATGGTTACCTTTACCATAAGCTTGACCTGGAAACGAAACATCTAATTAATGGGGCCTTGGGATAAGAATTACATTCTTCTACCTTCACTCACAGAGAAGTAAAATCAATTGCATGACCATCTTACCATAGTTCATAAACTCGTATACTCTCATAAAGTTTTCATAGTAAGCAGTATTTCAATTGACCTATCTAATTCTGGCACCACTGATCCAATCCTCTCTCTCTCTCCTGATTCATATGTCCTTCAACGTTCAAATACAGTGACAAATGTCAAATAAAAAAATCCAAAAACAAAGGTTTTCCTTTGCTCTTCATCAGGCGTTGTTTCTTGTATCTAGCAATATCCTTCATCGCCATGTCCACATATACCTGTAAAAACAGATATTAATTAGTTCCAACATTTTCTTGTGTGTGTGTGTGAGAGAGAGATATACTTTCTTCTCTACAGCGGGGAGTTTGCTCCACATCTGGCTCAATATCTTGCTTGTTTCCTCAAAGGAAGACCTCCTGGCCGAACCCCATTTGGACATCACAAAGAAAGTATAAGACCTACAAGGCCTTACCGGAAGACTATGTCGTCTAAGCACCTTTCCTAACACTTGTCTTCTTTCTCTCCCTTCTCTCCTCAGTCTCGATCTCGTCGACATGCAAGACTTCTGACATTCACCATCTAAACCATGTTTCTTCACGCGTCGGAAATATGACACCGGAGATATCACACCGCTCCTAAGCCTGGTTACAATGTTTTGTTCTTTAGTAGTACTAGTACTATCACATTTTTCAGGGGCGGCTTCTTCACCCTGCAGATCCCGACCATCATTCACAAGATCAAACTCCATCCCATCCTGGTCTAAAACCTCATTGAAATCGGGAGTTCTCTCCAACTGGGTTGATGGGTTTGTCTCTGTATTGTGATCTTTCTCTTCATCATGACTTGTGTTAGGAGTTATGGATGAAAACAGACTCGAAATCGAAGATGTTCGGGTGTCACCCAGAATGTCAAATTTGCCTGAGAAGTGCAAGGAAAAGGCGTCGATGGCGGAGTGACTGGACTCTCTTCTGATTGCATGCTGGCCATTAATATTATTTAGAGAACACTGCGATAGTGGGATCTAATTTTCTTCAACAGAAAACAAGAACGAGCGAGTTTGAGCGAAACAGTAAGAGAGAGATCAGTATATATGCTTTGTACCAGGCAAGTTTAATGGTTGCGCCGTTTTGGCGTTGCAGTGTTAGCACCTTTTAGTGACAACAATGGCAGTTACGCTATTTAATTGAAATTGAAAATTGAAAATACAGTGAACCGGTTTGAGATTTTCCGGTCTTTTGGCTGGTTGCTAATTATTGCATCTAGATAGAGCGGGATTGCAACCGGATAGACCGGTCCATTTCCGGTTCGGTTTACCATGGGATAAGACTATAAGAGGCAGTGTCAACTGCCAGGTGCCAGCAAAGCAGCAAGCGCGCGTCTCTCTCTCTCTCTGCCATGGCTGCCAGCCGACTCTTCTTCTCTTCTTCTACTCTCCCCATCTCTTTATCTCCTCTTTCAACTTCACAGACTCAAAACAGGACCAACTTAACCTTCACCCACGCATTCTCAGAGCTTGCGCCCGCCACCGGGAAGCGAAGGAGACAGCTAGCACACGCCTCGGGAGGCGATCTCTTGGGAGATTTTGGCGCCAGAGACCCGTTCGCAGCGGAAATAGAGAGTAATTTTGCTGAGAAGGTTCTGGGGAACGTCGACACTGAGCATAAAATCCTTATTCCTAATGCTTCTTCTCTCTCTCTGGCTCAACAAGAATGCACCCCGGTCTCTCCTTACCAACCTCCGATTTCAGAGGACGACGCTCAGGCGTTTTTAAGAAAGGTCGTCTTCGAATACTCGTTTGATTTCTTCCTAAAACCTTTTTTAAAACTGTATATATTGGTTGCGAAATTTGGGTTCTCGCCAAATAAGCTGTTGGAGGAGCCAAATTTTTACTACCCATTTCGATTTTTTGATTTTATTAATAGATGGAGTATTGGTCTAATGCTTAGCTATGAATCTGCGATTTCTTTGTACTGCTCTTAGAGCTGTTTTTGCTTCTCTAGCTACTCGGAAGTCTCCAGTGTCTGTTCTAAAATCTTGTTGTCTTATTGCGCACACGACTATTTGGGTTTTAGGTTCATTAGGGATTCAACTTAGAATGGCATGTCTAGGCCTGAACCACATTTAATACGGAGCTATTTGAACTGGAAATACCTTAATACCGATTTTAAGTTTCATATCAGAAGCTACTAGAAGGAGCGAAATGCCCAAAGTTGTTATTCCTTTGAGAAAACTGCAACATCCCATTTTATTCCTTCTCTTCACAGGTATACAAATAACATAATGTCTTATTTAAATTTCTGATATTCATCTCACAAGCTATTAGTTAAGAACTGCTAACTCCCAATTCTGGTCTTCTCTCTCAAGGCTTTCAACCGAGTGCAAAATTCACATATCTCAGCTCCAATTTATTACCTCAAAATGTCCCAGTGCAAGTGTACAACATTGTGTCTCAGTGTCACCATCTTATTTAGTCTTTCTTCTTGTTTTTTAGGTAGTTGGTTGGAGATTGGTAGTTGATGAAGAAGGCCTTAAACTTCAGTGCTTATGGAAGTTGAGAGATTTCAAATGTGGGGTTGAACTCATCAATAGGATTTATAGGGTTGCGGAGACTACTGGGCATTATCCAAATCTTCACTTGGAACAGCCCAACCAAGTTAGGGCTAAGCTATGGACTGCTTCCATTGGTAAGCAAATATATCAATTGCAACCTCTGTTTTTTGTTTGCTATTTTGTTACCAATGCATTTTATCATCTAAGGTTGAACAGAAGAAAATTTTGATATCAGTTGTATTTTTATTTATTCTTTTTCTAGAATTTAATCCCAGGGATCTATAACCTTAAAAATAACAAATGGTTGAAGAAAACATAAGGGCAAAATTCATGATCTAGTTCCTACTCTAGGAAAAAAGAGTCTTTTAGTATATATGCATTTGTTGTATTTCTTTAGCTCTATTAGCATGGCTACAAACAATATTATATAATCACATGACTGATCACTTTTGGATGTTTTAGGTAGGCTTAGCTTTTATTTATTTGTTTTTTTTTTGACAAGGAAAAATAACATATAACCTGATTAACTACCATTTTGGACTTATAAATTTAGGTTATTGAAAATCATATAGGAACACAACTTGTGTAATGACCACAAGAATACCATATGAAAAAATGGTACTCCTTTTGCATTCCTTGTATTTGCAAAACTAAACATATCATGCATAGGAAAATAAGACTTAAAGAAGCCTTGTTCCATTTAATATTCCATAGAGTCCACCTTGTGAACCTTCTAGGCCAAGAAAATTTATTTTTCAGAAAAATGGGCATGCATAATTGAGAAATGCTCCTGCTAAGTGTGAGAACATTTGGAGGAAACAAACAAAAGTTCCTATTCCTGGCACCACCACATCAAGGATCTGCACTAATCTCATTGCTTGGATGAGTCATCTAGGCATTTACAAGAGGAGGTCCAGTTATATGTCTTGTTTGCTAATGTTGGTTTGGATTGCAATAGAGACTGAAGTACGTACAAAGTTAGAACTACAGAGGTATGCTTAGGAGTTAAAAGATTCGAGATAAGAAAACTTGTGGAATGCACTTTTAATAAGAATGTGAAATGAAACACAGTTTTAGGATTGATTTCTTGGACATGCCACAAAGTAACCATTTCTAATCTAGGGGAGAGGATATTACTTAATGGAACTAGAGCAGGTGAAACAAGGTGGAAACTTGCATTTGGAGTGTTTTATGACCAATAAAATTTTTCTTAGATGGTTTTAGGCCCAAACATTCTCCATAAGATAAGTGCTAGGCAAACAAGATGCAACATGTACATTGAATTGTCATGGTTGAAATGAGAATGTTTAAAAATAGGATGGTGAGACCAAGAAATGACATTAGCGATGATACACTTCTAGGAACTTTTTGGGGACAAACTTTCATTAGGAAAAGGGAGAATACCTAACAAAAAAAAGAAAAAGAAAAAAAGGATACATAAAATGGACTTGCATGCTGTAGAGAAATGTAGAAATTACAAGCTCCAATAGCAATGATGCCTCACTATTATAAGCCTGCCCCAGTGGCCCCTAACCTAGCAGGATCATCAGCTATGGAATTTTCCCTAGGAATCCATTCCAATACTTGAAGAATTCTCAAAGGAGAGCTCTCAGAAAATGGAAAGATGAAGGAAATTAGCCAAGATGGTTTTCTCCATGTGCACTTAGGACTTCTCCAATAAGGAGTGTTTTGCTGCAACTTGAAGGTTCTAAAACATTAAGATAAAGGACAAATAAAGATAAGGTTTAAGTTGTGAGAAAAGGCTCAAGTAGGACCCGGTTCAATATGAGTCTATTACTCTGGACCATTTTGGACCAGTTTAATTCAATGTCTACACCGTCCAGTTTGTTCAAAATGGTTTTAATTTAGATTGGTTCCAATCCAAATGTGGTCCATTGATGCCTATATTCTTATCTTCTATCAATGAACCGGATATTGGTTCAATCAGACCCATCCAGTATAAATCCACTACGGATAGACCAAGTTCAATCCAACCCAATAAATATTTTTGACCATTAAGTCTGGACTGGTCCACTTCAATATGTCTCATTGGTCCGTCCAGTCCATCCAAATTGATTTTGATTTGGATGGGGTCCAGTCCAAAACCAGTCCATTGGCACTCCTAGGCTCAAGGACCTATGGTTTGACAAAAGTTGTGGTGCTAAGAGAGAGTATATGATAGAATAAGATTCTTGTGAAGGATCCTAAATAATTGGGACAAGACTTAGTTGAGTTACCATTTGATTGTTGATAGCATTTTGTAGACCAAATTGCATTCTTTTCTGGATCTTTACTCTAATTGGAGTCTTAAATGTTTCCATTTTCAATGTTGTTTCCAAATTGCAGGTGGCCTGAGTATGAATGATTTTATAGTAGCTGCCAAGATAGATGAGATCAAAATCTTGGACCTTCTCCCCAAGAAAAGAGTTTGGGCATAGTTGTTTGTGCATTTGTGAAGAGACACGATATTTGACCTCCCATTTGGTTTTCTTCAGCAACACATGGATGGACAGTCTCATATTTTATGAAATGTTATGAGTCATATTTATGATTTCATGAATATGAAATTCTTTTTGTTGACGCAGTCATCAAATTAGCATTTGATTTGAACACATGTAGGTGGGAAAATTGTGTATAAATTCACTTAGAATGCCTTTTTTTTTCAGTATCCTCATTAAAATGATTAGCAAGTTATGTTGGTGAAGAAATTAAGACATCTTAATTTGTAACATATTTTAGGTCATGCCATTTAGGTTTTTGATCTAGCAAATTTTTTACACTCCATTGACAAATCAGATTCCCTGTTTGATTCTTGATCGCAAAACTCACAATTATGCTTCCTATAAAATTTAGGTCCTTAAAAGACGGAAAAGTTTAAGAGAAATTTTGAGATGGTGTATTTTTTTTTTACTTGAAAGGAAATTTTGTTTAGTCTATATCCTTCTAGCACCTATAAGGCGTGCTTGGATGAAGCAATGTGCAAGTTGTTAACAATAAAAAAAAAATTCAAAAGAAACCATTAATACGTAAAATGTGTAAATCTGATTTTAAAAGAAAATTAAATGTTTTAAAAAGCCTATTAGCTCAACTGGACGAAATTAAATGTCTAGAAGCAAGTTTGGTTGATTAATTTAGCTGCTTTAGCATACCATTTCAACCAACAAAAACCTCAGAAACAAAGAAAGTTGGAGTTAGTAGACTAACTTTGTTGTATGTAATAAAGATATATGCAGAAATATAAACTTTGAAGAAACACTTGCTTTGATTGGGTGCAAGCACATTGATGTGGATTTTGATCGTGTAAGTTGGTGTTGCTTGCATAGAGCGGAGGCTTACATTTCATTCTATTTTCTGTAGAGTGGAGTTCTTGTCCATTATTGTATTACCCTTGCATGTTCATCTCTCTCTGTATTCAGTATATTCATGTACTTTTATTTCAATTTTTTTTTTTTTTTGGGTGGGGGGGGGGGGGGGGAGCTATGACTACAAATTGAAGATGGAGGTGCTTACCACCACCCACAAATGCAAGCTAACAATCAGAAAGTGAGAAAACCTATAGATAATTGAAAGCTGAAGTACTGTAGCTAAAGCAGTAGAAGAGAGGAGAAGACCAAGAGATGCTGAGAATGTCGAACTGAACTAACCCAGTCGACAATACTATTATTTATATTAAAGTACAGTACAATGTTACATGAAATGACTGGGATGCCCCTGATTAGTGATGGGACACACAGACAACTTAAAACACTAAACAGACTTAGGCCCATTAACACATGCCCAGTACATAACAACTTAAACTCAAATACAGGCTAATAAGAACTCTTATCAGCCGAACCATCCATACATACAAAACCTTCAACCTAACACTCCCCCTAAGCTAAGCATGGATGTCAATCATGTTTAACTTGACAAGAAGGTCCATGAACTTTGCTGCAGCCAACCCTTTAGTCAATACATTTGCAATTTGCATCTCAGATGGAGTATAAGGAATGCAAAGTTCTCCCGGGACTATTCTCTCTCTAACCAAATGTCGATCAATCTCAATATGTTTTGTCTTGTCATGTTGCACAGGGTTATTTGCAATGTTGATGGCAGCCTTGTTGTCACAATACAGTCTGAGAGGACCCTCAGCTTTAATGCCAAGCTCATAAGAAGGGTCTTGAGCCATAGGAGTTCAGCAACCCCGTGAGCCATAGCTCGATGTTCTGCTTCCGCACTTGATCTAGCAATTACATTCTGCTTCTTACTGCGCCATGTGACCAGGTTCCATCCTACAAATGTGTAATATCCAGAAGTTGATTTTTTGTCTCCAACAGAACCAACCCAATCTACATCAGTATAAGCTTCAATTTCAATTCTATTGTTTTTCCTGAATAGAATTCCCTTCCCTGGGCAAGTCTTCAAGTATCTAAAAATCCTTTCAACTGCTTTCATATGAGGGACCTTTGGAGAGTGCATGAATTGATTGACAACATGTACAACATAAACAATATCTGGCCGAGTAAGAGATAAGTATATCAACTTCCCTACCAATTTTTGGTATCTCAATCTATCACAGTAGTCCTCCCCTACTGATTATTGTAGGCCATGATTCTATTCTATTGGAGTATCTACTGGCCCACACCCCATCATGCCTGTTTCCTCTAGGAGGTCAAGAACATACTTCCACTGACATAAGTAGATTTCTTCTCTTGACCTAGCAACTTCAATCCTAAGAAAATATCTCAAATGGCCAAAGTCTTTGATCTCAAATTCCGAAGCTAAAATCTCCTTCAGTCTTTTTATCTCTTCCAAGTCATTCCCGGTAATCACCATATCATCCACATAAACAATGAGTGCCGTAAGTTTGCTATCCCGTCTCTTTATGAACAATGTATGATTTGCACCGCTCTGAGTGTACCCCACTTTCTTCATGGCCCCACAAAGCCTCTCAAACCATGCACGAGGATACTGTTTCAACCCATATAATGCTTTCCTCAGTTTACACACCTTTCTACCAAAGTCATAGCCTGGTGGATGTTCTATAAATACCTCTTCATGAAGATCACCATTTAGGAAAGCATTCTTCACATCCAGTTGATGAAGTTCCTATGAAAAATTTGCTGCTAGTGACAATAGAACCCGAATTGTGTTGAGCTTTGCTATTGGGGCAAAGGTTTCTTTGTAGTCAATTCCTTCTTTTTGAGTAAACCCCTTTGCCACAAGTCTGGCCTTGTACCTTTCAATGGACTCGTCCTCCCTGTGCTTTACAGTAAACACCCACTTGCACCCAACAGTGCCCTTCCCCTCTAGCAGATCCACTAATTCCCAAGTTCTTGCTTTCATTAGGGCTTTCATCTTTTCATTCATAGCTTCTTTCAACCTTGGATCAGACATTGCCTCTGAGTACCTAGAAGGAACACGTACAGAGGAAAGAGCAGACACAAAGGAGTGATAGGTAAGAGATAAATGAGTAAGAAACAAAATCAGCAATGGGGTGAAGGGTGGTACAAGAACGGATAGGCTTACGGAGAGCAATAGGGAGATCCAAATCAGAAGTAAGTCAGAATTACCTTGGATTGCAGAGATAGATTGATCTGAGTCCAACTGGTTGCTGTCATGAGGTTGATGGCCCTTTTTCCTTCTGTTGTATGTGAGTATCTCTTTCTGTTTCCTACTGGAGCCTTCAGGGACATCTGCAGCATCAGGAGAAGTAATCGGCACAGTGGGAGCCTCACTAGGTTGACTCGGAATGCCACAACTAGGAGTAGCAGAAGAAGATGGAAGGCCTGAGGCAGATAGAGGAACAAAAAAAGAGGGAGAATGAGAATCCTCTTCCATCCCACTAGTCTCCCCTTGAAGAGGATTCTGAGAAGATTGAAAATAGGGTTGAGACTCAAAAAAGACCACATATCTGGTGACATACTTTCTCTTGGAGACAGGATCATAACACTTGTACCCCTTCTATGTAGGAGAGTACCCCAAAAATGTTCCCTTCGTAGCCTTAGGATCCAGCTTGGTCTTCTTTGGATCCTTCACATGTATGAAACATATACAGCCAAAGACCCGTGGAGGGAGAGGAAAGTCTGGAAGAGTGGGACACAAAACAGAGAAAGGGGTTTTCATACCCAATACCTTAGATGGCATCCGATTTATCAAATATGATGCAGTAAGTACAGCTTGAGACCAGTATTGCTTGGGAACTTTGTGCTGGAATAGTAAGGCTCGAGTTGTCTCCAATAGATGTCTATTCTTGTGCTCAACAACCCCATTTTGTTGAGGGGTATTAGCACAGGATGATTGATGTAACAGGCCAGCATCTTCCATGAATAAGTTCAAGGATTTTTCAAAATATTCAGCAGCAATATCTGACCGGAATTGCTTAATCTTCTTATCAAACTATGTTTCAATCATCTTGCAAAAAGCCATAGTTATCCGTGGTACTTCATCCCGTCCTTTTAACAGATAGATCTATGTGCATCGAGAATAGTGGTCAATAAAACTGATAAAGTTATGGAAGCCATCAATGGAAACAATGGGTGAAGGGCCCCAAACATCAGAATGAACCAAATCAAAAGGAGCTCGAATTTCATTAATGGAAATTGGATAAATAGTTTTACATTGTTTTGACATTTGACATACTTCACAAATTAAACTCTGACTTGAAATGCCCTTAAACAATTCGGGAAACAACATTTCTAATGAAGAGAAAGACAAATGACCTAGCCTAGCATGCCACAGATGCAACCTAGCTATTGACTCCACACTCTCCGGACTACTAGCAGCAGATACTTGTAAGGCTGAACCGATGTCTGCATCAAAATAGTAGAGGCCTCCATACTCATGACTGCTCCCAATCGTTCTCCTCGTCAATCTGTCCTGAAAGACACAATGAGTAGGAAAAAAGGTTATACTACAGTTCAAATTTTTGGTAAGTTTTGAAACAAACAAAAGATTTGAGGTAAGACTGGGAACATGTAGAACTGATCTAAGAGAGAGGTCTTTCCTTAGGTTAACCACCCACTTTCCATAGATGGTGGAAAAAGACCCGTCAGCAGCTCTCATTTTATCCTGACTAGACAACAAATGATATGAAGAGAATAAGGACATATGTGTCATGTGGTCAGTTGCACCTGAATCAATAACCCAAGAAGTAGAGTCAATAGAGTTAGTTGCACTAAAGACAGAGACTGTACCTGATCTGGCAAGAGACGTTGAAGCAAAAGAATTATTCCTTAGACGGGCTAATGCCCGACTAAGGACCTCTACCTCACTAGCAGTGAAGCCCAAAGCACCAGCTCCAGAGGAATCAACAACCTGCCCCATAGGAGAAGAAGACACTGTTGGGATATTCTGTGAGTTGTCACCATTGTTGTGGTGATAAGATTCCCACTTGCCGCATGACCCTTCTATTGTTTCTTGTCCTTTCTCAATGCAACTGGCTTCAGGTGAGGAAACAAGACCCAACACTTTTCTTTTACATGTCTCTCACCACCACAATGAGTGCACTTAAGGTGCTTCTTGTCTAGATGTTTGTTTCCCTTAGTGGAGACCAGGGCTGAATGTTCTCAAAATTGTTCAGTTGGTTGAGTTTGAGAGTCAACTTGCATCTCCTTTCTCCTGACTTCTTCATTCCTCACCAGATAATAAACATGGTGTAACTCGGACAATTCATCTCTCCCTAGAATTTGTGACCTTATACCCTCATACACTGGGTCTAGGCCGGCCAAGAACTTAAAGGCTCTACTCTCTTCAATCTGCTTATCATGTCTCTCCTTGTCCCTGGCATTTTCCTAATCCAATATCAGGTGATGGTCAAGTTCTTCCCAAAGGCCTTCCAGAGTTGCAAAGTATGTTGCAGTTGTATATCCCCTTGCCTTAAGGCCACAATGTCTTGATTCAATCTGTAAATTCTAGCATTGTTTTTCTTCTGTCCATAGGTCTTAGATACCTTTTCCCAAATCTTGGCTGCTGTATGAAAGTGATGAACAGTCCTGGCAACCCGAGGAGTCATAGAGGCAAGCAACCAGGACATAACTGTGGCATTCTCCTTGCGCCACACGGCATACTCTGCACTTCCAACCTCAGGTTCCTTCTTGTTCCCATCTAAGTAGCCTGTGAGATCACGGGAAATAATAAAAAGCATTGCAGAAACAGACCATTCCCTGAAGTTGTACTCATCCAGCAACATACTTGTAATCTGCAAGCTGTGCAGATTAGGGTTTTCCAGATTTGAAGACCTTGCAGCAGGTCTGTTGTCCCTAGAAGAAACCTCTCCAGATACCGAAGACATCTTGACTGCAGCCTCTGTGTGGATGGCACTGTTTAAGACTAGCCGAAGTGATCACAGTGCTGAAAGAGAGACTAGTTGCAGAGTTGAAACTAAGGGCCGAGACTGTCACAGTTCTGAAGCAGTTCAGTTACAGCAGCAAATGAGGTGTTCTGGGCTGGTAACCGACCTGAAACTAAGGGCTCTCCACCACTGTGCTATGCAGACTTCACTTGAGCTTCGAGTACTGCAATTGTAAAGAGAGTTCTCCCAACTGTGCTATGCAGACTTCACTTGAGCTTCGAGTACTGCAACTGTAGAGAGAGTTCTCCCCCTTACGGCTACTGCTAGGACTGCTGAAATCAGTCCTCAACTAGGTCTGTCCTATACAGACTTCTCTTTGTAGCCGAATAGCTACTATCTACTAGAAACAGTCTAGTAGGACATCAGCGTCTGGGTCTTACTTCCCTTGCGCCCTACAACCAAGGGAAACCCTAGGTTCAAACCTTGTTTTGTTCTCCTACAACCCTAGGGTTTCACGAAAGCAACCCAGAAAAAAAAAAAGAAAAGAAAGACAGCAAGAGAGAAGAGATGGCGTCGGCTGTAACCAGGAAGGTGCTTAATGCTCTGATACCATGAAAGCTGAAGTGCTGTAGTAGAAGAGAGGAGAAGACCAAGAGATGCCGAGAATGTCGAACTGAACTAACCCAGTCGACAGTTCTATTATTTATATTAAAGTACAGTACAACGTTACATGAAATGACTGGGATGCCCCTGATTAGTGATGGGACACCCAGACAACTTAAAACACTAAACGGACTTAGGCCCATTAACACAGGCCCAGTACATAACAACTTAAACTCAAATACAAGCTAATAAGAACTCTTATTATCAGCCAAACCATCCATACATACAAAACCTTCAACCTAACAATAATTTTTAACAATCAGAAATGACAGCATTCACAAATATTATATTCAAATTGCAAGAAATAGATCATTCAAAAAGCAAAACGAGAAAGAAACTAATGTGAATTTAGCAAAACTTTGAAATTTTAAATATTTTAAACTATATATTTTAATCCGTTGCGATAATGTTAATTAATTTGCCTCTTTGTCTCCAAAATCACACTCTGGATTATAATGTGGAGGACAAGTGGTTTTGGAGGAGGAATTCAGATGGTCTGTTTTCTGTTAAATTCCTGGCTGCTTTGATTGGAAGGAGGGGTAGCTCTGATTTCCCAGCTCGGCAAATATGGAATCCAAACAGTCCGACAAAAGCATGCTTCCTTGTTTGGACCATGGCTCTAAATAAGTCTTTCCAAGGAAAACCTGGTGAGAAGAGGCATTCAGAATTTCAGATCCCAGACTTGTCTTGTAGTTTATGTGGTTGCAGTATTGAATCCACTGGTCATTTGTGTATCCACTGCCCGTTTTCTGCTCATTTATGGAATCATCTCTTCAACATTGTGAAGATTAGTTGGGTGCCGAGGTCGGTTAAAGAGTTGTTAAACTGTTGGCAGATTAAGGGTTTGATAAAGAAAAGGAAGGTTCTCTGGAAGCTGATTCCATTTGTGGTTATCTGGTGCATCTGGACTGAGAGGAATAGAAGGGTATTTAATGATAAGTCTCTTAGTCCGGAGGATCTATCTTAGAAGTTGGTGCGCAAGTTGGTTTCGTGGCTGTCTGTGACTGCTGAATTTAGAAATTGTAATGTATCAGACGTGTTATTTTCTGTTTCTTGATAGCTCATGTAATTGCTGTTTTAGATCAGTCAGTCATATCTGGGACTGATCTCAGCCTCCTGTGTGTATCTTTTTCTTAATAAATATTACTTTACCTTTTCCAAAAAAAAAAAAAATTGCCTCTTTGTATTTTATAAGGTATTATGTTTTTTTACACAACTGAACTCAACTCAACAAAGCCATACTCAGATGCCACATTATCCTACAGAAAATAAGAAAATTAGCTTAATGGTAATATATAATAATTATCTACTGTAAATATCTCTTCTGTGTATATTTATTTTCTGCATTCAATTGTAAACTATTTATTTTCAAATCTTCTCTAAGTAAAAGAGTACATATTATTGCTATCTCTTGACAGTGTAGCTGGCCAGAGATAAGTGGAAGAGGAGAGAAGAGAAGAGAAGAAGAAAAGAAGAGAAGAGAGGAGAGAAGAGAGAAGGTTTGCAATGTAAAAGTACTGGCGGCGCCAGTGTTTATTTTACTATATATAGGACGACAGAAATAACAAGGGAAAAGACCCTTGTGCCCCTGAGTACAATTGTAAACTATTTATTTTCAAATCTTCTCTAAGTAAAAGAGTACATATTATTGCTATCTCTTGACAGTGTAGCTGGCCAGAGATAAGTGGAAGAGGAGAGAAGAGAAGAGAAGAAGAAAAGAAGAGAAGAGAGGAGAGAAAAGAGAAGGTTTGCAATGTAAAAGTACTGGCGGCGCCAGTGTTTATTTTACTATATATAGGACGACAGAAATAACACGGGAAAAGACCCTTGTGCCCCTGAGTACAATAACAGACATAACAGAAATAAAAAACGAAATAAAAAACACTTTAATTAGCCAAACAGGCCCTAACAACTGCAACTAAGTTATTTTAACATTATTTCAACACTATCTATTTTTTTGATCAAATTATTGCTAACTATTTCACTATTCCTTTTCTTACTTTTCTTTTGATCAACAAGTATGAATTGATGTTATGTATAAAGCTGATCTGAAGCTATGTCACATGGATACTAGTACGAGTCTTAGGATTTGACACAGGTATTTTCAAATTAGATTTAGGGACTCAGCTGCTATATTTAGTTTCAAGTTACATGTTTTTAACAAATAAAGGGATAATTGTTGGAAACAAAACAATTAAACTTAGAATTATAAATCAACACAAATGACAAAATGTATTTATCAAATATTACAAATTTACCATTCACATCCAAAGCTTTTCCATAAGAATTTGTTGTTTTATGGTCACATACTAAAAATGCGACACAGAGGATTCCCTTCAGTTGTTATGCCAGGTCAGTGTTACCATGTTTCTAACATGGGTACAGCGCTCATTTTGAACTTTGAAGTGCCCATGTAACATAAATAAAATGTTCCAGGCAGCATTGATTGCTATTGTTCAATGCTTTGGTTGTGATATGTCTCCTCTTCCCATGAACTACCTGGGTTTGCCCTTGGGTGGAAATCCAGAGATGGTTGGATTTTAGAATCTAGTAATTGATAGGTTCATGAAGAAACTTCTAGCTTGTATAGAAAAGTTATGTCTGTTTTGGGAGGGAAAATAACTTTGATAAAATCCATTCTTTAAATATGGTTGTGCTATTTCTTTAAGGTTCATATGTTGGTAGTTGAAAAGGTTGATAAAACCATTGGGGAATGGATGGAATGAAGGTTTGAATAGGAGGATTAGAATTACATTGGTTTTCTCTGAGAAATTTATCCACTTTTCTGAGACTTGTTCGATATGATCCTTTTGTGTGGGTCTAGCATAAAATCTTGGGGACCTTTGGTGGGGCGAATCCACTTCATCTCCCTGTTTCTCAAATTTGTAAAGTTGTAAGGTTTATTAAATATGGTTGATAATCATAGTTATTTATCAATGGATCTAGATCACTCCAATCCATTTAGGCTGAGGTATTGGAGGAACCTTATTGTATAATACTAGGAGACCTGTATGTAGTGGTTGAATAATGTTGGATTATTAGTACAAATTTTGTCAGATACTTTGTCCAGCTGTGTACCTGTTTCTAGGTAATGCAGACACTATGCCTCTCATGATTTATTGGGAAGATTATCTATGCTAGTCGCATCAAATTGAGAAATTTAATTGTAGTTGAGGCAGTTAGCCAGTTCTTGCAATCACTTTTTTCATCTCAATGTTTTTAAGAGATACAAAGGTATGCAAACACTTCATCTCAAGGTGACAGTTACGCAGGATGACTAGTACCCTGTTCATCTGGTAGATGTTCAAATAACAGGCTATTGGAGTTTGCCTTCTGAAATTCTGTGGGATAAAAAGCATAATTACAGTCAGATAGTTCAAGCTAAATCCTCTATGTGCCACTAGCACTTAATGCCACTACAAATTCAAAGTCAACACAAAGTGGACAAGACTGCAGGATGATCTTCATTGAGAATGTGTTCTGAGATGAAACAATTGCACTCTTGGGAAAACATTTTTGACTTTACTTGCAAGAGATTAATGATTGTTTTAGAATTACAGAATGAATATGGAATTTGCAAGCTGGCTGGATAAGTCTCTACTTGATATTATAGGTCTGTCCTTTTGGAGTCTCTTTTGGTGATGTTTTAAGCATACAATGGGGATTTCTTCTCTATGAAAGATTAGATAAAATCTAAAGGAATGGCTTTTGAAATTACGTCACTTTTCTTTTACCTATTTTTTCAGGTGTTAAAACCTGTTTATTTCTTTCTGGCTTGACTTGGCAACATTAGAAAAAGTAGTTATCTATCCAACAAGACAATATTTTTCAAATCAACACGTTTTGAGCCTTCCCATTTTCTTGTCCTATCCTGAAGTTGTTTTTCATTTTTCTAGTTTTAGTAGAACTAATAATGAGTATTTGGAATTACTTTAGGAGGTTAAATTCTTATTTGAGTGGTTCTATGGATTACCTCAAATCAGTTCTATTGTCTCTCCCCCTAGCAAGATAATCAGCAAAGGAATTTACAACTATAGGGATCCAATTAAATGGAGTGTCGAAGATCTAGCTTCCCTCATATTGTGGAGGTAAATCTGAGGGATTGATCTATCATCCCATAACCCTCTTATTGCAAGTTTTGAAATAACTGCATTATACAACCAGCCTTAGTGCATATATTGTAGAAATAGGCTCTCCATTAGTTGGGTCTGGACCAGGTCAGGTTAGACCCAGTCTTAACCAAATAAGAAAATAGAGTTCTGGTCCCAACCTAGACCACCAACCCTATTATTAAGTAGGTTTCTTGGGTCTGACCCAATAAAACTTGATAAAAATTGAGAAGCCTTTAGCTTGGTATTTGATGATAAATCTGCAATCTCTCTCTCTCTCTTTATATCTATATATATATATATATATATATATATATTTGATGTAGAGTGTGTACTCAGGTAGGCACTCTCTGAATGTTAGGTATTATCCTCCATCTGTATGGCCTATGGTTCATTGTTTGAACTTTGTACCTTGTAGGTTTAACTTATTGGATCTTGGAACTCTGTGACCTTATTTTATATACTAATCTTAGGTGTCTGTTTATTAGTTCAGAACAAACCCATATGGCCATATTAGCATTATTGCAATACTTGGTGGTTAGGACCTTTATAATTTAGATTTCTGTGGCATGCTCACCATGACTTGGTATGCTGTCTTTGTTCTAATGTATTCCCTTCATTATTATCCATTGCCATTTGTCACCATTGTTGTCTAATCAATCAGTCGACAAATCCCTATCCCAATATTATCTAATATCATCCTTGGAAAAAGATGATAAGGAAAGAAACGTGGTGGTACATTACTGGCCTGGATGAGTCGATCCACCTTGTCGCCCAGAACTGATACCAACATGTCATAATCTGTTTTCTCGATAGAAAACAAGAGAGAAATGAGGGTAAAGAAATAATCATTAGAGACGTACTCAATTATATGCAACAATGACATGAAATTACTGCATCTCATTTTCTTTTTAATCGGTCAATTATCATGGTGCTTAAGTTCTGGGTAAAAATTAAAGAAAAAAAAAAACATGGTTCGGACATCCCATTCCCAAAGACTAGGGTACCCAACAAAGGGATTGATTGTTCATGTCCTTCCTGTGTTGTCAAATCGACTTAAGATACACATCATGTCGAGAGTCTTTCATGCTAAGCAACGTGTTAAGATGATTAATCAAAATGATATTTTTCATTCAATAGAAAGCAAAGCAATCTGGTTGCTTTCACAGACATCTTCATCTGTCGGCAGCATGGATCATGTTCCTCCATTCCACTCTAGGCCCATGTGTTTTTAGAGTCCACAAAGAAGATAATCACAAGATGGAACACGGGAAGCCCATGGATTGATCAGTTTATCATGGAAACATTGTTTCCGATAAGAGGACAAGCTGTGAAAGTAATGTAGTGGGTCTTATTTGTCTGTTGAAATATGCAAGGCTATCCTGTTGTTCATCATGTCATAGTCGCTAAAGGTCTTCAACATATGAAATGAGATCATCTTTCGAGGGGTAAAGATAAATTTCTCTGGCACCACCTGTCATTTTTTGAGTGTCGTATGGGTCGATCATTTTGTTTTATCACAGAGTTTTATGTGGTTGGATTTCATGATTCCATCTAGAACCCACCCAAGATGTATTTCCCCTGGTTAAAAGTGTTAAACCAAATAAAGGTTGATTTCCTGCAATGTAATGTATTTCAATGGTCACATCTTATGACCCAAAATAGCAGGAAATATCAGATGTATGTGGTTGTTTTCTACTCTTCTAAAGACAGCTTTGTCATGTACAAGCTGAAGCTCTACTTAGTTGATTGATCTTCCACGTGCCTTGTGCAGATATACTGTTTGTAGACCCCCTTTCACTACCTGGAATTTGGAATTCTGTAAGCTTTTCTGTGGCAATTGTTTTGATGGTTCTACTGCTTTATGGCATGTGATGGGTTCTCCAGGTACTACGTATACACACTACAGATTACCTGTACTTCTCTGGAAGATGGTTCAAATTCAACACATGGTCTCATTATTTCAATACATGGATGACGATTCTTTTTAATTCAAATCAGCAATTCATAGGAGTTTGGCTATCTGTCATGTACAAATGTGCTTTCATGTTGCCTTTGATCCAGAATGTCCATAATATGATTATTGTTATTTGTTCTTCCTATTGTTTTTTATCTCTTGGCAAGGGCACTAAGAGAAGAATATATATGCATCAGCCAGTACCAGCTTGCTTGTTTCTTGTCTAACAGCGAGAGAGAGAGAGAGAGAGAGAGAGATAGAGAGAGAGGATCTCTCAACTGTGTCAGCAGTGGAGAGCTTTTAAGTGGTACCCACATGCAATCCAAATGCATAAAGTGTGCAGGAGGACGAATGGACGATGCTCATCTCCATTTTTCACCCATCTGGCAGAAGCATCTACGGATTCTCACAGTCTACAAATGATATAAACAAGGCATCTCTCATGTAGGCTAGAAGAAAGAAACAGAAGCATCTACTTCAACGGGAAGATGAACCTTTCGTCCTTTACTACCAACTCCCTACCACCTTTTTTTTTTTTTTCTAAGTATCTGTTTTAAATTTTTCATCTTTTGGGACTCAAGTTGCCGCCATTTCTACCTCTATATATGTTGTCAGTGTCAGGAATCGTGTTTCGTTCACTGTAATGAGGAGAAAAAAAAATATTCAACTTCTCATCGATTATTACGTCAGAGTACTCTATTTCGAGATCATTCCCACCCACTTACCAGAATAGTCCATTAAAAGATCCCTTTTTTT
This sequence comes from Nelumbo lutea, assembly GCF_056320005.1. Taxonomy (NCBI): domain Eukaryota; kingdom Viridiplantae; phylum Streptophyta; class Magnoliopsida; order Proteales; family Nelumbonaceae; genus Nelumbo; species Nelumbo lutea. The sequence continues at coordinate 207,819,757 of NC_142684.1, forward strand.
GGTTTTGTACCCAGGCTCAATTCCAAGCCATGGATACATCAAGTTTCCATGTGTTTGTATTCTCGTTTCAGAGAGAGAGAGAGAATCCAATGTATCAGGTTTGCTTAAAAATAAAGCAATCAAATAAACAAACTTGGCCACTCTCTGATTCAAAACCATCTATTTGGTTTCTAGCTTGAATTGTCAGTCCAGCCAATCGAGGATCTCTAATGGGCCAAGCAGATTCCCTGTGAACCATCATGAACTAAATTGTATGATAATCAAAGAAATACGATAAGCCCATGACCCATCTTCCCTTCCAGGCTTAAAGTCTTCAATTTTATTTTATTTTTAATAATTCATTTTTTCTTAATTTTTAGTATATGATTAATCAGATTAATTGCTTAACCTCAGTGTATGTCAGGTTCACAGCCCACTGATCATACCCTGGAGAGAGAGAGAGAGAGAGAGAGAGAGAGAGAGAGAGTGAGAGCATGTGCAATTCTCTGGGGTCCTTCCCCTGTCCCTACTGTGGGAGAGAGACCGAGTGATGTCTGATGATCTCAGTTACCAGTGATGACTAATGTGGACCAAGGAGGTGAAACTCTAATGGTGGTTGCACAAAAAAAAAAAAAAAAAAAAAACAAATAAAAAAGAGGGAATAAAAGAAGAGGGGAGATATAGAAAAAGATGTAGAATATCACCAGTTTGAACTTTAGCCCATGGATTAAGAGTCTCACAAACCCAAATGAATGGGGACAACATGGAACCCGGCCACCACTAGAGGAAAAGAATCTCATTTCTCATGGAAGAAATAAAGTTTCAGAGTAGGATTTTTAATCTTTCCTTAAGGCTAGCTGTATTTGGTTGCACATAATTGAAGCAATTCAATTGATTCCCTCGGAGACAATACTCAACAGAAAAATGATCGTATTCCTACTTTCTTATGTTTGAAAAACAAACCTGAATAACTGAGAAATCTATGTTGTCTGAGTTCAATTCCACTCCTTGCATGAAGGATAGGATAAAGGCATCCTTCCAAGCACTTTACTTTCGCTGTCTATGTTTGACATCCTGGGCTGTCAACAGCGCTGGTTCTCTTCTCCTGCATGACACATACTCTTAGTTCACTTAGCCATGTATCGAGCACCAGCACCGAGTCTCTGTGAGATAACGTGTCATGTGGGGGAGCCCTGCTGAAAGCTCAGGCTGTCCAGCTTGGACAGCCAAACTTCTCTCCTAACTATAAATTTGAAAAAAAAAAAAAAGAAAAAGAAAAAGAAAAAGCCAAGCATAAAAAGCTCAAAAGGAAGGCCCAAATGGGGTGGAGACAAAGTAATGCACAATGGGCTTGACAACCAATCACGAGCAGACACGTCAATGTTCTATACACATGGGCCCCACACAGGTCTAACTCTCACACCTTATGCATGATTTTATTCGTGATAGGTTGCCCAGCCTACTGTGCATGATTTTGTCTCCGGCCAATCAGGACTCAATAAGATAGGGAAGGAATGAACATAAACTCCTCGATCTCGATCTCTGTTCAAAAAATAACTGATGGAAAATTAAAGAGAATGTCATTTTCCTACAATTAGTATCTACTTTTTTTTTTTCAATAATGGTGAAATTTCATCAGGAGGGAGAGGTTCCTTAGAAAAGCAAATTATACAAGGTAATGGTCCTGATGGAGGCATGACACAAAAAGCCATGCGCATCAAACATAAGAACATAAAACCACTGCACTTCCTTTACACCTCAAAAGCAAAGCAGGAAGAAGAAAAAAAAATTAAAAAAGGATGTAATGCCACCTCCTTGCTGAAATGATCTTTGGTAAACGCCAAGAGCTTAAGAGTGAATGCCCACCGAATAAAAAGTACCTTCAATTTTGCTAATTTCTGTTGAGCTGCTTTTGCCTTCAAAAAAAAAAAAAAAAAAAAAAATCCTCATGCTACGTTCTTTCCAAAACTCCTACTTAAAACTCTCAGAGGCCACGCTTCAAACAGATCAAGGACATTCTTTTCTGGCATGACCCCGCTTCTGTTAGGTAATCATGGCATGACCCATTGACGTTTAAACAACTGCAGGAAGTAGTTCCAGCTGACTGCATCAGTATAATTGCAGTGGATAAGTAAATTTCTGACTGTTTCGTCGTCTTCCCCACAAAGATTGCGTCCATCAAATGATAACCCATCTCCTTCTACAGAAGATCAAGTGTCAAGAATACAATCCAAAGCTTGGGATTTCCAGTTTCCACAACCAACTCCAAATGGGGGATGGGATCGAATCCTATGCCTTCTTGTTTGTTATAAAGACCCAACTGAGAAATTCCCCGACTGCAACTGTTGGTGCACTCTGTACTGTAGTCGTCAATGGCTCTAGCATCATGAACACCCCTTGGATTCTGGTGTGATTGGGTGTCTCCAATAATGCCAGAAAGCATCTGCTGTGATGGTGGTCACAGCACTTTTCTTGCAACTGATCAACAATAAGACAGAGGACCCCCCTTAAATTTAAAATATTCAAAATATTCCAATTCCCAATCATATCGATTGAGGCAACCATGAAGTATTATCACCACTATCTTTTCTTTTTTCTTTTGGTTCTAATTCTACTTCATTCTTTCATAGTACTCCTTTTATAAAAGCATCTTGATTTGGAGGAAGATTCGGTTTTTTTTTTTTGGGTAAAGAAGTAAGGTTGAATAAAGTTGAATACCCATTACTCAATTAGTTTTCTTTTTTATTATTATTTTTTTTTTGAAAAAAAAAATGTTTCCAACAACCATTTAACATGCATTACAACCAAATACCAAAATAGATCAAATTTTGTAAAGCCAGTCATTTTCCTTTATTTTATATGCCACCAAACAGAGCCTCAGGTTCTTACAGAAAAGAAAAAAACACTGAATTATAAGCAATCTATTTGGCTGTCTAAACTGGACAATTTAAACAGACTGCTGTCAACAAGGCGCTTCTATACAGTCCCATATAATAATGGCAGTGCTGGATACATGGCTGAGTGAACTGGTGAACTAAAAAGCCACGTAGGGAAAGCCTTGTTGACAGCCCAGGCTGTGAAATATAAACAGTAGACAGCCAACACTCTCTTACAAGCTAACAAAAATGTAATCTATAAGCTATCTTTTCTTAGTGATTTTATCAGTTTTCCAAAAACTTTTACCTTTCAAAAAATTGTGACAGAATTAGCTAGTTGGTATCAATACGCATACCAAAGTTTAAAGGTGAGCATGTATTCATATGGGGCTATTTAGTTTCATTATCATTTATAACGTACAAGGTTAAGTATCAATACGTATCGACTTATATTGATCGATATGTATCGTTTTGGGAGCTTCCCGATATGCCCTTACAAGGGGTGTATCGGGGTTTTGACTGATTCAAGGGGTGGAGGAGCCTTAAACTGGCCCCCCTGAACCGGTTTTGAAAAGAAATAAAAAGGAAAGTATAAAACAAAGACCCAATATGCCCTGTCGGCGCATCAATATTTTGAACCTTGATAATGTATTTTTTGAAAAATGATAAAAAAAAGTCGTTGAGAAACATTTATTAGCACTTTTGAGGGCTATCTGATCTGAGAAATTGGATCGGATTCAGATCACCCCTATCTGATTTGAGAAGATCCGATCCAATATATGCTATATATTTATTTATATATATGTTATTTATTTATTTATAAATATATTATTTATATTGTATTTTGTAAAATTTCTATATTATTTATTTTTTATAAAAAATATGTATATATGATGAAAGTAATTTTAAAAAAATACTTGTATTTTTTGTTTTTATTTATTTAAATTGATATATTTTATTTTTTTAATAATTTATTAATTTTTAAAGAAAACAAATCGAATCAGATTAGGTCCAAATATTCGACATTCCAATGAGATTCAAATTCAAATCTATATCTATCATATCCGACCGGATCTTAGGATTGGATCGAATATGCAATTAAAAGTGTCGGATTGGATTCAGATATATCGTGATTTGAATCCAATCCAATCTGTTTGCACCCCTATAGGTGCCACATGTGTCAAACACTAAAACTGCCTGACCATTAGCATTTTTCTCCGTTTTCCCCCAATGGGATGACTCACATAAATCGAGAAAAATGTTTTTTTGATAAATAGCTTAACCAAGTAGGTGTTTCGCATTAATATTGTTTCTTCAAAAAATAGTGCCACATCAGCACCATGTCTGAAATCCATTTTTCCAGAAAATGGCCTATGTTGGGTTAGCCGTTTTTCTATAAACATTTTCTCAAACCATGTCTTGAAAATCAGGAAAGGTGTGGTCTAAGAAAACACCATTTTTTACCGTTGCTACTTGCTAGCAACGATATGCTTATATGGCATTGAAAAACACCTATTTGGCAGCAACAACAATGGTACCAAAAAGAAAACCTGAAAAAAAAATGTTTTTTTCAGAAAACATCATGCATATGCAACACCGTTTTCTGAGAAAACTCCTCTTAGGAAATGACATTAATTCCAAGCATCACCTAAATAGAATTTCAGACTCCAATTATCTAATAAATGGCATATGAAACCAAACACCATCATATTCATACATCAGAAACCTTGAATATAAGCTATCCTGAGATAATCCAATGTGGTCATGGGAATGGGTTGTTCTTCCGGTGCATGACATGTTACCATGGGTATGGGATAAAAAAAATATTTGCAACCAAATTTTTTTTTAACCAATAAGACAAGAATTCAAATCAATCCCCCCACAAGATAGCTTCCCACAACATTCCACAGCACATCCCCGCCGTGTATTAAAAACATCTCCCAATGATGAGTACTAGAAATAATAAGGCATCATCGCAAGTTGTTCCCAATACATGCAAGGATGTGCTATGAGACGTTGTGGGAAACTATCTTATGGGGGGCTGATTTCAACTCATAAGACAAAAAAGGGACTAAATAGGGCAAGTGTCATGCAGAAAAAGCTTCCAAACAGCTAAAGTTTCCTTGACGATAACTACCTAAAAATAATCAGATCTTAATTGATACAAACGACTAAGTGGTGTTCTACAAGGTGAATGTTTATTTATTTATTTTCTAAAACTGTCACATCAGCAAAAAAAATTTAAACACATTCTCCAATTATGTTTTTGTTCTGAGAAGCAAATACAAGCCAATTTTGTATCAGAAAAAAACAATCCAAGTTTTTTAAACCATCACAATAGTGGTTTGTAAAAAAAAAAAAAACGATTAAAGATATTATGTGATATATGAACCATGATACCAATCTCCAGATGAAACATGTTCCTCAAACTAGAAATTCAAAAAATTTGGATTACAGACTTTCAATTTTATGTTAGATAGAGAAGCTAGGAGTCAATACTCAGATTAGGGCTACAATTTGAATGGGCCTGACCCAAGGGCCCACGCCTTATGCTGTGTAAACTCTTTAATTACCTCACTTGCACCCCAAACTTGTACTCATGCCTCTCATAGTCATAGTGAGATTAGGGCTGCAATTTGGGCTGAATCAGGTTAAACATTTGTTAAAATTTGAATGGGCCAGGCCCAATTGTATAAATTCTTCAAGTTGGATTCTAAATTTGCACCCCTAAGTGAGATAAAAGCCTAATGCAATAATGCAATGCTTTTCATAGAAAATACTTTTTTTTCACCCCAATAATAAAACTGCATATTATAACTCCATAGTCCATCCTCACTTGTCCTGTCCTTGTTGACAAATAATATAGAAAGTTTGTTATCAATCATTTCCATGCAATCATAAAAATAAAATAAACAAAAAAAAGGAAAAAGGTTAGGTGGATATGAGGCACTAGTAGGGCAAGGACAACATGCATTTACTGATTATCTAGAGGGTCTATCATGAGGTGAGTGGATCTACAGTGTCATCCTCCCACCAGGTGACATAGAACTCTCATTACATTCTTCAAAGTTCAATAGTTTATGACAGGATGAAATGGCTTTTATTAAATAACTAACTTTTCTACTAAGGTTATCAAATGACCATCAATAGAAAAGTAAAAAAAAAAAAAAAAGTATGTGGAGTTTCCTATTTATAAAACTACCTTGATAGGTAGGCATAAATAAAAGCCTCAGCTAGCTTGTTGGTGTCTCTGGTTAGTTATTATTGTGGAGACTTGGATTGAATCATTATTAGGGATTGGGGGGTTTAGGGTTGGGAGAGGGTAATCCCACGTTGTACAGCCGAATAAATAAATAAATAAAATAAATTAGGTTAAGTAAAAAAATATTTCGGAGAAGTACGAACAGGCCTAATGCAGATTTCTGATTTTCACTATAAAGTTATAAACATTCGAAAGGTCAAAAACTCATATTCTATGCACCCATTCCTGCTCGTAAATTGGTATCAATTTCGAGCTGATAATTTATCATAAGTCACTTATATAATAATTAAGGTTATGTTTGATACCATTACCATTTTTGCCAATAACATTTTGGATTTACATACAGATAGTATTTGTAGTTGAAACAGGCATGCCTTAAAAAATGAGATCAGATTAGCTGAACCCAATCGTTGTGTAGGGGTGTCAATGGTATTTGAAAATCCAATTTCGAATGCGAGATTTGATATAACCGAATCAAATTCAGATAATTCGAATATCTAACCAGTCAAATTCAAATATCTTATTCATACCGAATAGTTTATCGGACCCGAATTTGGATATGACCTTATTCGATTAGATAAATATCCAAAATCGACTAATTATTTAATTATTATATATAATATATAAAATTTTTAAATAATTTATATAATTTATATACATAATAATTAAAGTATATAAATAATTTATATTTTTATATATTTTATATAAATAAAATATTTATTAATTATCTAAAATAATTAATTAGTCGAATTCGAATTGAATCGAACATTCGAATATTTAATTGGATTCGAATTTGAATATTAATTTTCAATATCCATCGAATATTAAATTTTTTAATCAGATTCGAATTTGGATATTACCTTATCCAATTCGATTAGATCCACTTACACCCATACTAGTAGGCGTGGAACCAATCTTATTGTCCCACACCATACATAAATTGCATATGGCCCACAACCACTCAATCTCTCACCTAGCATTTATGGGTGGTGTGGGACATTTTCATTGGTTCCACAACTGTTACACATTTATCGTCATTCAAGCAATCCAAATTACTTAAAAATGGTAAGTGTGGAGGCTGATTGTAAGAACCGTCAGGGCGAGAGGGTTGTGAAGTGCCTCTCATATGTGATGTGACAATACATATCTCTCACCAATTAAAACGTTTAAGATAAAAATGACAATATAATCAAACACAAACTAGGTTAATTTTTGATGAATAAACTGCACTGCCATAGATCTAGTGATAAACCAAACCCCACTTAATTAAATTAAAGCAGAACTGTATTGTATATCAAGTTGGGATCTGATAGGCACACTTAGGCAAAGTTTGGGAGTGTTTATTTGAAAAGTGCCCATTCTACTAAGCATTCATGAGTGTTTGGTGAAAGAAGCACCTATTTCAAATAAGGGTAGCATAGGTGTTTTCAAAATGATGCAACCGGAAAGGAAATGAGAACTTATTGAATAAACCCTTAAAAATAAGCCTAAAATCTCAATTCTTTAAATAAATGCATATTTCTCAGGAATAATCATTTATGTGGATTTATTTCCCAAACACAAATAAATGCTTATTTGTATAGTTTCGGCCTAAAATAAGTGTTTATTTTTTAAACACTTCCAAACTTAGTTTTAATGTAGATCTCATCTCCTAAATTTACCACTTTGTGGTAAGTTATACACCAACCAATCTGAATATGCACACTATTAAGTTGTGTTTCACCATTCCCACAAGCCATAATCCCACTTATATGCGTCCAACCTAACCTTTTTTTTTTTTTTTTTTTTATATAATTGGAAACGGTGCCTCCCAACCCACCTTTGCGATGACTTAAACACACTCGTGGGACAAGCGTTGCATACATTTACTGAGTGTGCTCACCAACTATGCCTATCTGAATTAGATCATAGTGTTCAAAATACAAATATATATAAGAGTAGATAGTGTTCAAACTTAGAGATCATAGGCTAAGGACGAAGAACTTTGTATTGAAGTCCATTGTCTTGATTTAGAGGCAGATTCCTTGTTACAGAGAGCCCCAACAAATTATCTTCTTTGGAGATTGAAACTGCAACTGCTACACAAGGGAATACCGCCATGACCTCTGTATTAGTCCCAGATGAATAATAATTTGGGTTTAGCTTTCTTATCCTATCGTAAGGAAGCTATTCCTTTTACCCACCATCATTTAAGCTTTATCCCAACTAATATGAGTGGGATATTCATCAAAAACTACTATGAAGTGGGTTAGATAAATACCATTTGCTTTAATGTAATATTGCAATGGCCGCTTTTCTTTACAGATAAGACTGTATTTGGCATTCCTTATTTTACTGTTGATAATATCAAAACTAATTATATCATCATCATGATCAGATGTTCTCAATATACGGCGAAAATGTGCCGTGGGACGTTGTGGGGCGCCCCCTTATAGGGCCCAGATCTGGACTTTGGTATGCCATGATTACGCATTTTGATTTCCTTTCAAGTGCTCTCTAGTTGTGGACATGTATTTCCACTTGGCTGAATCGAGCTTAATTTGATCTCCAACCCACAGCACACTACAGACGCATATTTGGAATATCTCTTTTGTCGTTCATTGGAAAATTTTATGTCCTGTGGGTATGAATGTTGAAACAGTTTACGGGTATCAAATAAAAAGTAGGCAGTGTTTGATTGTAATGTGAATTTATTTGCATTGCTACAAATGATTTTGGTGTAAATTACGAATTATTTTTATTTTAAAATTTATCTTATTTTGTTTGATTGCAATACAAATGAAATAAAATAAAGTAAGACTTGAAGCAAAATAAAGTAAAACCTAAAACAAAATTAAATTAAAATTTGTATTTTTTTCATTTGTACTAGTGCAAATAAAATTGCACTGCAAATCTGCAACCAAACACAACCTAAAACAAAAGTTACTAGAACTGGTCATTTATTTTGCATCCTTATGAGGTCTCTCTCTCGCTCTCTCTCTCAAAAAAGGCAATTTGGTAGCTAACTGGTTGAAAAAGAAGATGTTTATGCAATGACCTTGTATGTGTTTAGTATGTCTTCCCTTTATTCATTAAACGTTTCTACTTGATTTATTTGTTAAGTTGAGAAAAACAATAATGAAACTATTTATTGATAACTAGAGGTATAAATTGGGTCGTATTGCCTACAACTCGGCATGATTTTGGACCAATCCGGCCCGACACAACATGATAGCCCATGGGCCATGCCAGGCCCGACACGACGGTCTGTATCGTGCTGGGCTTGGGGTTTGAAGTCCACGAACTGGCATGACACAGCGTAATCAAGCAGGTCATGCCAGCATGCGGGCCACCCGACTAGGCACGACCCATATATACTATTTATATGTATACATAATATTTATATATTTTATATATTTATATATATAATATATAATATATTATACAAATTATAATTATATAATAATATATAGTATATAATATATTAATAAAATAAACAAAATTTTTCAATTTTATTATACTAATTTATTTAATTATTGTATATATAAGCAATTGTATACATCAAAATTCATATAAAATTAAAATTTTATGTTTTGCTTTCAATTTTTTTAAATAAATAGGAAAAATTAGCTTTGGTCCAGTCCATGGCCCAACTTGGGCCAAGGCTTGGCCCATGGGCAGCCCGGCCTGTGGCATGGATCGGGCCCATGCGGGCCTTGGCTGTGGGTCGACCCCTAAAATTTTCACCAGGGAGGGAGGAACGGCCCATGATAGCCCACGGACTAGCATGGCATGGCCCGCACCTTGCATGGGTCGCCTGTGGGCTATGCTATACCGGCATGACATAGTCCATTTTACACTTCGATTGACAATTATACACCATTAGGTATCACATCAGCAAAACAGTGAATAAACACCTACCCATTAGAAAAAGCGCTAAATTGAAGCTTCCCCAGTGATATTCGTGCACATAAATCAAGGCCTGATTTTATAAGTCTCTATGCATGCATACAAATCAACATGATGGACGTGATGCTGAAATAGTGTCTATGCGACAGCATTTATTGAATAAATGACGACAATTCCATAAACCGCCCTTACCTGTTTCAAATATATTTGATTTGCTTGCACTAATTCACAGATTTCAAAAATGCTCTCATAAACTACAAAGAAAGAGAGTCCAACTGAGAAAGGTTGCTTCTGTTTCTGAGTCGTCTCCAAAAAACAGCATATCATGAAGGCCCCGACCACCATGGACAAAGCCCCTCGAACATTCTTGAGAGCAATCAGTCTGGCGTTACTCACCATGTACAAAACAACAAAAGATTAATTTGTAGTAGAAATCTCAACACTTCACATGATCATTTGGACAATTATAAACCTCCAAATTGAATGAATGTAGTGGAAACTCTTAGGTCCGTTCGTTTATCGGTAAGTTATTTATCCGAATAAATGCAATTATCTGGTTAAGTTTTTTTTTTAGAAAATATTTACCTAAGTAAGTGTATTTATTCATGTTTTTTTATTTCTCAAGTAAAAAAGGAAATGCCAATTTTAACCATAAAAATCTATTATTAAAAGAGGCATTTTTGTCCTATTCAAGTGTTGGAAACTTTCCTCCTTGGTGGGAAAGTTATTTACCCAGTTAGGAAAGTTATTTCCCCCCTCTCAAAAACCAAAAAAATAAAAGAACGCCTTAGATTCCGGGAACTCCCACAACAACCAACCCCTCTAGGAGTGTGAAGTCAAGTGTTAAATAATAAAAAATAACATGTCTCTGGCAAAGTGCTATATATATATCATGGTTTTTAAAACTGAACATGTCAGGGGTCTGGTTATCGAGTCGAATGGTCAGCCCGTTTTGACAAAAAAAATGAAAAAAATGTCAAAACCATTCGAATGGTTAACCGCTCGAGTCAGCAGTTTGCTGACCAAAATCAATGGATTTTGGAGAAAATCCGGTTTTTGGGAAAAACAGAACCGGTCAGTTCCCAGTTTTTCTGGTCCAACCATCTGGTCCGGTCCGGTTTTGAAAACCATGATATATATAGGAGACTTAAAACTATCAAAACCAGGATTAGGAGGGGATCAGAATGCATCAACCAAATGCCTCTCAAAGAGGCTATATTGTTTGGATGAATTACAGGCTGTTAGGTGTGTTAATTGGACTGGATTTGGTCCGGTCTGATCTGGTCCAACGTAAGCCCATTACAAATGGACCAGGTCCAATCCAATTCACTGAATATTTTGGACTATTTTGGATTGGTCCAGTTCAATGTCTGGACGGTCCACTCTATTCAAATTTGTTTTAATTTCCATTGATTTTAATCCAAACCTGGTCCATTGACACCTATATTCCTATCTTCTATCAATGGACCATGTTTTGGCTCAATCCAACCCAATCCAATATAAATTTATTATAGATGGACCAGGTCCTATCAAATTCAATAAATACTTTAGACCATTAAATGTGGTCTGTTCCAATTCAATATGTCTTGTTGGTCCATCTAATTCGTCCAAATTGATTTCGATCCATCGACAAGGGGGGAGGGGGGAGGCTAAAGATCCATAATGCTGCTCAGACCCCATAACGTGTAAACCCAATGGTAAGTTCACATAATCTGTTACGGTTTAAGGCTTTATTTGGATACGCTCTTACATTTGAGATTCGGGCAGGAGCAAAAAATGTTTAGATCGTTAGGGGGAATTGTATTTTTGGGTTTAAAAAGCTTAAATCCTGAGATTTATTCTATCTCAACCAAAACTTATCCAAATTTAATCCAATTAAACATGGACCCATCCCTGTTATCTGGGTTACATTCCGACAAACACTTATTATTAATGAGATGTTGCTTTGCCGACTCACAAAAAATAAATATTTTATTCATGAAATATAATATTAAAATTCAAAAAGAGCTTTATAATCTAATTAATTATGATATGAAATTATATAACTGCTCCAATCCAATATATTAGATTTGACTTAGAACCCATGTATTAATCACAAGGATCAACTTGGGTTCCAGCCTCTACTAAAAGAAAAACAAATTTTCAAGACTCATACAAAATTTACTCATAATATAATGCTGAAAATTAAAAAAAAAATACAACTTTTGAATTTAATTAACTATGATATATACTATTCCAATCCAATCCAATCCAATCCAATCCAATCTGAATCTGATATAAGATTTGACTAAACCCAAATATTAATTAATCACAAGGATCATTATTGGGATCAAGTTCTAGCCTTCTAGGCGTTTTAGGTATACCGCTCTCAATCTCATCAACCCCCAGCCCCCACCTCCACTCCCCATCTCTGTCTTAATAATACCTTCACTAAATTGGGTTCACCTTGGCTGTTGGCTCTCCTTCAGACCTGACTCGATCGTCTCCATAATTGTTGGGGCCCTATCTTTGGGAAACGAGATACTTAGCCAGAAGGGGACCCCGCTGGCCCCCTGTTAATACCACCCAGTGCATCAGCAGTCAGCACAAAGCGTCAAAGGCCCCACAATTTTGTCCCTCTGTGATAAAATGGCAGCAACGAGCCTAATGGGTAGCATATCTAGTGCTCTGAAGGCATCGTACCAGGCACCCCATGCGCATTAAAGGCGAATTAATGAAGCTCTTCTGCAAGAGTTCTTTCCTCCAACTGTTGCTTTTGTCCCAACTGTTAAGTCCGGTGGGTCAAACCTAACCTGGTGCTTGGTTGGAGGGATAGAAGGAAGCCCACATGGTTCAATTCACCTAAGGATTGAAATACAACAATTAATCTCCAAATTAATGAGTTGGGTTTCATTTCCTAACAGGGGATTTAGTGAGAGGAATTTCAATTCAATTTTGCTTCCAAAACGTTGGAAACTTGCAAGGAGGAGGTCTTAAAGCCGAAAGCCAAGTGTGCATGCTTCCTAATTGCAACTGCCAAAAGCTAAGTCAATTCTCTATTATGTGTTTGATTTTATACCACAGAATAATATGACCTTTGGCTTTGCTTCATTATGATGTCCCAAGCATGGGAGGAAGGGTCCAATTGTGATCATAAAATGGCTCTAATCCTATAATGAAGAAGGTCTACCTGGTGGGATACATCATACATAAAAAGAAATGGCAAGTCCCATCTTGCATTCAATTTGTATACTGTGCAGTTATACTAAGTTAGGCCAGGTTTTATACACATTGGGTCCTACCCAACCCCCACCTAATGCAGATCCATCATGTGAATGGGACTAGAACAGTAGCAAGACTAAAGAAACAGGCCAAGGATGGGATAGGAATCTAGAGAGAGAGAGAGAGTAATAGTAGTAGATTCACTGTAACTAAATAAACCAGAAACAAGTTCACTTCTCCCAACCTAAACAACCAGGGGAATGGAAGACTTTCCTTCCCACAGTCCAGGCAAGTTAATTGGGTAGCCTGCCCTCTGCCTGATCGCCATCCCTACCATGTGCAAGTGTACCTTTTATGTTGTCAATGATCTAATGCATACAACTACAGTAGTTGCATTTTGGCAAACAGATGGTGGGCAATAAAGGTTGCTTGCTTTAGTGGGTTTGAAACCCACGAGTGTTATTACATCAAGACACTCTGTATGACTTGTTACACACCAAGCATCAACCCAAAGCTAATTAATTGCACACTCTGACTAGCATCCCCATGTGGGTAACCGCTTGCATCTCAATTCAATGTCTCACGTCAAGGCTTCCTGCATTGATCTTTGAATTGAAGCTGCAATTTTTAACTGGGGAAATGCATGGGGGAGAGAAACAGAAAACTAAGGCTTTAGGCTTACTTTAGCCACTTGGCAGGTTGTCTGCATTGAAGCTTTACTCCATGATTGGAAGATGTGAGGAGAATATGCGGAGCGTTTTCAGGCACAAGCCATGTCGCCATGTGGAGGAGCACAGCAATTCATGGACAATACAAAAACTCAAATTCCAACAAAGCTTCAGGCTATACAGCTCAATCAGACAGTGTAGTGTCATGTGAGGTCAGATATCATATTCCACCCCACCTAACTTTCCTTAATTATGTTCTGGAAGATGACAAATTAAAGCTCCAAACTTCCTTCCTTTTCCTTTTTCTTTCTTTTCCTTGAAAAAAAAAACAGAAGGATGAAATATTTGCTTTTGAGAATTTAGGTGATAGTGCAAAATCAAAAAAAGTATGGATGTTTTGAAAACATTTTGGAAAGGGGCTTAGAGAAACTTCTTCAAAAGAAAAATCTTTAAAAAATTAATTGAAACTTTAATGAAATAACTATTTATAATAATGCACCTATTATTAAAATATTAATATGATACCTATATCGATGTACTTAGATACGCTTAGATACATTGATTGATTCATAGGGTTTTTAAAATACTTAAAAGTTCTCATACTCTTTTTCCCAAACCTCTTATCACTATAAAATAAAATAAAAAAAGAAACGAAAAAAAAAACGGAGAAATATATGCAGTCCACTACATAATTCTGAAATTACAGTCTCCCATAAGCCCATAGTCTACCACTAGCGCCCCCCCAAACCGCATTTGTTACCTGTACAGTGGAATTAAGAATTCTAAGATGGGCTGAATAGTCATTCTCCAAAAATAAAGAAAAAGTAAAAGTGAGTATCAATCATATTGATACACACCAATACCCATGTTTGGATATTGGCAAATTGATATTTTAATCCATGCTTATTAGGAAAAATGATCTGTTATAAATTTTGTTTTTATTATTATTTTTTATTTTTTTGTTAACCAAATCTATTACAAATTGAAGGGTCTAAAAGAACTAGGAATTGGATGAAATTAATAAGAAATGAGTTAAGCATTAATGATGGATATGACAGTGAACAGGGGTATGACATGACAAAATAGGATTCATATGACGGGCCCCATATAGTTGGAATAAGGCTAAAATGATGATGATGATTTTTTTTCATAATAATGTAAGTATTCATAGATTATGCAGAACATTTACATGCTAATTGAGATAGAGAGAAATTGTTGATGAGGCCTATCCCATTTGCATCCAATTATGGTGAAAGCATCAATAGATTTCCTTTCATCAGACAAAGTGTCTCATCCTCATTAGAGACGTTCACTGGTCAAATCAAAATCGACCTAACTTCTCAAATTATAGAGTTTAGCATATAATAGTCCCTTGCTGCTCGCATAAAAAGTGAAAAAACAATCAGTCCAAACAGATATCGATCTTCATTATAGAGTTTAGCATATAATAGTCAACAAAGAAATGCCCTAGCTAGCTTCTTTCTTTCTCATCTGTTTTCAGCAAAGAAAAATGCTACAGCCTAGACTGAGCATGTGATTCTACCAACTTGTTTATAATCCAATTGAAGAAGAAAACTTAGGTTTAGTTTGGAAGGAGTACAAATACATACTTGTACTCCTTCCAAACTGAGCCTTAAGAAGATTTGAGCTCATTATCAGACAAATAAGCATCTGTTCCAAAAGTCAGAAAAGAGAACAAAGCATCACTTGCTATGCATAATTCTCATGCTCATAGTAGATCAAGGTTGCAATTGGAAATGCTTTTCCAATGTTTTTTTTTCTGCTTTTTGTGTCGAAAACGCCAAAAGCCAATCAAAAGAATCATTTGAAAAAAAAAAAAAACAAACAAACTCAAAATGGGCCTTTTGCATTAAAAAAAACAACTTGAAAAAGCGAAAAATTTCCTCTTAATTTTCTTTTCTACATTTGCAAGAAGCTATTTTCAATAAAAAAAGCTAATGGACAGTCAAACACTGAAAAAACCACTTTTTCAAAAAACCAGTTTTAAAAAGTGATTTTTTTATAAGCCCATTTAGGCCAAAAGGCACTCCCAAATGCGACCTAAATTATAGAATATCTTTCAGTTGTTTAATCGGTTAAGACATCTAACAAGAATCTACGATGCAAGTGTATGGGACAGAAGTATAAAGTTATGGTCCTTGATGGCACCCATCGAATGTATAGTCCTTTCTGTAGAATGTAGACTACTAGAAATATCATTTTCAGCCAACCCAAATGCGACCTAATCTCTCTCTCTCTCAGGTGGGACCCTTTGCACTCTATTTCCAAATGAGAATAGACATCACATCTATGGGAACATACATGTCCTTCAAATTTTGAAGGTGACAAATCACATGACTTTCATAAATAAGGAAACCGTATAATTAAAGTTTTCTTTTGACATAAAAAAAAATTCACTAATTAAACCCTCTTTATATTTTCAAGAAAATAATTCCATCTTTAATTTAGAAAATATATATTCTTATTCCATTCTATTTTCAAAATCAATTTGAATGAATTGAATAGATTAATAAGACATAATAAATTAAACCAATCCAAATCTAATGATCTAAAGTATTTATTGAATTGGATCAGACCAAATCCAATCCAATTGACACCCCTATAAATATCCCTGACCTCCCTTCTATCATCCGGCCATTAATTTCTACTCCATTAAATTCACTGTGATCAGTTAATTGAGCATGATTGTTTTTGGTGGTAAAACTTTCAACAATTTAACTTTTGATTTATGAGAGAGAGAGATTATTACAAGACTGAAGATTTTGGATGAGATGACAAGCTGATGTTCCGATCATATCTTTTCAGAACTCAATAACCAAGATATATCCTTGTCGAAATTGTCCACACAAAACAACAACAAACCTAATCATTCTTTCCTTTTTTTTTTTTTTTCTTTAGAGAGAGAACCTAATCAAATATTATTCATTTCGACTTTAACACTAAAAAAGATTGACGACAGATCAACACGTGCTACAAGACTAACTAGACATAATTAGTACAGTGATGTGTCCCTTGCAGAGAGAAAGAGGCATCCAATTTAACACGAGGAAGAGGAGGAGGAGGAGGAGGACTGAAAGAGAAGAGGAATGGGTGGTGTGTGAACGTGTGTCCAATTCTCTTAAATTCAACAACGTCTCAGACGTACACAAAGTCGAGCCGGAGGGTGTGTCGTAAACTGAGGTCAATCAATATGACAAAGCTAATGTTTCACTCCTCTGATCAGTCCATTCCCACGCAGAGAGTTAATGAGCATGGCCGGGATTGACTGACCCCTCCCCCTCTCTAAACGACAACCATTTTGGCTTTACACTTTACACACATGGACCATGTACAGAGCAAGAGAAAGAGAGTGAGAGATTCAATTCAAAATACCTGATAAATACACCACTTAAAAAAAAAAAAAAAGAAGAAGCTAATAGTGTTAAAGGAACAATGAACAAATATACGGTGATGAACAGACTGACATGGATTGTAACTGAACATATTTGCCAATTTAGTGGGTCCCCAATATGGTGAACAGTCTGGATCGACTACAAATCCCCCTCCAGTTCACCTAGCACAAATAAGGTTGGCCAAATCAAAATAGTAAGTCAAGGGTTTTTTTTTGTTTTTGTTTTTTTCTTTTATTCTTAGGGGTGTCCTCAAATAAGTTTTGAAAAGCCAATTGAGGGGTGGGCTGACTCAATTGATACGTTAACTAATGTGTTCCAATCATTGTTTTGAGAATTGGACCGGACCGATTGGTTAGACTGGTTGATTTGGGAACGGTCAGGTAATCAATTCTGTTTTAGTCAAAAATTATTGATTTGGTTAACAATCCATTGACTCAAACAATTGAACCATTGACCTGATAATGTTTTTTGATTATTTTTATTTTAATTGTTTTTTTAATCAGAACAAGTCATCGATTCAAACCGGATGATCGGATCGTTTGACCTGAAAATCGGTAGCTAAAACAGTTCTATGATTATGCATATTTTCCCAGGACGATTCAATGTTTCAATGGATATATATATATATATATATATATATATATATATATATATATATATATATATATATATATATATATATATATATATTTTTTTATTATACCATTCCCAGGTATTTTTCCCTTATTATAGATATTATATATCTTCCATGAAAAGGATAGTAACATGAGTACTATAAATAGATACAAATATAGTCCATAAGGTTACGTTTTTTTTATTTGCACTGGTACAAATGCATGACAGTGCAAATTAAAAAAAAAAATGCAAATTCTGGTTTAACTTTGTTTTGGGTTTTACTTTATTCTACTTCATATTTTAATTTACTTCATTTCTATTGCAGTCAAACAAAATAAGTTAAAATTTAAAAGAAAAATAAGTCAGAATTTACACTAAATCATTTACACTATCATAGTTTTGCATCAGTACAAATTTGTTTGCATTGCAACCAAATACAGCATAGGTATATTTCGAAGGAGTACAAATACAAAATATATACAGTGCAAACACATTCAAAATAATACAAAATACAAGGTTTTGTACTCTACATATTGCAACCAAACACAACATAGGTACATTTGGAAGGAGTACAAATACAAAATATGTACAGTGCAAATACATTCAAAATAATACAAAATACAAGGTTGTGTACTCTACATCAAGCTTCAAAGTATCGGAAATACAAGGTGTATCAGAAGGGTAATTTTAAGAGACATATCAAGATATGCTTTGGAAACGTACAAATACGGACGAAAAATCAAGATACGCATGGATACACTAGAAAATTCAAAAAATCTTTAAAATATATGAACAATAATAAAAATGATTTTTATGTGATTATAACTAATTTATTTAAACATAAAAAATTCATTCTTTAATGATTTATATGAAGTATTGGGACATAATTAGTAACCATTGAAAAATAAAAGAACTAAAATGTATGTATGTACATACTAATATTTATTAGTTAATATTTTTTGAAGTCATTTATTAGTAAATATTTATTATATATAGGTTTAGATGATATTTATTGTGTATACAAGTTAATATATTCCTTATTTTTTAATAAATAAATTTAACTTGTATCCATCTTATTATTATATAAATATTAATAATCAAATTTATAGCATTTGTTGGGAAACATCCACCAAGGCAAGAAATATTACTTTAAGTATAGAAAAAACATGTTGTAATAAGTAATTGAGATTGGCACAATGGTTAATTAATTAGTGTTGCAAGCAAATGACTTGGGTTCAAAACTTCTTACCTTTGGTTTGTTAACTTTAACAAGTTATTTGACTTAAATAACATTTAATGACATATTAAATGTTGTAATTAAAGGTAACTTAAATGAGTATTTAATTAAATTATATTACCATTTAGTGACGTCTCAGACTTTAAGGTTAATTAAAATTGATATTAATGAGAGAAAAGATAGAAATTAAATTTAAATTTAAAAAGGAGAAGAAAATTAAATTCGGCTGATACATAAGTGCAAATACATACAAATTAATACAAAATGGGTTAGAATTTTTAGGCCCCAAGTACACTTAGGGTAATTGATGCCAATTTACAGGCGGGCATTAATGTATAGAATAGGGGTTTTTAACATTTTAAATGTTTATAAATCTACATTGGACATGTAAGAAGCTATAGAATAGGATCTAAGTGGATGCTTTGTTTTGATATTGGTACATAATTGATCACCACATGAATGATTGAATGATTGAGATAAAGCTTTAAACGATTGTATCATCTCATTTAATTCCTATGGACAATTATAAGAGAGAGAGAGAGAGGTCTCTTGAAATTTCACATCTACCACAGAGTCCATGCATTCAATCCAAATTAGCAAAATCATAGTTTATAAGCTCTCTCACCCATTTAAACCTTGCTTGAATTACAGGAAAATAAAACAAAATCATTAATTTAATCTTGCTCTTTTTAGGAGGTAGAATTTAATTATGATTTGATCATTATAATTATGATTTTAAGAGGTAGATTTTCTCACGGCCGGATTATTAAAATTATTCAAAAATGGTTTCCCAATATAGAGATTGGCATTTTTCATTAATTAGATAAATGCCTTCCATTAAACAGTGCAGACGGGTATGTGGTAGTTCCATCAACTTGGCTATAAGTGGTGAGGAGGTCCCATCATTTATCGATACATTGCCCCTCTATCATACGTCATTTTGTCGCAACTAATGACGCATATGTACAAGAAGAACCCTTTGGTCCCAAAATGGCCTAGAAAAAAGATTATGGAGCTCTTTGCTTTATGTACTGTACTCTCTCCCTTATGAAAGTATTAGGTGTTGTTTGGAAATTTTTTTTAGGAAGAATTTTTGACAATCTAGAAATATATAATGAGCTTTTGGCTTTTTTGTTTTTAAAAATCCAAATTGTTTGATAAATATCTTAGGGCTTGTTTTTTAAGTCTTTTAGAGGAGATCTTCTGGTAGTTCTAATAATTAAAAGATATGTATTGAGCTTTTGCATGAAGATCTTAGCAGCTCGATACTAGTTTGGTAGTATTATGTCTTTCCATGTCTTTTCGTGCGGGAATAAAATGCAAAAGACACGAAAAGCTTTATTTGGAGCTTTCCAAAATCAGTCCAAAATGGATTTATCATGTCTTTCCGGTGCTCTGACTTTTGACAACTAGATCTTTTGTGAATCAAATGGATTACATGAGAAATTACATCTGCACATTTGATTGAAAAATTAGCTTTTCTCTTGCAAAATCCATTTTTGAACTTGTCCCCCATTGAAAAATTATAAGCTTTGCTTTTCGTTTTGCATTGTCAAGTGGTGAAAGACCAATTTTGATCTTCCAAACTTCGAAAACCCCAAAAGACCATGCAAAAAAACTTATCAAATGCCCCATTTAATTAGCCAGGCTTATATATTTAATCTCGTTACTGATCTTAAATAAAAAATATCAATACAATACGTTCAATATGATATCTTACTCGAAACATCAACGTAAAGAATCACGGATCGAGAGTATGATATTTTGAACCAATATCATTCATGTTTCTTGAGCTTTGACTCCCTGCTGCAACATTAGCTCATGCCCACTCTCTTCTGTCTTCGCCGTGGCGAGGAGCCACCCATCACGCTCTATGCTTCAACTTATTCAACTACTGTTGACCAAAAACAAGCAGTATCATTTGTCGACGACTAAAAAGTAAAGAGTATAGAAGAAATCAATTAGAAATAACGTTCGATTTCGATCCACAGGTCTCTCCCCACCTCACTCACCGTATTAAATTATTAATTTTGCAAAGAAATCTCCGTCAGAGAACTCATCTCCGTATTAAATGTTTTCCGGTAAACACTTTTCTTAACAAGTAAAATCGAGATTGAGAAATTGCATTCACACGGACACAGATCCCAATGGCATGACATGTTACTATTAAAGGAATGGAGTAAATTTCAGCATACAGGGTCGTGACATTGGCCGGTCCTGAATACGAGGCAATTCCTCATCTTTCTCTCTCTCTCTCACTTTTGACGAACAGCAGAAGAGAGAGAGAGAGAGAAAATAGGCTGCCGGTTAGAAATAGAATCAAACGATTTTGATAAGACTTGGCGAGACGTGTGGGGTTCTGATTAATGTCATCAGACTTTTTATTTCATTAGCCATCTACAAAGAGTGTTCGATCTATTCATTCAATGTGATGCAGGTTTGGATTTTGTGTTTATAACTTTGATAGTTTGTTATGGCTGCAGCCTGCGGGTGGTCCGTTGGGTCAAGTAGATAATGCTGAACAGTCTGAACTGAGAGCTATTTTGAAGGCTTGGAAGTTGGAACGGACGTATCACCGTTTTTTTATCACCGACAGACTGATCAAATAAAAAATTAAAGAAAAAATTTTATAGTTCTGTTTTGATAAGTGTTTTTCAGGAAGATCTTTCCACAGTGAAGAGACGTACTGAGTTTTTGAGATTTTATCTTTAAAACCAAAACTGTTTAACAAGTATTTTGATCAATCATAATTTAATTTTCAGGCTGTTAATCGAAAGATTTTATCTTTATGATTCTTTATTGTTTTGGCATTTTTCTTGTTTTTGTCTTTCATTATCAAAAAAAAATATCGATTTTTTATCTTTTAAATTTTGAAAAACCAAAAGACCACACAAAAAGATTTATCAAATACCCTTAAATTTATCTTTCAAACCTGTTATATCTAAAACCATAAAAAATATTTATAAGTTTGACCAAGTAAACAATTTTAAAATTAGATAATTCAACAATTTACCAAATTGGTTGGAAATTACATGATATTTTTTCCATTTATTACTTATAGTTGTAGCACATCACAGTAGGGGTGATCATTTGATTTAAAAACCAAATAGAAACCGAATTATAAGAAAACCGAAATAACTGAAACCAAATTTTTTTGTTTGGTTTTCGGTTATTTTGGTTAAAACCGAATATCATTAACATACATAAAATATTGTATATTATAACATAATCTATATTATGATACTGAATTTCATTATAGTATACTATATATAGTATATTATATTTTATATTTTATATATTATATTATATATTATATCATTATGTACCCTTGACTACCATCTGTCCTTTTGTCAACGTCTCCTCATCTTGTACGGTTCACAGTACCCAAATATTAAAGTACCCCAAGTGCATGCCTAGCATGTCAAATTGTCTATAGCTGTTTTTTTATATTTTTTTATTTAGGTAGATCATCACCCTTTCTATATATTACAGCAAGGTTACGTGGTTGGAATTAAATTATCAATTTAATAGTTCTAAACATATAATAATTTTTTTTTTTGGTAATAAACATATAACAAATGAGATCTTATAAAGAAAACTTGGAAAATCAAAGTTTTGGACCATCACCAACAACTTTTAAGGAGTGTCCTCTAGGCCCAGTTTGGGAAGAATGCAAAACCTTTTATATATATATATATATATATATATGGTCTGGTTTTGGTGCAATTTTTTTTTTCTTTTAACTAAGATGAAATAAATTTAATCTTCTTTGTCCTCAAGTACGTTTGACTAGCCAATTAGGGGTGCTCATCAAATAACGGTTAATTGGTATATATGTATATAATATATTATATTTTTTATTTATAAAAAATCAAGGATTAATTTAGTTTGAACATTTTATCTACAGTTCGGTTAACTGAACTGTGAGCACCCTTAAATTTGACTGTATATGACATCTCTCTCTAATTCACATTAAATATTATTGGCCTACTTATCAATCACAGGCATGCCAAATTGTACATATGAAAACTAATTGATTCTGTGACCTCTAGCACTTCGCAAAAATGTTGATTTAGTTTCTTAATAATTTTAACCTTTAGATACAGAGTTTTTCATCTTCTTCTTGGTCAATACTCCATCAATCAACCAATGTTAATAGTTTAGGTTCTCTCAACCAATAAGTTAGATTCAATGGATTCTTAATGAAAATTTGGGAAAGACTAAATGTAGAAACAAATAAATTCAATTGCTAAGGACATTGGAAATTTATTAAAACTAAGAGCAACTTCCTAATTACTATTCCAATCTCTTTGAATACTTGAATAGACTGATCTCTTTAACCAATTCAAAATTCCAAAATCAACTAAAAGCATACTACTATGGATGCAAGAATACAAGAACCAGAAGAAAACCATGATAAAAGAAATAATAGAAGAGAGAGAAACTAATATATTTACAAATTTACATACAAACTGATGGAGGATGATTTGGTCCGACCTCGTAGCTCAGGTACACGTAGATGTGACCTAGCTTAAACGGTGACTCAGCACAACGGATAAGAGCACAGCTCGGTGGGGCATCGAGCTCGGTGTGGCAGCTCAGCGAGTAAACTACTCGTCGGAGCCACCTTGCCTGCACTTCCTCCCCAGGGTCAAGGGAGTTCGGAGGTCCCGAGCTTAGGGCGCCTTAACCCCTTTTGAGACCCAAGCTCCTCCCAATGGACTTCGGGTCACCCCCAAGCCGGAACGCACTGATTCCTCTTCGAACGCCCCGAGGCAGAAAGACCTCGGGTTGGCTAGCTCGGCACAACCGGCAGCAGGCGGCCCGTCACTTAAGGGATAGCCCAGCTCAGGTTAATCTACAGGAGGGCAGCTCGGCATACCATAGGATGGCTTCCTGCCCGACTGTCGTACCTGAGAAGCCTACGAATTGCAGGCATGTCCCCTCGCCGCACCTGCCACCTTTAGGAAGGCGTCCCACGCCTGACAGACGCGTACCCTGCACGACGGCCCCGCATGACAGCCCCGCTCGTGCCACCTCAGCCCTACCTGTAGTGGCTGTGGCAGACTGACAATGGCGGTTATACCTACCCTGTCAGAAGTCAGAGGGCTGGGAGCAACAGAATTCTACTATAAGGAGCTCACCCTCGAGGAACAAGGTATCTTTGAATTACCAGCGCAACTTGCACTCTTAGCTTTCGCTTTCTTTCAGCTTCTTAAACACGATACTAACTTAAGCATCGAAGCATTCCCGCCGAAAACCCCCCCGAGAATTCTTCATCTCTCATTCAGTTTCAAATACCTCTCAGGAGCCACTTGAATGCCAGCTAGAAGTTACCGGATTGTGCTACATCACAAACATATATATAGCCCTCCTTTTTATTTTTATTTTTATAAGTTCCTTTAGTATCCTATTAGATTCTTTCTCCTAAACGCAGTTTTCAGGTTTTAATAGTGATCCTCCTAATATTTTAAGTTTACCCTCGTTAAAGCTAGGAAGTATTAATGCTCTATTTTGAGAAATATGCATATGCATATGTTTTACCTCCTTTCAATTAAGAAGTGCTTTGGGTACATTATGCCCTCATTAATGGTCAATAAGTTCTTGCTTTAAAAGACAAAGGGACACCTATGTACCATTTTCTATTTCAGCAAATAATATTATTAAGCCAAAAATAAACTTCTATGGCATTCCATCTCAAAATCCCAAACCAACTACTAGGAAGGAACCTTCATATAGTTATCACCATGGTTCAAATTATGTAACAAACGATATAATGGGGTTGAAAACTCATGCATTGAAATTTGTTTCAGATTTCAAGCTCTGAATCATGAATCATGGCATAATGGGAAAGGGTATATACACCATTGAATGTGGCCATTTGTCATAATTCCTTGTATTCAATATATTAGGGCATGAAAATAGAAACATATTGTATTGTGTGGTATGTATTGATACCTTGAACACTTTATTATCACAAGACTTGAACCCTAATGGCACTTTCTAACAATAAATAAGTATAAAGAGCCACATACATAACCATATATTCTATTTACATATAACATACATAAATCTTTAAATTAAAAATAAAAAAAAAGGTCCATCAATATGATCATATAATGGTTGAAGCCTCTAGTCCCCAAAACATATTCCTCTTATATTCGCTATAATCTGTAAAGGATTTCAACACAGCCTAAACAAAACATAGCATCAGTGTATTATCCCCATGCCACTTGCAAAAACCCATAATTCAACTTCTACAAACCCTATTAGCTATTGGCATGGTTTAATTTTTGTTGAAATGTCATAAAATTTCAGTTTGTTAAGTTACACTAATATGTTAAACCATATATTTCACCCATATTTATTTCAACAGATTTTTTAAAAGGGAACACCTCAGATAACTTGTATGGAAATATTTATATTTCATTCAAATTTCAGCTTTTAATGGGTTTTAATATATTTTTAACTTGAAATATTAATAATTTTATAATTACTTTTCAACAGCCAAAATAACAAAACTTAGGTTTAATGATTCAAATTTAATTTCTCAGAAATATTGGTTGGGCCTTTTAACCCTAATTACCGCTAATCACAGAGAACATATATAGCCAATTTTGTTATTGATATCTTGATAAGCGGCATCCATGGTACTTTCAACACGAGTGGTGATTTGATATGAGAGGGCTGGCCTGGTCCCCCCAACAAGGATAAACTCATGAAAAGAGGGATCAGGGCTCTCAATAAGCAAGAAAGAAACAAATTAAGCTAGGACCCTCTGGGGCCAACACAAAATCCCAAACACGCCCTACTCAAGTTAGGAAAAGTGGGTTTGATTTAATTGATTTCATAGTTGATGTCCCTATGACACCTTTCAAACACTGAATTTATTCCCTTGTGCCCTTAAAATCTTGTATATGAAAGTGGGATCCTAATCAAATATTATCCATTGCCTCAAGGCAGTTGGGCTCGTCCTGGTTGCAATAATAGATGGCTGAGCCAACATGACAACCATAGTGATGTGGCATAGGGAGAGAGAGAGAGAAAGAGAGGAGAGAGAGAAATGGGTCATGTCCAACATGTCCCCAACAATTGTCCAAGTGAGTCCAAATTGCTTAAATCCAACATGTCAGACATAACTGAAGCCGAATAGGACATGCGTCCTCAAAGCTGTGATCGATAGAATTGTCCTCCGGCCAAAGCCAACGTTAATCCAAGTAGGAATTAACATTGGACTTTCACTCACTCGCAAAAAGAGAGCGGTGGGGGACACACTTCTGTGCCCGGCGCGTCAGTTGTGGAATAAAACAAAGTGCTCTCTGCTCTCTGCCCCTATCGATTATCGATCTGCCCCCATTCAAGCTTAAGTTAATACCATTTTTTTTTTTAAGAATGGGAATGAATCATTTTGTCATACAATTGGTGAGTGTCATTACTCATTAACATAAGCATGGTTTGGCAATATGAAAATCAGTAGAAAAGAAAAACCCTTCAATTACCATGTCGGATTGGTCATTGGACTCTATAGAGTATAGATATCAGACTGTTATTGTAATTTGTGAATTGATAGTGACTTGTTTGGCCTCTGTATGCTAAATGAGGGTTATGGATTGGACGATTGTTGTGCATGGAAAGTAGATCACAACCCCTCTGCACCTCTATCTCTTGGTGGTACAAAAACCAAAGGCATATAGTTGGAAACAGAAATTGAACAGAACCCAACCCCACCTGACCTTTGTTTCTAACCTTTGAGAGAGAGAGAGATTCAACTAACTATCTCCAAACATTTTTTCCCTAGTGGCTCTTGTATACATGGTTGAGTAGATTTTCAGTTTTAGTCACTCTTGTTTAATTTAATGCCTGTTTGGGAGGGCTTTTGTGTTGAGTCTGTTGATGTTCCGAGCTGGGCCCATATGGGAATGTCAGAAGCTGTGGTTGGTAAAAATTTGAAAAGCCAACATGGGTTTCCTGAAAAGTGAAAACCCAAACCACTGCTCAAATATAAATCTACTCTGATTAACTTTTCCAGAACAACCGATAATATTCAACCACCATAGCTCAATTAACACAACACAACTCAAATGAAAAAACCCTCCCAAACGGGTTCTTACTTTAGAGTTTTGAGTTAAAGGCACATTCATCATTTGATTTGATTTGGGGATCTTAAATTCTTAATTGGCCGACATGCTTAAAGGGTTTTTAGGCCACCTCATACATCATTAGCTTAATTTGTACTTTCAGCCCAATAGGCAGTGTTTGGTTCCATGTTGTTTTCCAGTGATGGGCCACCCATCAAATCTGTGCATAAAAGGAACCTCTATGAGTCTATGGCCTGTGGGTATATATTTTCATTACTAGGGAGGAGCATTTAGCATTGAATAGAATTAAGCGTGCAGCTCTCTCCGTGCAATCCATCTTACTTCACATTCTGCTCAAGTGTGCGCAGCATCAATGACCCCTGCACACTGTGGTTGAGACGTTGAGTCAGGATTCTTCCTCATAAGTCATACCTTCAACAACAAATGCAACCGCATTTAGTTAACATGCAACCATCTTCTCTAAGAGATTGGATCTGCTCTCACACAGGGTGTCTCACACCGATTTTACATGCACATCCTACCATGTATTAGGAATATCTTTATACTTATAAGTTATTATTCAAAGGAAATATTCTCAATTCACGGTGGATGTACCTGTGAGGGGCCCATGTGTGAAGAGCAGATCCGGTTCCCTTCCCTAAGCCATTTCTGCCTTTAAAAGTAAAATGGTACTCAAATGGGTTCCTGCTTTGTCATGTGACCAGTTTAGATTTAATAAACTTTTGCCACGTGGCTACTTCTACATTTCTAATGTAATCCTTTTTTTTCCTTCATTGAATTTTAAAACTCTAATTTTTCCCTTTTGACTGCATTAATTTCTTCCTTTAATGCACATGATGATCCCATTGGTTCTTTTTTTGTGAGTTTTTTCTTTTAAAAATTTTTATAAATAATATAAAAAGAAAAAAAAAGAAAATGGGTTCTGTTCATCAACCGGATGATATTTTTTTTTCTTTATTCAATCAAGTTAATAAAAGAGTCTAAAGCTAAACACAACAAGACCAACCGCTTTGGTCACCCATACACACCTAGCACACAATAGCAAACCATAGTTTCCGTGTTCAATCAAAACTTGAACGTTTTGGTCTTTAACTCTAATCCAATTTGTCCTAAATTCCCTCCTTTTAATACGCATCTCTCTCTCTCTCTCTTTCTCCACCTTCACCATTCTCGGTTTGGCGCCTATTGAGGGCACGAAAACACTTCCCAGTTCCCAGACTCAAAATCCTTATTTAAGGTCCAGATATGCGTACCACGCACTCATCCATGCGGGTATGCGTATCACGCATCCATGCACCATGCAGGCACAGGCATGCACTCATGCCACATTGTCACTCTAGAGAGTAGAGACCCATCATACAATACAAAATAAATAAATAAAGTAATAAAAAGAAAATATACACATGGGAATTATATCAAATAAAAGAATTTATATATGAATTAAATTTCAAAAACCAAACTAAATTAAAAAAAAAAAAAGAAAAGAAAAGATGGCATCACCCATGTACATTACCCCAAGAGACCTCCAGGTTCTCCACCCAAAAGAAAAAAAAAAAAAAAAAAAACTCAAAATTTGAGTCTTGGTGGATTTTTTTTTTCAAAAAAGAAAAAGAAAAAAGAGAGCTCAGAGAGAGAAATCTCTGTACTTTATGTTTTTTTAATTATTTAAAATTAATCGATTTTTTTTACTTGCTTTTTTTTCTTGTTTACAATGTACTTCAGTGCTACTACGTCGGCTGGCATGGGCCTGGAACTGGGCCGTGGGCTTGGGCCTCACGAGAGGTAGACTTCAACGCTAGCGCTTCTGGGAGTGAAGCAGAGAGGACAGGCTTCGGCGGCAGCATCACAATCCGTACAGAGGCAGAAATGCCGACACGGCAACAGTACCACCGACGCGGGTCTTCTCCGACACGCTTTACACATTGGGCCGGACGATACGACTCGCTCCGGGTCAATGTAAGCTGACTCGGCATCTTCTGCGTGATGCGGATGCGCCTCACCGGAGCACCCGAGTCCATCTTCTCGGTTATCCGGCACACCGCTGCCCATCATAGCCTGCTGAATTTGAGCCTGTAGGGACGCTGCTGTGGCCTCTTGTTGCCTTGCCTTGGCTTGCCAAACCTGCGCCTCTACTCTAAGCTGCGCCACTCGCTCTTCCAGCTCGGCATGTCTCCGCACTGCTTTCTCCACCTCCGCATCCTTCTCCCTCAGTCTTCGCGCTGCAGATTCCTCCGCTGCGCCCAGTAGCGCACGGTAGTGCCTCTGTCGTCTCTCCGCTAATGTGCGCCTCAATTGGTCCCCCTAAACGAATAAACGATAAACCAACCATTTTCAGTTTTAGCGGAGCAACAAACACCAAAAACTAACAAATACCCATTGAAGAATATGAGAAAACAGTACCTGGGCTTGAAGGAATTGATCAATTTCGTCTCTCTGTTGCTTGACTTGAGCAGCGAGATCTTCTGTTAGAAAGGATGAGATAACCGAAGAGGGAAGAACAAGAGTCTGCTGTTGCTGCTGCTGTTGCTGTTGTTGTTGTTGATGGTGATGTTGATGTTGTTGTTGTTGGTCTCCGAAAGCCAGACGAAGGCCGGTAGAGACGACATTGGGTTGTTGGTTATGGAGTTGAGAGAGGTTCACCAGCGTCTGTGGAGTATGGGATTGCGGAGAGAATAGATTGATAGGTGCCCCAGCTGCCGCAACAGCGGCGAAAGCTTCTCTGCCTCTCTTGCGTGGGTTGGTGCCCACTGCAATGAACGATACAAGAGGCACATCTTAGAACTATGTTCACCTAGTTTAAGCACCTAAAATTGGCCTAATCCAGAGGGAGAAAAAGAAGGTGTAGAAATTAAATAAATAAATAAAGAAGACCCATCTCACCTCCATTGCTGAAGAACATATGAGACTGGTCGAGAAATCCTCCCGGTTGAGGTTGCAGAGAGTAATCACTTCCAAGCGCGTTATTTCGATCCTGCCCGGTTCTGCAAACAACAACCCATTAGAATAAGATGAAGATTGAGAAAGTAAAGGGAAGAGATGGTAGGCTGAATAGGTACTAGATAGAGAAAGATAGATGAATCAGAATTGATAGGGGTGAGGGGGAGAGGATGCAAACCTGTTCAGGAGCAAAATATTTGATGGGTATTGAGCTTGAACAGCCATTGTTGGTAATAAAGAGAAAGAGATGCAGAGAGAGACAGAGATATAAATTAAAGAGGGGAAAGGTGGCAGTGAAGGAGGACAGAGGAAGAGAATGGTGTATGGAGAGATGTGTTGGGACGGTCGGGGTTAATTAACGTGCACACACCAGGAGCATGAAACGAAGAGAGAGAGAGAGGCTCCCCTCAAACCAAGGCGGATTCTTCAATGAAGAGAAACGAGATAGATAGATGGATAGATAAAAGAGACTCCCCTTCCCCACTTTGTTTTCACCAACTTTCTTTTGTTTTCCTCCTTATTTTGCTTCCTTTGTTTCTCTCTCTCCCACACATTGAAAGAGAGAAAGAGAAAGAGATGCGATCTCAACGAATCAGTCCAAGAGAGACACCTTATTCTCCTCTCCTCCTTTGCTCAACTTCTCTCGCATGGTTGGCTTTCTATCGTTCTTTCCTTCTTTATTTTTTTCTTATTTTCTTTTTTTAAGGATATATAAGTAGAGGTACAGTGTCATGTGTGTTGTTGTCAACTTATCATTATTAAAATCTAGTTTATTAATTTTATAAATAATTTCCTGAATTGGTTAAGTTTTTTTAGTATGGAGAGAGGGAGAAAGAGAGAGAAAAGAGAGGTTGGGGTGTTGGTTTTTGTTGCTCTTGTTGGGTTTCGTAGGGTCTGCCAGTCTGCCACTAGGATTGTTTCAAGGAGATGAGGGAAAAAGAAAAACAAGAAAAAAGAAAGGAAAAGAAATGATTTTCTCTCCTTTTTTTTTTGTGTTTTAGCTTTTTAATTTAATTGGTTCTGTTAATGTTTTTACTTGGTTTTGAAGATTCAAACCTTCTACAGCTCTCTCTTTCCTTTTCCTTTTAATTCCTTATCTTAGCAAATAAAGAAAGAGTGGAGATTAGATTACCTCCGACCTAATTGCTTGGCTGTTAATTAAGCAGTTTCATTTTTTTCTCTCCTTTTAGGTTTTTTCCTTGATAAAATTCCCCACACAAGACCTTTTCAAAATGACTTATGTAGCCTCCCTACCCTGTATTCAAGGGCACATAGATAGAGAAGTTTTCTAATCATCAGTAGCCTTTACCCTCTATTCAAGGGCACATGGATGGAGAAAATTTCCAATTATCAACTGACTTTAGTTATAACAGCATCCCCTTTAATTGACTAAAATGTTGCACTCCCTCTAAAATGCAAAGCTTCCTCTGTCATTCTGTGTGTCCCATCCCAGCTGTGCCAATTCCTGACCCGAACTACCAACCCATTTGACCATGTCTGCTTGCATTAATGTCAGCCGGGTTTAGATTCCACTAAAAGAACCCACCCAATTGATCTGCCCTATTTTTTCTGGGTTTCTTTGAATGCTCTGAAATCAATTTAGATCACAGTTCAGATCCCAATAGTACCCTTATTTCAGGGTAGCAAAAGAACCCAAATTTTGAGCATTTGGACCCGTTTAATTTGCCTTAGTGATAGACCCAGAAAGCCATAACCAAGTATTCATGCAAATATCCCCTCCCCATTCCCCAAATCCTAAGGATGATAAGTTGGTACCATAAGAAGAAAAAGAAAAGGCCAAGGACCCATATTTGGTCTAGGGATGCTTTTGATAATTTGTGGTTTAGTTGTGTTAAGCATGTGTTATGTGCAAATAGAGGGAGTCGAAGTCAATTCATAAAAAGTTGAGTTAAAGTTAAGTTGGAATTGGTAATCTTCCCTCAAACCAAGAAGGATCTTATTTTAATAGAGATGACAGAGAAAGGAAGAAGCTACCAAAAAGAAAAGGAAAAATTAAAAAAGAAAGAGGTAGATAAGGAGGGTTTGTTTGGATAGCCATCACGCAATTTGTCTTTGCTTAGGACCCACGAGGGCGGCCTCCTCTTTTAAACTCTCGCTGCAGTCCTGCACGACAATACAACCCCCCCTACACACATACACCTCTCACCCAACTCAGATGTCATTGCTTTCCTCTGCTCTTTGACAGCGATTCCTCTTTCTTTCTCTCTCTCTCTCTAAATTATCAAATTATTTCTCATTAAAATAGAATGAATGCTCAGAGTTAAATTGTGAAAGGAGAGAATCAAGTTGTCTTGCATGGTTTGCCAATAATAGATCCTGAACAGTATCAAAAAATAAATAAATAAATATCAAATGAACCCTGAACAATGCCGTTGGGTTTCTTTTTTTCTTTTAATAATCTTGGGCTCTCCTCCTAGTCCTAGATGCCCTTGACCACATGCTCTCGGTTTTCCCAAACTAGCCTTGAAGTTAACTAGGTTTTAACTATTAGAGCATGAAACAAAGTCATAAACCTTGATGAATTACAGACATTATATATAGAAAGAACAGATAGAGATCCTCTAACATGTGGGCTACACTATTCTAATCACTATCTTGTCATTCCAGACCCCCAGATCTCTCTCTCTCTCTCTCTGGTTTGTAAATTAGGAATTAATTGACCATTCAGATTAGCCAATTTATGTTTCTTATGTCATTGGAAATGTGGCTCACTAATAAAATTGTGATATGGTTGTCGGCATCATCATCATCGTCATCATCTAAGCCTTATCCCACCTATTCAAGATTTGATTCACGAATCCTATTTATTTCAACTCATCATCCCGATCCAATCCATCTGTTCCAATCTACATAGGCCATGTTTTTCTTCTAAATTAATAGGGGATGGGCAGCTTGTCCCTTCCCCTGAAAAATGAAAAGTTTAATTTCAATTTAAAAGTATTTTTCTCCTTATTTTTAACTTTTCAGTATCCCACTTAAAGTTCTTCTAGTTGTAGTTAGAAAAATCAATTACCGCTTTATGCAAACCAAGTCTTGACCAAGTGCAATGAACTTGATCAAAAAGAGCTCGATTCAGCCACAAAAGACACCACAACCACAAATCAGGAACATCTCCCCATGAATGAAACTAAGATGTTCTTGATGTGTGACTGTAATATCTTGTGGGTAGCAGTTCCAGATTTGATCCAAAAGTATTAATTGAATCAATTAACTTGGTAATTAATGCTTAATTAGGTAGGTTATGAACACTATTGTGATTCTTTAAAAATGGGCTACCTTTATATTTCTCTCTTTAAAAAAATTTCTCAATGCTCATAGTAAGAGGAAGCATTTGGACAGTGATTAAGCTAATTTATACTCCTAATGTGAATCATCATCTCCAAGAAATCTCGGAAAATAAGGCGCATTTCCTTGGGTAGTAGACAATTAGACGCACCCACTTCACTCATCACCATTTCTTTAATCCTAAACCACCGATTCTCCATGTATTTCATTGACCCCTTCGATCCCCATTCATTTCCTTAGGTTTCTCTTTCTTTATTGTTCTTTTCTTTTTAGGTAATTCTTTTCCCTCCTTTAAAGGAGATGACAACATCCTCATTCCTCACCTCCACCACTCCTCTGCACAGTCTATCCACTACCTAAGGTTTCCCTCACACCAAAAGTAGTCTCCAACCATCAATAATCACAAGATAGGCAAGAAATTTCTTACCTTTTTCTGTTTTAGTCTTTCCTCCTTTTTATCACGCTTAATAGTATATTAACTAAAACCTAATCCTTTCATGAACATAATATGAGCTAGCAAACAAATGGGTGTGCTTGTAGGTGGACTATATCATGCTCTATTACCTAAATCAACTCTATCTCATCATCTCTCTAAGAGAGAGAGATCTAGAGAGAGAATGTAGAACATGTATGTATGAAATGCACTTGAGACACCTACAAAGCAAGAAATATTGAAAGATGCTTTTTAACTTTTTTAACATTATGGACAAGACTGGTCCAATAGAATTGACCATAGCTGTTGGTTTACTTGTTTGATTAGTTGAGAGAAAAATGGTAACTGTTTGATTTACTAACACTTCCTCCCAAAGTGGCGTATTTCCAAGGCAACTGATGGACCCAGATGAAGTACTCTCATAAATGTTCAGGAACATGGCTTACCTGCTTTTCTCTCATCACATTGATGTTATATGTCACCTACGTAGAGCCCTACTATGAAATACTACTACACGGGTTGTCTCTTGTGTGCATATCAAAGCTTAAAAGCTTGATCCCTGTGGAATCCAATGCGTAGAATGACTATGTAATCTGATGTTCCTCATGATCAAGTCGGCATGTTTATTTAGGGAGTTTATTACTTAAAAAAAAAAAAATTGACATCACAGAAGAGTCACAAGATGATCTTGTCTGCTACCTAAAAATGTACCTCCATTGATATTGATTTTGGAAAAAGAGGTGTTCCTTAATTGGGTCAAACAACAAGCTTCCCTCCATGATCCCACCTATTTTCAACAAAGTACTACTCCCTTTGAGCTTCAATATAACTTGTCATAAGAATTTTAGGTGATTTAGGGATCCCTAAAGATGAAATTAAATTTTGAGAAAGTATAAGAACTTCCCGACAACTTTCTATCATGCCAAACATATATGGGATTTCATAAAATGCCTTAAAGGATTTTCCCACAATTTTTTCAAATTCAATAATTTTCTCAAAAACCAAATGCAGCCAACTTGAGTAGCAAACCTAACCCCCCCCCCCCCCATTAATTTTGAAAAAAATCAACACTTTCATGAAAAATGCTTGTATAAATAGCATTATTGCCCCTATCCAATTTACTATCCCTTTGGCTTGTCTAATTTCTGTTCCTATGCTAACAAAAAAAAAAAAGGTACTTTTTCTTGTCCATCGATCTAACGATACAGCGCATTGACACGTGGAAAGCGTAAATTTTGAAAATTTAAATATTTTTAAAGTATAAGGAAATTATGAAGCATAGGAAAGGTAGAGATTTATTTATAATAAAGTCAGCAGATGGAAGGGTGAGACATGAGGCATGACTAATGAGCAAGCAACTAGTACTTGTTCTCTTCTTATAATGCCTGTCACAAGAAGTTTGCATAAAGCTTCATGAGGTTGGGTCTTGGAAATTTGGATTTGTGAATTGACAGAAAACAAACGTGAAAGTGTGGGATTTTTTGTATTTTGCTTCAAAAGAATTAAAGCCTTCTGCAAACTCCTTATTCATTGTGGTCACACCTTTGGAACCATCTAGGGACCCATTACCAGGCAGCTTCAGCCTCTTAAGACCTCATGTCCTGTATGTGTAGAATAATTGCAGCTTCATTTAGTATTGGTCCGACCATTGAGATTGTGATATTCCCAAGTGCTGGCTCGGATTGATCAGTTGCTGGGGGGCCATTTTTCAATATAGATGATCAGAACTATTAGAAGGGGAATCAGAATTCAGAAGGACCCACCACTCATTTCAATTTAACATTTTTTTCTTCTCTTCTTTGGAGGGTGTTGTATCATATATGAGCTCATTTCAAGAGTTACATATTTTTTTACCAATTTTTTTAAAAGAAAAAAGTCTCATACAGATGAAGAATAAATTGAAAAACCATGAAAGAAGAAGAAGATGTGATATCAGTGTTCAGTGGTCCCCTGATCTAATGGACTCTGGCCAGCTACCACAATATAAAATTAATAGTGGGGCCATCACATCAGTTTCTGTGGTTGCAATTTGGCCAAACAGTGGATTTAGCTATCTTAGGAGTGCAAACAATGCAAACTAAGCAAAAGCTTGTAAATTTGAGATTGAGACAATGATGTAAATACATGGCTAAATGGGGAATCTTCTAAATGGGTCGGGTCACCTACAAATCTGGACCCTGGTACACTATACATATCAATTGGGGTAACCCGAGTGATGACAAAAGAAGAAAAAGAAACTTATATTTTTTTTGAATTTTAAAATAGACAAACAAACAAACAAGCAGAAAAGAAAAAGGAAAATATGTTAATAACCCAATATTTTTAGTGGTTGAGCCACTCTTTTAATGGGTGGTCACGGGTTCAAACCTCTCTGGAATGGGTAGAGTTCCTCAACCTATTCTGGTGGGGCATGGATAGAGGTCCACCATCCCCATCGTTGGCAGTTTCCTTGTAAGCATATTCCGTTTAGAAAACAAGTGAGCAACTTGCCGGCTTAATTGCCTAGTAACTAACAGAAGAAAGAATAAAACCAAAATGTCGGCATATATATAATTAATTGTTTCCCCCCAAAAATATAATTTTATTTAATTATTTTTAATTAGTCCATTTGCCTAGCAAAAATGGGTATTGCCAAAATAAATATTACTGTCTATTTTTTTTGTATTAAAAATATAATTATTTAATTAGCCCATTTGCCTATCAAAAACTAAATAACATCACATTTTTAAAATCTATATCCATACCCATACCCGAACCAAAACAAACCGAATTCATACATGAATCCAACCAACCCAATTGTTAATTGATGGATTTTGTCAATTGAAAGTTTAACACCCAATTGTATTATTGAACGATCCGGTGCAGGGTAATCGGGTACACATCAACAGTTCAACACCTCTGCTAAATAAATGCACCGGTTGCTATCTACGCATTAGGCCGGAAAATTTATAGATATGGTTGTTTATTCAAGTGCAGGTAGAGACAGTAGAGTGTTTTTACAAGTCAATCAGTTGTTTAAGTATAAAAGCAATACAAAGGAAGTTGATATTGCAATTCTGAATCCTCATATAAGAAACAGCTTCTAAAGAAAGCGATGTTGGTTTTATACTTTTTTTATTGCTTTAATAGATGAATATATGAGATGAGATGAGTCTGAACTGAGAAATCCACTAGCCTCCATGGACCCATCACGCCAATGACCTCAGCCTCCCCACCCTCACGTTCTAACAACTAGAGCACGAGCCACGATTCCATGATCTCTCTCTCTCTCTCTCTCTCTCTCTCTCTCTCTCTCTCTCTCTCTCTCTCTCTCTCTCTCTCTCTCTCTCTCTCTCTCTCTCTCTCTCTCTCGGTGTTCACACTAGAGAAATGGGTGGGGGTGGGGGTTGCATCTACAGTTTTCTACATGAGATCAGCAGAATAAATCCATCTTCACACCGTCTTCTTAGCCTCTTGCAACCTTGTATTGGGAATATCTCTCTATAAAATAAAACACATCAGTATGGAGATATTGGCATGGTTGCCTGATAGAAGCCCAACTCTTTCTGCACGCACATAATTGCAGATTCATATATACCCCACAGAGCTTGTCTGGTGTCATCACCACCACCACCTGCTAGACCTTCTCCCATCACTAATCACCAACACCACCACCAACCCATATCTCCTTTACTTTGTTTACCTCCACAATTTCAACAAGCTAATCCATATACATACAAGAGATACTGATATTCCCTCTTTCTCTTTTTCCTCCAATGGGACCAGCTAGATATAGATGATGATATAGAGAGAAAAATTGGATTGAGGTGGAGAGGAGGCTAGGATGATTCCATCCTCCCTACTTGACTGTTGGGACAATCTTGACTCTATGCAACCATGAGAAAAGTTCCTCTTCTTTCTATGGTGCCAAGAGAATATAATAATTGCAAACGCTAGTACTCTTTCCTCTTTCTTTAATATTTTCTTCATCAGTTCCAGCTCTACTTAGTTACAACTGCAATCCGGATTCAAAGAATTTAAGAATTTCTCCAACTCTCCTTAGAGATGGTTGTGAGAGAGAAAAATATGTTCATGAGAAGGACCCTCCCTAATAGGGGGCCAAGTAATTTGTCTATCTGTGTGGTTGGTAGTTAAGACCCAAATAAATATAAACCAGTTTCTTTCTTTCTTTTTTTCTTCTACGTAGAAAAAAGATTTCAAAAGAAATAAGGCAAGCAACAACATTTGGTGTCCATATCTCTCAATTTTCTCTTCATCCTTGTTTTAATTTTGTGTCAGAAATACAAGAGTAATATTCGCCCGTCATTTTCCCCATTTTAGTCAATTCGGGCGATTCAGTGCTAGAATCGTCCAGGACTCCATAATTGTCCAACCCACCATCATCTATCATCTCTATCTGATGATCGAACAGGCCATTTGACATCAAGCTCAGGGACCCACCAAATTCTAAAAAGGCCCCTGGGACCAAAGCTTGGCATCTTATGATAAATTAACTCCGATTCGCCGGTGGCAAATAAATGGGCCCCACTTGATCAATAACCCCAATAAATACAGTAACCCTCTATTTTTTTTTTAATTAATTAAATTAACTTTTTTAGGGTTAATAATAGCTTTTGTGACCGTTGGAAGGGAGTAGGGTTGTAGCGTGGGCTGTGCCGTGGCCCAGCTCGGGGCTTGATGTGGCATTATATGTGGGCTGTGCTCTCCCTTTCACAGCTTTACTATTTTAGTTAGGTGATTGAGGCCTTAATTCGTGACCTGCCTTTTCAGGTGGCGCAGTACGCACGGGGAAACATCAGCACCTTAATAATTGTTTGAATTCCTATAGGAGCCGTGTGTGAAACTGTGAACGTGAAATCACTGAAATCTTCTCTCTCTCCCTCTCTTTCTCTCTTCTGGAGTGTGGATTCTGTTTCTCTCTGGATGATGAAATCTATTGGGTGTTCTTTTAGGGAAGCGGGACGCATTAATAACGTTCACGCGTCCACACACACGACTGACTGACCAAGCACTAAGAAACAATCAAACAATCACCTCTCTCTCCCTCCTCTCCCTCTCTTTCTCTCTCCATCTCTCTCAATCTCTTCTTTTCTTTTATTATTGGGTGGTAGAATCAAACGATAAATCTCACAAACTGGGGAAAAAAAATCTTGGCGTCTTTTCTTTGCTTTTTTCACTATGAGAACGGTGCTTGTGAAAAGTAAAAAAGTGAAAGTGAAAATTATACTCTCCATTGCCTTATATATAATACGTGAGATATTATTTCATTTTCCCCCTTTCTTCCATTGTTGTTGGTTTTATACCATTATGCTTGATGATGAAATCTATTTCTTTTTTCTTCACTCTCTTGATTTCCCCTAGTTTTCGTCCTTTTTGGATCTCTTGTTTGGAACTTTGGATTGATTTTTTCTTCCAAGGGGCTGATGAAATGATGATCATCAATTTATCTGAGTCATTTTCAAATGGGTTAAGTGTGACATGTTTGGTTTGGGTCATTTTCTTAAAAAGAACATTTGTTTTTAAGTATTGATGAATGTAATTAGATTAAGATTAAACAAATACACAGACAAAACCCTTGACTTTATTTTTTTCTAATTTCAATTGCCAAAGAGAAAGAAACAGAGATGGAGGGAGACCAACTTCTGGTAAACAATAATTTAGGTTGCAATAGAAAAATAAGGGATGATGGGAATAGATAAACCTAATTCCTGTTGAGATTGTCTTAGCTGGGCCTTAAGAAGAAGTGCAACAAGACAAAGCAAAAAAGTGACTATGTGTGATGCACACTATTCAGTGGGTCCCATCTTAGCTAAGGCCAAAAATCAATGTCATCAAATGATCCTGACCATCTGATCTATTGAATGAATTCTCTTGCACTGAGAGGAAGCAAAAAAAAAAAAAAGGGCGGGGTGAGGGGGGTAATAAATAATACATGGTCCACAGAGACAATATATGAAGAAATCCAATGGTTAACAACTATCCCATTAAATCAAATTTCCCTTTTTTGGTAGAATAAATCAACTTTCCTTACGTGGGTCTGTATCTGCCATATAGAGATGATCTCTTGGATGAGGACACATGGTAGTACAGTTTCTGCTTTATCCAAGTAAGTCAAGAAGACTGCTTCAAACAAAGAGTCCCCCACTCTATACACCAGTCTCATGTGATATCAACAATTTTAAGTAACTCTTGTTGAATTGTCACATATATGTTCAAGGAAGAATGGGGGAAAAGAGAGATACCTAATTTCCATTATTTGGTTCAAAATAATTTAAAGTGGGTTTCCTTAGGCATCACTTTCACGCTCTAATGAAAATGGTAAACGACACTTTTAACTGCCATAGAAAGCGTGAACCCTAAAACCCATTTGGGTCCTCCAATGAGACCAAGCAAATCAGAAAGGTGTTTGATATAAATCCCCAAAGGGAAAAGGAAGATAAAATGTGAGTGATTCTTATCTGCTGACTATTTTCTTTTTTGTGAATTGGGTCAATTCATGCATTCCCCCCTTACAATTTCTCCACCCCAACAGACATTATTAAGAATTCTATGGAATTCTCTCTTGGTGCAACCCTCAAGCAATGGTGTCAGGATTCCTTTCCTTTGCCTCCACGTTGCCTTGCCTCTTGCCCTCTCTTGATGCCATCATGCCCCCCTCATCTCCATAGCCTTAGCATATCCCAGATTCAAATCAAGCCCCCTTTCACCTAACGTAACTGCTTAAGAAACTAAAGATTAGAAAAAGGAAAATTGGTGAGAGATTGTGTACATGAGACAGACAGAGAGAGAAAAGGGGGGATTGGTTTACTTCAATATCAGTAGTGGGTATTCCCAATTTCTTACTTAAATAGATTCTCAGTGATCTAA
Organism: Nelumbo lutea; assembly: GCF_056320005.1. NCBI lineage: Eukaryota > Viridiplantae > Streptophyta > Magnoliopsida > Proteales > Nelumbonaceae > Nelumbo > Nelumbo lutea. Next base: position 207,860,538 of record NC_142684.1, read on the forward strand.
CTTTGTGATCAGGACTTAGTAAGATATTTTTCCAACCTCCCATCACATGCAGCTCTCTCTTTGTCATGCTTTGAATTGTGAACAGCCCACGTTCCTTGAGCAAAGGCTATCCCCTAATTTGTTCTCTTCGTGGGTTCTTCACACTTCTCCAAGTTATAACAGTTCACCCATGGAGGACACAACAACCCACCTCTTTTCCATCTCTCAATTCCATGATTAAGGCACAAGAAATGGCCTAGTTTATTAAAGGAATACTCTATGCTCACATGACATCTAACCCTAGGACCCAAATAATACTTTCTTTACTATGCAAATATGAAATCACACACATATCTACATGTGCCGTACACATGTGGCTTGTGGGCACATTGATACACACGTATCAGTACAAAAATATGGTACGCATCAATCAATGTTCTTATTCACCTTGCCTCTCTCTCTTCTGTCCTTCCAAAAAAATTGAAATCGGGTTGGGGTTGGACCCGGCAACAATGCAGACAAACCCGATAAGAATGCAAATTAAGATAGCATTTGCTGAATCGGCAGATCCGAAAGCAAGAAATTAGATCTGGCAAAAAGTTGTCCCAACCCGTGAACCTGATCCAATCTAATCCGAAAAAACAGGGACAGAGTCTCATATTTAGTTAACCGGATGCAAAAATGACCCGACCTAAAAAAATTGGGTTGGGTTGGGTTGGGTCGTGTGTTAACCTTTTAACCCGATTATCAAGTCTAATTGGGATTGTTTATGCATTGTTAGAAGTTTTTACTCTTTAATTTTTTTTCCATTTAATCTCTATTTTTTATTGTTTACTCTTTAAATTATTAAATGTTCACATTTTTTATCTTATATTTGAAATTTTAAGGTTAATTCTTTAAATTTTGATATTTTTCATGTAATTTTCCTTTATCTTTTTAAATTTTAATTATTTTTGGGATGACCCAAATTGACCCATGGGTCAACTCTAACCCGAATATTAAGGATTAGGGTCTAGCATTTGACAAACTAACCCAAAATTCAACCCGAAATACCTTGACCCAACTCGAACCCGACCCACCCAACCCAATTGCGAGGTATACAAGAAATTATGGTGGGCTGGAAAACCGGCCGGGTCATGATTCAGGCCCATGACTTTAACGGTCTCTCTTGACTTGTTAATACGCGTAGAAGTAATGGTACCCTTACCTAACAGACCAAAGTCAGGTGTAAATTGGCTCAAATTTGAGTCTCCTTCAAAGAAAATATTAGAGAGTCAATCCCGATTACCCGCATTAAGAAAATATTAGCGGGTCGAGAATTACCATCCTGGTTAAGCTCTATTCCATGACACGTCAGATGTGTTTTAATAATAAAAGCTGCCTAGTTGTGCCATATGCTCCATCCAACCTCCTCTCTCTTTCTCTCTCTCTCATATATATATAAGCTTAATCATGATGGATTAGACTTAATTAGCTTGTACTCATCTCCCCAAGCCAAAATCAAAAATCAAAAGGTGGGTTCTCTTTGTTGGAAAGCTAGTGCGGGTGGTCAACTTTTTCTCTTATTCTCTCAATGGCGGTTTGGGAGTAGTGATCAGAGATGAAGCCCAACCATATATCCTCTCCTAGTCTCCTCTCTTGTTGGGTTAGGTCATCTCTCTCTCCTCTCTCTCTCTCTCTCTCGAAATATAAATACACAGAGGAGGGTGGCTTTCCCATACCAAGCCAACGGCATTATTCGTCATACTTACTCTCACGTTGCTTTCTTTCTTTGCCACGAATCGCTCTGACCTCTCCCTTTACCATCCATCTGTCTGTCCCTCTCTTTCTTTCTCTAGATTAATTGAGTAGAGAATACCAAGTCTTCTCTGCTTCGGTATCAATATTAATGCCTTTAGAAAAAGAAAAATGCCGACAACACTTGCACACAGCATGTTCCTCCAAGGAGGATATTCTATGCACATCTCTATATATTTACAATCTCAATTTTCACCCCCTCACCCTTAAAGTCTTTTCCTTTATTTTCTTTTTTGGTATTTTGTCCAAACAACTTCACCACTGCCACTTGATTCCCTTAAATATTTTCCTTCTTTTTATCTCTTGGGAGAGGCAAAGACCAACCCATTACCCACCCACCTTTCTATAATGGATTGAAATTTTGAAAATATATTAAAAGCCCAATCTGATATCTATAATCCACCTGTATTCATTCACATTTCACTAATAATTGAGGATAGCAGATTAGCTACCACCCAAAAATTTTTAAGTACGGATAAGCTACAAGATTTGGGATTCATTAAGCACAGCAAATATTACTCAGAAATAAGAAGGTGATCTCAGGGGGTCCACCCCTCCAGAAAAGTTCAGGCAGCCACACTTTGACACCTGCAACATCCTACAGAGAGGTTGGAACCTCATGTCTGGACCTGTTCATCTACTATGGATGAGCTCCAACTACTTTTCCTCGAACCCATCAGATGAATCAATCTGAACCGTGCCGACAAAGCATTAATCATCTCAGTTTTTTTCATGGGGCTTAGAATAAATTATTAAGTTGGATTATCTTTGGCCATGGTTTAGAATGGACAAAATTTGTAGGTTAAAGAAGTTTTAAACCCTAGTAGGGACCATTCAAGGCAGCACACAGTTGAAATTTGGCTGTGTTTCGTTTGGACTATCTCCACAAAAGTACTGCTAGAATTTCCCAAAACCAACATTGTTCCACCATGTTTAAGTCATTGTCAATGCTAGGCTGATGAAGGCCACATTAGGAGCATTTGGGGTTAGCCATCATGTTGGACCCAAGGAGTCCAATCTCCACCCAATGCCCAAAAAAGGGTAGAAACAGTGGTACTTGACATGCAGCCATGACCCTCGCAGAGATTTACTACATGACCTCCACAAGCAACCAATGGCATCAGACTGGCATATATGCATCTTTCTCCGTAGCATCTCCATCAACAAATTGAAGAAAGTTTCAGGGAAACATGATTCTTCATTGCACCGACACATGAAGAGAGAGAAAGAGAGAGACTTTTTTTTTCTTTCAGAGGGAATAGTTGCTGTAATGGAGGATATGTATAGATGTCTGTCTTCATATGCAAAGATGAAAAAGAAATAACCCAAAGAAAAGAAGAAAAGAAAGCAGAGAAGAGGAAGCATGACTCATTGATTCCCTGTCTAGAATGCTAGTTGTTTTCCTCTGTTGTTAATTGAGACGCTAATAATGATCATCCGTCCATTTCTTTTTTTTTTTTTTAAGGTTAAAAATCCACCAATATCATGTGATTTATCAACTTCTATTTGAGACTTGACCTAAAAAATGATGTATATCATCCATCAGCCAGACTTGAATCAAATAGGTTTCTAGATGGATTTTTCACGAGGGATGTGTTCATCAAGTAGTCCTTTATCTCTTTTTTTTTTTTTTTACTCTCTTTCTTTGTACTTTCCTAGAAGATTGTGCTTCAAAAGCCTGACAAGGATATGAACCAGTTTTTCTTTTCTTTTTTTCAGACAAGAGGGTAAGGGGTTAATGCGTTGTTTTATCAATACACCCTGGACTTATCCACTGAGTAAGCTGACATATCTTTCTTTCAGAGATGATTTTTCTGTAGTTGATTTGCACTTTATTATTAATCAATCTGGCTATTTAAGAAATAATATATTATTTGTAACCTTTGTCAGTTATGTCCTCATTCATCAAAAACCAAACTAGATAGCTAGAAAGAATCTTGAACTAAATCAAAGTTGAGATCATCAATAAGACATTAATGTAATTGATCAAGAGAAGAAAGCCCCCTGAAATGTAAGAGTTAGATGTATAGAATAAACCAGAACCAGAAGTCATGGAATTGTGTTACTGTTTGCTAGCCTTGTTTGAAAGGAGGAGAATGGCCTAGAAAAGAAGTCCACCAAGAAAGGTGGACGATTAGGAGCATGAAGCGAATAAAGCAACAAAGCACTACATTTCAAGACAACCCACCAAGGCAAATGGTTTAAAGGAGCTTTAGAAAATTAGAAGAAAGATGGAATTCAGTCGTCATAATAGTATGTGCCTTTAAAGTTTAAAATTAAAACCTAATAGGATTCTTTTTCATGAGTGCACCACCAATCCATCTAACCCAAAATGACTTTGTTTGAAAGATAACTTTGTAATCCATGAAAACCCTAAAAAAGTTGACCTAAAAAAAACCAATTTTAAATGATGGAGAGGCTCTGAGAGAGATGGGAGGCATGATATCACTTGAAAACCACACATTCCATTTCATTGCTGGGGTTTCTTAAAAGATAGGAGAACATGTGAGATTGACATCAAATAATAGAGAATAGGAGGCTATTTGGGAGTCTCTTTCTGGGTGTTGACCCTCCTCACTTGGCCTAAAGGCAAAGGACCTGCCTCTCGGTTGAGTTGAGCTTTTTGACCCCTCTTAAGCTGCCCTTTGAAAGTCAAACTTAGAAAATTCACGCACAAGTGTATTTTGGGTCTTGACAAATGGAAACCGTCCGGGGCTTTCTGACTAAGCCCACCCCTTAAATTCTTTCTCTAGAAATTTAATAGTCCAGAGCTAGCATTCAACCACTCGGAAATGCTGATCAGAGAACTCGTGTAACTCAACAACATTGGAAAAAAAAATTACAAAATGACCAACTTGCTCGTTCATTTTCCATTAAGCGTTATTGGAATTCGTTCGTTCGTGCAACCAGAGAGGCCACAGGAAGGCAAATCTGGATCCACATCCACCGCATGAGGCCACCTTCTAGAATTTTATAAAGGGTCAATTATTTCAGTCCAAATCCAAAATAACGGGAAATCAATATAAAAGTGAAAATCACTGAAACCCCTGCTGGCAAGTTTCAAAATATCGATACAGGGCGATATGCCGGTATCGGCCTGTATCGGTACTTTTTTTTATGTTCTTTCTTAATCTGGTTCAGAAGGGCAGGTTTAAAGCCAATCTACCCCCTGAACCACTCACCGATCCAAAACACCCCCTGTAAGGGCGTATCGGGATATGATACATACCAGCCAATGCAAGCCGATACGTGATGAAATTTTAATCCTTGCCTGCTAGATCTGGGTAAACGTTAACAATAACAATGGAACGGGCATTAAATCGTGCACAAGTTTATTAGGTAGGGGTGGGTGAGGTGGAGGGTTGTCATGTGCACACAACAGGAAAGAGATGTGACTAAACTTGGATGCCTAGTTGTACGATTAACGAGTGATCTTTGGAAAATTGGCATCTAGAAGATCTATATGAGGAACTCCAACCAGGTGAATTTTTATTCCACCTGAGATTCTTTCCAAATTTTCATTTAATACACTCATACAGTGAATGGGTGGGCACTAGGCTCATTGCCTCAGAAAACCTTCCAAAACTTTGATCCTCGTGAAAAAAAAATTAACAAGAGATCACTTGTTCATACTGAGGCTGTCCAACTACCGGACCTTGGGGTATGGAACCAGCTCCTATCTGCTTAACCCTTGGATTTTGACATAGCTAAACTCAATCAATGATGATCTATCTGATCAAGAGAAGAAAAATGCGCATCCAAACTTTGGAGCGTTTCTTGATTATTTTCAACTGTATTAAATAATTTAGGAAAAGAGTAATCTGATTAAACATCTTCAGCAGTCATCTCCTATTTACTTAACTCCTGGATTTTTTACTCAGCTAAACTCAATCAAAGATCTTCTATCTGATCAAGAGAAGAAAAATGTGCATCCAAACTTTGGTGCGTTTCTTGATTGTTTTCAACTGTATTAAATAATTAGGAAAGGAATAATCTGATTAAACATCTTCAGCAGTCATCTACTTTGATATCTCAACATCCATACTTCCTGATGCTGATTAAACAACTTGGAGTTCATCTCCAAGGACTTCATGTCTTCCTCATTGTGAGCTTTATTCAATTTATCAACAAGATCACTTGTTGCCAATGCCCTCTCAGGACATCAATTCTTTTTTTTTCCGCTGATTTTTTAGGCTCCTGGCCATCCAAGGTTACCAGCATTGGTAAGTGCTCCTTATATCCAAACTCCCATTTGTGCAACTTCCTGAGACCCTGATCGACAAGTTTCTCTGATGCCATCTGATCTCTCTGAGTTTGACCTCAGCTTTATTTCAGACCCTAAGATCAACCTCCTAGCATACATTTCACCAGAAGCAGATGCAGAATTGCAGATTCCACTTTAGACTGCATCTGTTCTGGATTCTCCCAGTGAAGAATTTAGAAGAAATGCTTCCTCCAGTAAACCAGCATTATGCATGTAACGGTCAAAAGCTTCATTTTCTGCTTCATTGTTTCCTTGTACTCTTGCAGCTTGGATAACCACCATTGATTTATAGCTGTTGCATCCTGAGGAAAGCTCGGCTGTCATTTCAATATCACATGAGAGTATGTGGTTTCCAAAAACAACATAAACCAATTTCCTATTTGCACTTTTTTTTGTCAATGGCTTCCTTGAACATGCTAAAAGAAGAGCTCCATTGAGTTGAGCAAAGTTCTTGGAAAGTTGCCGAAGCACAGAAACCCTCAATGAAACCCTGAAACCAAGTCCAAAAGGGAACAAATGCTCAAAATCAGGAAACAGGGAAAATATCTAAACCTGGTGAATTAACATTACTAAGTGATGTGCTCTGCAAAGTTAAAGATGTCAATGGACAAGGGGAAGTGTAGAAAGAAATCAAACAATATAATCAGGAAACTATGAATATGATTTATGACCCAAAGAGAATGTTTAGTGATAGGAAAGACAGTGAGGGTGGAAGTTTGAAAAATAATAATATAAAGCACTAAAAACAGAAAGCAGTTAAACTTGTAAGCTTACTGGTACTCACTTCCCTGAATTGCAGTACAGGAAAAAATGGAAGAGAAACCAATATTTATGAAAAATCTGCTATTTTTATCTTGATTTGAGAAATTGGAAAAGGGTAAAACATTAAAGCGGGAAAATGAATTTTGAAATAACTAAGCTCCAAATAATGAATGACTAGTTCCCTATGGCTGAATACTGACGTTTGTATTTTGCTGATATTTATGACTTACCCTGATGTAGATGCATCGGTGGATGGTCAACCAAATGAAGGAGAGCTTGAAGCCTTGAACATGGTGACTTCCCCAGATAAGTTTCATTCAGTTTCAGAACTGTGACCATACCAGAAAAAGGAGACTAAAAATTAATGGCCTCAGTACAAAATTTCAGCAAAATAGAATGCATAACTCCAGTGATCATTTTAGGCACTCAAGGGGAAAATATCTATTTATGTGTAATTCCAGTGGTCATTTTAGGCACTCTTGGGGAAAAAACCTCTCTAGTCTCCTTTTGATGCATTGCATCACTACTTGTATATGGTGCACACCGTTCAACTCATTAACCATGTAAAGATCTTTTATCTTCTGGGAAATTGTCAATTTTTCTACATATAGAAATACTTCTTTTTGTTTTTTTGTTTTTTTTTTTGATAGATAAAATTCAATTGATTTCATTAGAAGCGAATGATAAATAGTTCGTTACAAGCATCCCAATATGAGGCACAAGGTGCAGCCTCACTCATTGATACAGAAGCATCATAAAGTTACAATTGGGCCCAGTACAACTGTTCCCTAGTTACCCCTTGTTTAGCTAGAGAATCAGCAAAAGCATTAACCTCCCTCCCCACCCCCTGTATAGTTACCTCCATCTGCTGAGTTAACCATTAGAATTTCTTCAATTCATTTCTATAAACCCAGATCACTGAATCTGGGTTTTTTAGCCAACCCACCACCACTTTGGAGTCCCCTTCTATCACCAAATTTTCCAATCCTAACTCTCTTGCAATCTGTACACCTTGTGGGGCTGCATACAATTCTGCCTTTAAGGAGTCTCCATTCCCCACTGGTCCTAAGAAGAGTGCTCTTAAGTTTCCTTCCTTGACTCTGATGACCCCTCCTATTCCAGCTGGGCCTGGGTTGCCTTGACTACTCCCATCGAAGTTTAATTTCAAAAATCCTCCAATGGGAGGAGCCCAAGCCAACCTTGTCATAACCTTCTGCATTGAGCTAGAAGCCACTAAAGACCAATTCCTCCAAATATCATCAAATGTGAAATTTTTGAATAGTACCACTTGTAGCCAGTGTATAACCCTAGTCATTACACACTCCACAATTTGCTGTTTGCTCCTTTCTTTCTCTAGGAAGATTATGGCATTTCTCTCTTTCCACAAGGTCCACACCACTACTGCTCTAGTGTACCTCCACATTACTCTTCCCCTCTTCTTCGATAACACAAAGGTAGATGGGTAGTAGAAGATCAAGACTGTAATCAGTCTTGAATCCTAAAGGGTTTTAGGTTTGTAAAACAGAAAAGAAGATGAGAGAAAAGGGAGAGAATAGAAGAGAAGCATGAGAACACAAGTTGCTGAAATGAGGGATAGATTCTAACAGATCTGCCGCCGCCACTCTCTTAATATTTATAGGTTTATGTTTAGTACATGATGAAAGGACACATCTGCCCTTGGTACTTACATAATAAAGAAAGTAAATAAAACTGAAATAAATAACGGCTGAATTAGCAAACTGACTCAAACTAACACTACTATAACTGAAACAAATACTGTTGTCCTACGAACACAGTGGGGACCACTGCAGTGAGGCCCACATCAGTGTTCTCTACACTCCCCCTCAAGTTGGGAGTAGATATCTATCATGCCCAACTTGGATAGGTCTGTCTCTAACTTCTTCCTCGGTACAGCCTTGGTGAGGATATCCACGAGCTGTATATTGGATGTGATGTATGGAAGACACACTTCTTGTGATATAACTCTTTCTCGCACAAAATGTCGATCAACTTCGATATGTTTAGTTCTGTCATGCTGCACTGGGTTGTGGGCTATATTAATAGCTGCCTGATTATCACAATACAACATTAAGGGCTTTTCATAGTCAATACCCAACTCTTCAAGTAGTGACCTCAGCCATAAGATTTCAGCCACTCCATTAGCCATTGACCTGTATTCCGCTTCAGCACTGGAGCGGGAAACAACACTCTGCTTCTTACTCCTCCAAGAGACAAGGTTACCTCCCACAAGGACACAATATCCAGAGGTAGACCTTCTGTCATCAACACTTCCAGCCCAATCGGCATCTGTATAGACTTCCACCCTCATGTGATTATTGTTCTTGAGTAATATACCTCTACCCGGGCATCTCTTCAAGTATGCTAATATTCAATCTGCCGCAAGAAGATGAGAAGTTCTAGGGGAGTGCATGTACTGGCTAACAACACTAACTGCATAGTTGATATCCGGCCGAGTGAGACAGAGATATAGAAGCTTTCCAACCAACCGTTGGAACATAACTTTGTCCTCAAGAGGGTCCCCACCCTCTGCACTAATCTTGTGATTTTATTCGATGGGTGTATCGGCCGGCTTAACACCCAGCTTTCCAGTTTCCGCCAACAGATCTAGAACATATTTTCTCTGAGAGATAAAAATCCCATGCTTGGATCTAGCAACCTCAATACCCAAAAAAATATCGTAGTGCACCAAGATCTTTTACCTCAAACTCTTGATGAAGGAGCTGCTTGAGAGACTCAATCTCATGACTGTCATTTCCTGTCACCACAATATCATCTACATATACTGCTAGTAGTGTCAAAGAGGACTCCATCCTTTTGATGAATAGTGTATGATCTGACTGGGCCTGTACATAACCACACCTTCCAAGGGCTAATCTGAACCTATCAAACCAGGCTCTAGGTGACTGCTTCAAACCATACAATGCCTTGTTCAGTCGGCAAACCTTCTTACCTGTCTCTGTATCATAGAATCCAGGAGGCAACTGCATGTAAACCTCTTCTTGTAAGTCTCCATTCAGAAAGGCATTTTTAACATCCATCTGAAACAGGGGCCAAGAATGATTTGCTGCAAGGGATAACAAAACTCGAATGGTGGTCATCTTGGCTACTGGGGCAAAGGTCTCCAAGTAGCCTATACCATAAGTCTGAGTGAATCCCTTTGCAACCAGACGGGCTTTGTATCTTTCAATAGAGCCATCAACATTATGCTTCATAGTGAATACCCATCTGCATCCCACCGGTTTCTTTCCTTTTGGTAGGTCAACCAGTGTCTAGGTATTATTCTTCAACAAGGCATCCATTTCGACTTGCATTGCATCTTTCCATTCTGGAACCGATAAGGCTTCTTGCACTGTTCTTGGAATAGGGACATCGGCAATGGAAGTGAGATAGGACTGGTAAGATGGTGATAGACGATCATAGGATAGGAACTGTGAGATGTTGTGAGGTGTAGAAGTGGTGCAATGTCGTTTCCCTTTGCGAATGGCAATAGGGAGATCAAGGTCATCCACAGGAGGGGAAGTGGCAATAGCAAGAGGTATCTCAGTAGGCTCTGGATCTGGAGCCGCAGAAAGAACTGGATCTGGCCGGGACTGCCAAAGACTAGGATCAACCTGCCTGCATCGCCTGTGATAGACTCTCAACTCCGGCTCCCTCTGACCACCCTCACCACTACAACCTTCATTACCCAGTGGAATAGGTAAAGGAACAGCCCCACTTCCACTCTCACTGCTCAAAACAGCCCCACTTCCACTCTCACTGCTCTCCCTCTGAGGAAAGAAACTCAAAACAGCCCCACTTTTATTGCTCTCCCCTTGAGGAGAAACCCTAGGATAGTAGGGTGTCTCCTCAAAGAAGGTGACATCCATAGAGACAAACTGTTTCCCTGAAACCGGATCATAGCAGCAATAACCCTTTTAAGTTTGTGCATAACCAAGGAAAATGCATTTGGAGGCCTTAGGGTCAAACTTGGAATGATGAGGCCCGAGAAGCTAGACGAAACAGGTACAACCAAAGGTTTTAAGGGGAACAATGAACAACTCCTTGTCTGGGTAAAGAAGGGAAAAGGGGGTTCTCATATCAAGGACCCGGGAAGAAACTCAATTAATGAGATAAACTGCCATGAGAATAGCATCACCCCAAAAGCGAATAGGTACATTGGAGGTAAACATAATGCTTCTAGCCACCTCCAAGATATGCCTATTCTTCCTTTCGACAACGCCGTTCTACTGTGGTGTATAAGGGCAAGTGCTCTAGTGAATAACTCCATGGCTACGAAGGTAGGAGGTCAATGGTTGAGCAAAGTATTCCTTTGCATTATCAGATCTGAGGACTTTGATTTTATTTCCAAACTGAGTGAGAATCATCTGATGGAAGTTTTGGGTCAAAGCAGGAACCTCATCCCGAGAACGCATAAGATATACCCAAGAAAACCGGGTATGGTCATCAACAAACAGTAGAAAATATCTGTACCCACCCATAGAAGAGATATGATATGGCCCCCAAACATCAGTATGCACAATATCAAAAGGGAAATTACTCCTTTTATTACTTAAAGAATAAGAGGTTCTACAATGTTTGGCAAGCTCACAACTCTCACACCTCAACTCTGATAGCTCAACAGACTCAAATAAAGCAGGAAACAGACTCTTCAAAGACTTAAAAGACAAATGACCTAATCGGTTATGCCAAAGCATAACCGAACTCACAAACTGGGAAACAAAAGACTTCTTATCCACTGACTCTTCTCGTCAGGTACTCTCCCCAAGCAGATAGATCCCGTTCGTCTCACGGCCAGTTCCAATCACCTTCCTCGTCTCCAAATCCTGAAAAACACATCGGTCAGGGAAAAAGGTTACTGAACAGTTCATGTGTTTGGTAATACTACTAACTGAAAGGAGGTTGGTATCAAGCTTAGGAACATGCAAAATAGAAGATAAAGAGATAGTGTCCAATAACTTGATGTCCCCCTTGCCCGAAATGGGAACAAGAGAGCCATCAGCAATGGATACTCTATCTCGGCCAGAGGACAAGTGATAAGAAGTAAACAAAGATGGCAAGCTAGTCATATGGTCAGATGCACCTGAATCTATTACCCAGTAGTGATCAGTATTACCTGGAGCTAAAGCATGGTAAGCTGAGGCTCGAGTACCTGAATGTGCAAATGCAGATGTAGCAGGAGCTGATGGGGACTGGGATGGCTGAGCTGAACTTCCAACTTCCTTTTCCAACTGTATGAGGGCAGCCCTAACAGCAGCTAAAGTCTCCAGGGATGTACCTGATGAGGATGTGTCAGATGCACCTGAATCTATTACCCAGTAGTGATCAGTATTACCTGGAGCTGAAGCATGGTAAGCTGAGGATCGAGTACCTGAATGTGCAAATGCAGATGTAGCAGGAGCTGATGGGGACTGGGATGGCTGAGCTGAACTTCCAACTTCCTTTTCCAACTGTATGAGGGCAGCCCGAACAGCAGCTAAAGTCTCCAGGGATGTACCTGATGAGGATGTTGAATCAGTGTTCACTGCCATATGAGCATTACCCTTCTTATTTCTCAGTTTTGCTGGGACCAAGTGAGGATGTAGCTTCCAACAAGTATCTTTTATGTGCTTGGGTTTCTTGCAATGTTCACATACCAGATCCCGTTTATCTTCCTTCTTCTGGTCCCTTTCTGAGTCACCCCCTGGCTTGGGATTAATAGCTGTCAAGGCTGGGAAAGAAGGCTGAGGCTGCATCATAACTTTCCTCCTGGTCTCTTCACTATGCACCAAGGAGTATGCTTGAGAAAGGGTCACACTATCTCTTGTCAATATTTGTTGTCGCACAATGTCATATTCTAAATTCAAACCAGCCAGAAACTCAAATACCCTATTCGTCTCAACTTGTTTTCTGTGAGTCTGTGCATCTTTGGGACTCTCCCACTCAAGGGTCTCCAGATGGTCAATCTCATGCCACAAGGATTTCAAGGTAGAGAAGTAGACAGAAACTGGCTTCTCTCCTTGTTTAAGGTTGTTCACCTCACACTTCAGTTCATAGGCTCTGGCAACATTGAGGGGTTGGGAATAGGTTTCTTTCACAACATCCCATATTTCTTTGGTTGTCTTTGCCCACAAGTAATTTCGGCTGATATGTGGTTGCATGGAATTACACAGCCATGCCATAACTAAATAGTTCTCTTGAACCCACTTGGTGTATATTGGGTCCTCCTTGGAAGGTTCTTTCACATCTCCCAAGAGGTAACCCAGTTTTCCCCTTCCTCCAATAGCCATCATGGCTGATTGTGCCCACTCCAAATAATTTGACCCATCAAATCTCATAATTGTAATCTGAAACCCGGTTTCAGATACATTACCATAATTGTGGTTTCCAAAACTACTATCTCCCTGACCCTTGAACTCCATTTTTGATCAAGATTTAGTGGCTACAAACTGTTAGAGCAATTATACCAGAAAACAGAGTCAAGGAAGTAAGTCTGAAAGCTTATCCGAAACTGATCTGATCCGATCAGAAATACCAACACAAAACCGATCTAAAACTGATCTGAAACTGGTCTGATCCGATCAGGAATACCAACACAAAACTGATCTGAAATCAATCGCCTATCAATCTGAGATTCTGTTCTCTGAAACCACTAATGTGGGGCCCACTACTGTGAGAGCAGAAATAGGGTTTCAACTGTAGGTTTGAAGAAAATTAGTGATCTAAAATCAATAAAGTGCTCAGCTGCACTCTCCAAGCAGTCCGCACCAGTAGGACTTGTCGTAGGGCACTATGAAACCCTAAAAACTAATCCCATTTAAAGAGGAGGGTTCGGCCCAACAATCAAACCCTAGACACAAACTTAATCACAGTTCGGCAAGCCAAACCCTAGAGCAAACTTGAACACAGTTCGGCCCCTCTTTCTAGATAGGTCCAACCTATCTCGGCTGATTGCAATCTCTAAAAATCAGTAAAGAAACAAACTTACTTACTGATTACCTGCCTTCGGTGTACTGTCTTCTAGGGTTACCTGAACCCAAGCCTTCGCTGCCTCTTCCTGATTACCAACTCTCTGCAGGCTACGGCAAGTCTTCAACTGCTGCGAACCTCTCCTGGTAATCTCCAAGATTCAGCCGCCGAAAAACTTCTTCAAGGCTTCCAGCCCTAGCTAGTTCTCACGTGATCAGCTAGACTAGATACACATGAGAAGCCCTAGATAGGCTCTGATACCAAGTAGAAGATCAAGATTGTAATCAGTCTTGAATCCTAAAGGGTTTTAGGTTTGTAAAACAGAAAAGAAGATGAGAGAAAAGGGAGAGAATAGAAGAGAAGCAAGAGAACACAAGTTGCTGAAAGGAGGGACAGATTCTAACAGATCTGCCGCCGCCACTCTCTTAATATTTATAGGTTTATGTTTAGTACATGATGAAAGGACACATCTGCCCTTGGTACTTACATAGTAAAGAAAGTAAATAAAACTAAAATAAATAACAGCTGAATTAGCAAACTGACTCAAACTGACACTACTATAACTGAAACAAATACTGTTGTCCTACGAACACAGTGGGAACCATTGCAGTGGGGCCCACATCAGTGTTCTCTACATGGGTCAAACAGCATTTTTACCTTCGTGTGCATATTCCACCTGCACCCAAACTAAGAGAAAAACCAATCCCATATATCTGTAGCAAAAGAACAGGAAATTAGTAAATGATAACAAGATTCACCATCAGATTTGCATAGAGTGCACCAATTCGGGGAAATACACAGAAAATGCCTCTTCTTTTGCAAATAATCTAGAGTGTTAATTTTCCCAAGAGCCACTTCCCAACAGAAGGCCTGAATTTTAGGAGAGGAAGAGGACCGACAAAGAGCTTTAAAAAAGGAGGCGCAAGAAAAGGAACCTTTAGAGCTTGGGAACCAAATTCTTCTATCTGGACAAGAAAGCTCTAAGCAAACACTATCAAGGAGAGGGAGAAGCTCTGACAAACAAGTTGCTTCCTCATCCCTCAAGCCCCTACGAAATTCAAGATCCCAATTAAGACTCAAAGGCAAAGAAGGAAGAACCGAAATATTTGAAATGACCTTATTTTTATACAACGAAATAGAATATAAAGAAGGAAAAACCTCCTTTAAAGGTCGATCACCAAACCAAGTGTCTTCCCATAAACGAATTAAATTCCCTGAACCAATATCATACCTGATGTACCTGAGAAACTGAGGGAGGAGGCTATGAATTGCTTTCCAAGGTAGCCCTACCCGATAGACCAGCGTCCCAACCATTCTCCAATCTACCATGTATACTTGCCACAAGTTTTCTCTCTCAAGAGGCTATCTCCATAACCATTTCCCTAGCAGAGCTGTATTTTTCTTCCTTGCATTCCCTAGATCACCTTCTTCCTTTCTTTTACACACAATCTCCCATTTTATTAAGTGGTCCTTTGCAGTCTCTCCCGGCTCCCAAAGGAAATCCCTCATAATTTTTTCTAATTTCTTTTCTTCTCTTGGTGGAATCCTAGAGATAGAGAGAAAGTAGATGGGTGGGTTAGCTAGAGTTGATTTTATCAGCGTGATCCTACCTCCCAAAGAGATGTAACTTCTCTTCCAAGCAACCAATCTCTTTTTACATCTTTCTATAACTGGATTCCAAAACCTACTTCCCTTCAGGGTTGCACCTAGGGGAAGCCCTAGGTAGGTCAGAGGCCACGGGGTGATATGGCATTCTAAGCAATCTGTTATCCTATGTAGGACCATCCCCTCCAAATTAATCCATGCCATGCAACTCTTGTCCAAATTGATTTTCATGTTTGACACTTTCTCAAACTTCTTGATTAGATTTTTCAATCTCCCGACTTTCCTAATGTCACCTCCTTCACAAAAAATAATGATATCATCTGCAAATTGGAGATGAGTAAGTGGGACATTGTCTCTACCCACACTCCAACCCCTAAAATCATTTTCTCTGTCTACCTTAAAGAGAAGTCTACTAAAGACATCTGCCACTAAAGTAAAAAGGAAAGGTGATAGGGGATCACCTTGCCTTAACCCTCTACGCACTGGGAAGAAGTCTTTTACCACTCCATTAACAAGTATAGAAAAATGTCAAGATTGTGCACACCCAAGCATCCAATTGCACCATCTCTCCCCAAACCCCCGTTGATGCAGAACTTCTTTCAAAAAAACCCAATCAACCATATCATAGGCCTTTTCTAAGTCCAATTTGCACACAAAACCTTCCTTCCTAGACCTCTTCATCTCCTCTATACATTATTGGCTATTAGAATTTGATCAACTATTTGTCTCCCTTGAACAAAAGCTCCTTGATACTGACTACTGAGGGAGGGGAGAATTACTTTGACCCTCAATGAAAGGACTCTAGCAATTATCTTGTAAACACTAGTCACTAGACTAATGGGTTAGAAATCCTTTGGATGGCTAGCATCACCTTTCTTTGGAATCAAGGCCAAGAAAGTTGCATTAACTCCAAGGCTAACAATATGTGTATTTGAGAATTCCTTATAGACTTTCATTAAATCATCTTTCAGCACTTCCCAACAATCCTGATAGAAAACCATTGTGAATCCATCTAGGCCCGGTGCTTTGGACCTATTCATGGAGAACACTGCCTTTCTTATTTCTTCTTCCTCAAAATCTCTTTCCATCCAATTTGTTGCCTCCTCATCTAGTAAAGGCCACTCCAAACCTTCTAAGCTTAATCTATTCTCCAGAGGTCTCCCATAAAGGGATTTAAAGTGGTCAACAAAGATTCTGGCAATTTCATCTTGATTTGATATTAGCTCTCCATTGATTTCCAGCCTAGCCACAAAGTTTTTGCGCCTTCTTCCATTTGTGCTTGCATGAAAGAATTGTATATTCCCATCCCCTTCCTTTATCCATTTTGTCTTGACTTTTGTCTCCAAGATATTTCATCTCTCTTAAGGACTTCTTCCAATTCTTTTTTTGATTTCCATCTTAAATCCCTCTCTTCCGCAAGGAGATTTCTCTCAATTTCCACATTGTCCAACTCTTCAATCTGGGAAATTGGGGTCAATTTCCTTTCTTCTTATTAACTAAACATCAATTGTACTCTCAGCCTTAATCTCAACCATTTGGGGTCAGCTACGCGAATCCTATCCCACCAATGTGCCCTATCAAGAGCCATGTTTTCTGTCAAAATTACAAGTCCTTAAATACCTGTACTATTTAGAGAGAGAGAGAGAGAGAGAGAGAGAAAGGGAGAATCTGCTAGCATACACATTATGAAATGAATATATGTTTGATTTGAAATTTTGAATGCATACAAATCATGGTCCACCAATTGACTAGCTAAAACTATTGGATGGATGACAGTTGAATCTATCAAACAAAATAATCACCATTTATAAATTTGTATGATTATGCATGGATGATAGGTATTCTATCTGACAACGGTATACTGGCATATAAAGGTTCGAGTATGATAGGGTGCATAAGTTTATTGTAAGAGATCTTATCACACTTACAACAAAATTTGGAGATAACACATTGCTCCTTCCCCCAATACATAGTTTACCCCAAACAATAGAGTAGACTATCGTAAAAGATAATTCCCCCAGCTTAGATTCGTCTGTGGACTCCTCTAGTTAGTAAATCTGCTAGACAGTTAGCAGACCATGAAACCCACTAAGGCATTTGGACCATGGAATATCAAAGTGCTCCAGTAGTCTAAAATCTTAGATAAATAAGTGGAAGGGACTCATAGGCACACCTTAAGAGAAGTGACCAGATTGATGAGGCAAATGGCAATTGATATTCTATTGACAAGAAGGTCAGCCAATAGCATGGTTGATGCTTTGGCAAGGCAAGGTGTCAATAGAACCCACTTGTATTGGGAGACTACAAAAGAAGAGAAGGATAACAAATTGTATGGGGGTACAAAGAGCAAAAATGATAAATATAAATAAATTAATTATTGAGGGAAATTCTAAATTGGGCACAACTGTAAAGAAAATTTTAGGAGAAAATAAAGACTTGCTATTTCTCCCATAAATGTTTGTAATTTGTACCTTTTAATCTATATTAATAAAAGTGCAAGAAGCTCTTTTGATATCTGAATGAAAGGAAGCAATGCAAGTAGAGATGGATGCTCTTGTCAAGAACATCACATGGGAACTAGTTAACCAGCCTGAAGGGAAGAAACCTGTTGAATGCAGATGGGTGTTTATTGTGAAATATAATGTTGATGGTACTGTAGAGAGGTATAAGGCCAGATTGGTTGCAAAGGGATTCACACAAACTTATGGCATAGACTATACAAAAACCTTTGCACCTGTTGCAAAATGAACACTATCAGAGTTCTTCTATCCATGGCCACTATTTCACCTGGATGTTAAGAATGCCTTCCTCAATGGAGACTTGCAAGAGGAAGTATAAATGGAGTTGCCCCCTGGTTTTTAAGTATAGAAGCATGAAAGAATGTTTGCATTTTGAAGAAAGCCTTGTACGGGCTAAAACAATCCCCGAGAGCTTGGTTTGATAGGTTTAGACTGGCTTTGGACAAATTCGGATACATACAGGCTCAATTAGATCACACTCTCTTCTTTAAGAAGACAAGTCATTCCCTGACTCTACTTGCAGTCTATGTAGATGACATTGTGTTAACAAGAAGTGACACTAGTGAAATTGAAACCCTTAAACAGCACTTTCACAAGGAATTTGAAGTGAAAGACCTAGGAAAGTTACACTATTTCCTGGGACTTGAGGTTGCTCGATCTAAGCATGGCATTTTCATCTCCCAAAGGAAGTATGTTCTGGACTTATTGGAAGAAACTGGCAAGTTAGGAGTGAAACCTGCTGATACTCCCATTGAGCCTAACCATAAGATAAGTGCAGAAAGTGAAGAACTCATTGAGGACAGGGCTATGTACTAAAGGTTGGTTGGGAAACTTCTTTATCTCTGTCTAACCCGACTAGATATTTCTTATGCTGTCAGTGTTGTCAGTCAATACATGCATTCTCCTAGGACCACCCATCTCCTTGCAGTAGAAATGATCCTTGCCTACTTAAAGAGATGTCCAGGGAGAGGTATACTCTTCAAGAATAATGGTCATATGAAAATAGAAGTGTATACAAATGCAGATTGAACTGGATGTACTGATGATAGGAGGTCCACCTCTGGATATTATGCATTTGGGGGGGGGGGGGGGGGGGGGGGGGAATCTTGTTTTCTGGAGAAGCAAGAAACAAAATGTTGTTGCTCGCTCCAGTGCAGAAGCAAAATACAAATCCATGGCCAATGGTGTTGCAGAAGTGTTATGGCTGAGATCCTTGCTTAATGAGTTGGAAGTTGATTATGAGAAGCCTCTAATGATGTATTATGATAATCAAACTGCAATTAATATTTGCCCACAACCCAATACAGCATGACAAGACTAAGCATATCGAGGTTGACAGACATTTTATTCGAGAGTGAGTCGCATCTCAAGAAGTATGCCTTCCTTACACTGCTTCAAACATGCAGTTAGCTGATCTCTTCACCAAAGCAGTCACAAAAAGCAAATTGGAGATAGATCTACACAAGTTGGGCATGACAAATATCTACTCCCAACTTGAGGGGGAGTGAAGAAATAGTTGGTTAGCCACAAGTGTGGGGTTCCATATCCACACTCAGGCTCTAGTGTGTGTGGTTTCATACCCACACCTAGTTGTTTCTAATTTCTTTTATTAGAAGTTTCTAATTTCTTTTAAGTTGGGCCGGCTGGCCTTATTGTTTCTAATTTTGTTTATTTCCTATTCTTGTAAGGAACCTAAAGCTATAAATAAAGAAGTGTATGGGGCGGCAGATCATTAACCACCGAACCCTCTCTCTCTCTCTCTCTCTCTTCGAACTTGTATTACTTCTCTAATACAATAAACAGTTCTTCTTTCAAGTATACCAGTGGGAGAGGGCGGCCAGATATGATTGCTCTCTCATTCTTTTATCTATTCTTTCTCTTCTTCTCTCTTCTCATAAAATCTCTTCTTTTCTCAATCCTTTTCTACAGTTTTTTTTATTTCTGCACTCTGCAGATTTCTACTTGGTACCAGAGCAGGATTCGAGCTTTTTTTGTGCTCCCATCATGCAGCCATGGGATGATCAAAGACCTCAAAAGTGCCTAGTTTTTGGATTTTTTTGGCAGATCTAGAACCCCTTGTAGTAGATGCTGCAGATCTAGGGTTGATCACCAAAATCAAGAAGAATCTTGATTTCAAACTTGCAGTAGGACTCTTCAATTTTGACCTGGGAAGGGGCGCACTAGATTTTTAGGAGTTCTTGGTGAATTATGAAGGGGATGGTTCAAGTTCCAATGATTTATGAGGTCTCTAGAGGGAGCATCAGCCTTTTCTCTTATTTCTACCAGCTCCCACGGAGATAGAAATCTTGGTGAGAGGAGGGTTCTGAGTATCAAAAGGGTAGTTGAGGCCTCTAAAGGAGATAAATTGATTTAGTTGAAGGGGAGACAATTGATCAACAAAATGAAATTGCTAGTGCCCTTGTTAACCATTTCAAGTTGATCTCTAGAAAACCTATCTTTGGAAGACTTTGTGTGGAAGGATTGGAGTGGCCAAGAGTTGAGGAAGAACAAAAAAAGTGGTTAGAACCCTTTCCGTCAAAGGAAATTTGGTGTAGGCTAGTTCCCCCAAAGATTATGGCGTTTTGTTGGGAAGTATTCCATGGGAAAGTAAACACTCTAGATAAGGTGGCTGAAAGGAGATATCAGTGGCTTGTGGAGCTACAGCAATGAGAAGGAAAATTTTAATTGGCTGTGTAAGGACTTAGAGGTGCAATACAGCTGGGTAAAGAGAAGTGCTAACTCGATGGCTGATGGGTTAGCCAAGCAAGGGGTGGCTAAGTATTCTTTGTTTTGGGCACATTTTTAGTATTTTTTTGTCATTTTGATGTTGGGGAGTTAAGATAGTTTACCTCCCCATTTTTTTTAATTAATTTTCACAAGTATTATTTAATAAAGATTTCTATTATTGATCAAAAAAAAAAAAAGATAACCTACAAAAGAGAAGACCTTTCCTTTGTATTTCTTCCAATTGGTGTATCCTCTGTAGAACTCACGGTGAGGATTGTTACCACCTACTAATATCTTGTCCCTTTTTTGTAGACCTTTGGGCTTGGCTACTTTCGTTGTTTGGGAGTAGTTGGAGTCTACTAGCAGAAGTTTGCATTCTCTTCAACCATTATACTTTCTTTTGGCCTACAAAAAGAGGGAGACTTATGTGGAGATGTGCTCGTGCTGCCCTGATTTGGACTCTTTGGGAAGAAAGGAATGCTAGAATCTTTCAAGAAAAGGAAAGGTGCAGTTAGGAATTGAAAGACTGTGTGCTGAATAGAGCAATACTTTGGCTGAAGACTCCGGAAATCTTTCATCAATTCTCTTTTAATGACCTTTGGAGAAATTGGCCAGCAGTAGCGAGGTGTTCACCCCTAAAGGACAAATCAATTACAAGAAGGTCTCCTCCATCTGAAGGCTCACTGAAGATGAACTTTGATGGAAGTAGCATGGGTTCTCTAGGATTATCCGGAATGGGGGGTGTTTTGAGAAATGAGAAGGGAGAGATTCTATTGCTCTACTTAGGTCCTTTAGGAGTTGGGAACTCTATCAGGGCATAGCTATTAGCTATTGTACAAGGGGTGAAATTTGCAAACCAGTTGGGGGGTACAGCACCTAATAATTGAAGGGGATTCCAAAGTGGTGGTGGGCTGGTTGAAAAATCCTAAAGATGCTATATGGCGCTACAAGAATGAAATAAAAAATTCAGTTGGTTGACAAGGAATATGTTGGTCTCTTTACAGTGGGTGGGGAGATCAGCAAATACTTTGTCAAATGTGTTAGCCAAGCAAGGGGTAAATAGGGAAGAATTGTTTCGGGCTCAGCTGTGATTCATGTATTTCTTTCCTAGTTTACTTGTCCTGTTCTGAGAGGAAGAAAGAGAGAGAAGAAGAAGAGCTACAAGCAGCAATGGATAGAGGCTTAGTGGAAGGAGGCTTTGTGGAGAAAGCAAAATGGAGGTCAGCTTTGAGGGTAGAGGCCAAAGATTTTCTCTTTGAAGAAATACGGATCAAAGGAAGAATGGGACTGAAAATAAGAGAACAGAAGAGGGCTATGGTTCTTGTGGAAGGCTCAGACATGATTATCTGGGTGAAGGAATATGTCTTTGATGCAGCAACTAAAGAAAAACAGACAAAATGGAAAGAAAAGTCCTCAGAGTCAGGTAGGAGGTATGTGATGGAGAACAAGGGGAATGCAAAGGGTGCATTCATATCTCTCACTGAATATTTTTCTAAAGGAAGGAAGCAGATGGTTTGCTTCCCTCAAGGGAAGAATGGCAAAGGATGGATAAAAATAGCTGGAATACTAACAAAATTCCTAAATAGAAGGGAATTGGAAAAAAAAGAACCATTGGAAATTGATGAAAAGGAACTAAGACCAAAAACTAGAAGACAGATCATGTATAAGGAAGAGGTACCAAAAAAGAAATTTTTAACCATGGCAAACAGAGTAGGAGGATCCATCCTGGATAGCAGATGGAACAACAGGAAAATGGGAAAGAACACTAGTGGTTGAAGCTGGAGGATTGGTGACAGATTGGTGGAAAGTTGCAAAACTACTGAAGCTCAAACTGGAGCTAAGAAGCACCTTCATCTTAACCCCGTTTGATTCTGCTAAGGTAGTATTGGACCCTCTCAAAAACCAGGTAAATGTTAGAGCATGTTGTATCCAATATGTTCTGGGGACCTTTTCAGTCTATAAATGGTCTTCTTCTTCAAACTCGAAAGTGTTCTTAATGGAAGATAATGTTACTGTCCGAGTGGTTGGGCTGCCATTCCATCTCTGGAATCAAAAACTGCAAACTCAATTGCTTTGCTGTGTGGAGCTCGCCTTGATGGTGTCTTCTGGGGAGATCTGCGAAGTGCAGCCATTCTACTGGGTGGAGTAAAACCAGAAGATATACCGAGGAAGGTGACTGTAATTGTGGATGAACTGTTCTTACCAGTTTGGTTAGTGTCCTCCATTGAAGCTAACCTTTGGAGGGAGACAAGGCAGAAGGAAGACGAAAAGGTGGAGGAAATGAAGTTACGTGGCAGCTTGAAGTTGGTTGGAAAAAAGAGACGAGGAAGTTTCACTGAAATGGAAACTCTACCTTTAGGCAGTCCAAAAGATTTGGGTCAGGAGACTATTAGGAGACGTGTGACACAAGGAAGAGGTTTGACAACCAATAGAACCTTTGCTCAGGTAGCTGCTTGTGGCACCAAACAAAATATTTTGAATGATTCAAATGAAGGGCAAAGGTATTGGTAGCCTCAGGAACATGCACGGGAGTCCAACCAGCAGGCCCATCTCTAAATTGTAATTTTGGGCCCAATAGGCCCGAAAAGTTAAGTGGGCTATGCTTAAAAGACCCAAGAGTGAAGGGGGTGTGTAACAACTTAAAGGAGCACGTGACAAGGTTGGCTCCTCAGGTAGACAATAAAATCCATCTACCTTTGTCCTCCTTTCTCTTGTTTGAACAGTTCAGTGAAGGTCTCTAGCTCATTACAGTGGAGACCCTCGAAGAAGATGCCGCATAAGGAACAAGATCGCCATAACCCCAGGAGTGTGAAGAGCAGTGAGGTTTTCGAGTCTGATTCAGAAAGATTGACAAACGATGAAGAACTTTTTGATTCCGATTCAGATTTGGAAGAAACCGTTAGTTTGGGAAGTATCGACCTCCAAAAGCCAAGAGATATACTGGAAGAGGGTAGCCTAAACACTGAACTGTTAATCCTAGAGGAGGAGATGGATTCGCAAGATTCTGGTAATATCAAAACGCAAAGAAGAGTGAGCCTTAGCAGCGGAGAACAGATCTTTCCCAAACTAGGTATGCTATACAAAAGACAGATGGAGTTGGGAACACTGAAAGAGGTAAGGCAAAGTGCATCATGGCCAATAAACGAGTCCATCCCATTTGTGCAGCCTAGTCAGGATATCAGGCCAGAGAGATAGGAATCAAACTTGGAGCCTTACCTAAGGAGTCACGTAGAGGGAAAGAGAAGTGAAGTTTCTTTGACTGTAGAGGGTGAGGAAGTATTGGTTGTACCTAGTCCGCTTCCACTACTGAGTCCGGAAAAAGGGAAGGGCCTAGTCCTGACTCCAAGAATTGATACCCAGCAACCGGTCCACATGCAACCATCTATGCTAGATCCAGGTAAGCTTGTCCATTTAGTTTTAGATACTAACTTGGGTTCTCTGCCTGTAACAGATGTCCTGGAATCCGGACCAGGCCAACCAACTAGTAGCAGGGAAGTGACGATTGATAATGATGGAGTCCGATCAGAGAAGGGAGTTGGGTTGTTAGAA
Source organism: Nelumbo lutea (assembly GCF_056320005.1). Lineage (NCBI taxonomy): Eukaryota > Viridiplantae > Streptophyta > Magnoliopsida > Proteales > Nelumbonaceae > Nelumbo > Nelumbo lutea. The sequence goes on from NC_142684.1 coordinate 207,884,706, forward strand.
AGCAAACAAGAGGAGTTAGAATGGATTTGGGAGCAGATCTGTGCCCTGCTGGAGGAATATAAACAGAAGGAGGAAATGATAGAGGTGGCTCCAAAAAACCCTGAATCAGAGGCAAGAACCAATAGATTGGGGCAAGAATTAGGAAATAAAGGGCAGAATAGGAAGTCAGTGGGAAACAAGGGTATGAAAAAAGAAGAAAAGGTCTGAAGTAGAGAGAATAATAATGGACATTGAAGGGGGTATCGAATTCAGTGGTAGAGGGGAAAGAAAGAAGGGTTCTAAATGAAGGAACACAATATTGGAGGGCTAAATTCTTGAGAGGTAATGAAGATAATAAGTTGGAATGTAAAGGGTTTGGGTAGTGCCAAAAAAAGGAGATCGATTAAGGAGCTACTTAGGAGAGAAAGACCTGATGTTGTGATGTTGCAAGAGACAAAATTAGCTGAACTGGATAGAAGGTGGGTCAGGGAGATCTAGAAAATAAGAGGGGTAAGATGGTGCTCAGCCCCGTCGTGGGGAGCCTTAGGGGAAATAGTAACTTTGTGGAGGGAGGACTTCGGAGAACCAGTAGAGGAGCTAACAGGAAACTTCACTGTATCCCTAAAATTCAAAATGGTGGAAGATGGATTTACTTGGGTGCTAACAAATGTGTATGGTCCAAATAACCACAGAGAGAGGTGTGAGTTATGGAAGGAGCTTCATGGAATTCAAGGTTTGTAGGAAGGTCCTTGGTGTTTGGGGGGTGATTTTAATGCAATAAGATTCACAAATGAGCTAAATAATCCTAGGCAGGCCGTTACAACTAGTATGAGAAAGTTCAACAACTTCATAAATTCCTGTGAGTTACAGGAGCTTCCTTTACTACAAGCTACCTACACTTGGTCCAACTTCCAAGAAAACCCAACCTGCTCAAAGCTTGACAGATTCCTATTTAATGAGGGTTGGAAGAGCCACTGGAGAGGTTTGGTGGGTAAGGCCCTACCTAGGATAACCTCTTATCACTACCCTATAGAAGTAGGACAAGAACCTCTTGGTAATGGACCTAGACCATTCAGGTTTGAAAATATGTGGCTGACACACCCGGACTTCTTGCCTAAGGTTAACGAATGGTGGAGTGAAAAGATGAGAGAAGTGAAACGGGATAGGATTAGATTTCACAAAAAAATTAAAAAAGTTAAGAGGCAAAATAAAAGAATGGAATAAGGTTCAATTTGGAAGAGTGGAGGAGGTAAAAGCTAGATTATTGGTTCAGATTGAGGAGTTAAATGCAAAAGAATCCCAATGGATGATGGATGAGCAAGACAGAGAAATGAGGAGGAAACTGAAAAAGGAGTTAGAGGAGACTTTGTTGAGGGAAGAGATCTCTTGGAGACAAAAATCTAGACATAAGTGGACCAAGGAAGGGGATGGGAATACCAAATTTTTCCATGCTTTGGATAATGGGAGAAGGAGGAAAAATTTGATACTAAAGCTTGAGGTTGATGGTGTGGAGATAACCTCTCAAGAGGAGATTTCCAGTAGGATTGTGGATCACTTCAAATCCATCTTTCAAAGACCCTTAGAGAATCGGTTAATAGTAGGGGAGGAGAATTGGCCAACTTTGAACCAAACAGATAAGGGATGGCTAGAAAGAATGATTGAGGAAGAGGAAATTAAACAAGCTGTTTTTTCTATGGATAGGGCTAAGGCACCGAGTCCTGACGGATTTACAATGGCATTTTATCAGGACTGTTGGGACATAGTCAAAGAAGACTTAATTGGAGTACTTGGAGAATTTGAGGATAAAAATATTGTGAGTCATAGAATCAATGCCACCTTTATAGCCTTAATTCCCAAAAAGAATGATGCCAGACACCCCAAAGATTTTCGGCCAATTAGCCTAGTGACAAGCGTCTATAAGATTCTGGCAAAAGTGCTCTCTAGGAGGATCAAAGTAGTTCTCCCCTCTCTTGTTAGCCAAGCACAAGGAGCCTTTATACAGGATAGACAAATTACAGATCAGATCCTTATTGCAAACGAGAGTGTGGAAGAGATAAGGAGATTGGGCAAAAAATGATTTGTTTGCAAGTTGGACTTGGAGAAAGCCTATGACTTAGTGGATTGGAACTTCCTGTTGGAGATGTCGAGAAGATATGGATTTGGGGATAAATGGTGCAATTGGATAAGAGGATGCTTAAACTCTTGTCGTTATTCAGTGTTGGTGAATGGGGTGGTTAAGGACTTTTTTCTAGCCAATAGAGGCTTAAGACAAGGGGATCCACTCTCCCCTTTCCTCTTTACACTTGTTGGTGATGTCTTTAGTAGGATGATCTCCAAAGCAGATGAGGAGGGCCAAATAAAGGGATGGAGAATAGGGAGCAGAGGCTTTCCAGTAACTCACCTTCAGTTTGCTGATGATATTGTTATTTTCTGTGAAGGGAATGAGTTGAGCAAAGTGGAGAACCTTAAGATTTTAATAAGTACTTTTGAGAGGGTCTCCAACTTGAAGGTAAATTGTGATAAAAGTTGTGCGGTTGGAGTAAAATTGGAGAATAAGGAGATTGAATCCATTGCAGAATGCTTAGGTTGAGTAGAAGATCAAGACTATAATCATTCTTGAATCCCAATAGGTTTTAGGTTTGCAAAACAGAAGAAAAAGAGGGAGAAAGGAGAGAGAATAGAAGAGAAACAAAAGAACACAAGTTGTTGAAAGGAGGGACAGATTCTTACTGATCTGCCGCCGCCACTCTCTTAATATTTATAGGTTATATTTAGTACATAATGGAAAGGACACATCTGCCCTTGGTACTTACATAATAAATAAAGTAAATAAAAGCTTAAATAAATAACAACTGGATTAACAAACTGACTCAAACTGACACTACTATAACTGAAACAAATAACTACACTGCTGTCCTACGAACACAGTGGGGACCACTGCAGTGAGGCCCGCATCACTGTTCTCTACAGGTTGCAATATTTCTTCTTGGCCTTTGACATACTTAGGGCTACCCTTAGGAGCCAACCTTAAAGAAAGTAGTTTTTGGGCCCCTATTGTGGAGAAATTTGACAAGTGCTTGGCGGCTTGGAAAAAGAATTACATTTCAATAAGGGGTAGGCTGACTTTAATTAAGGCTACACTTGCCAACCTTCCAACCTACTTCCTTTAAGTGTTCAAGATTCCTCCAAGGGAGGCTAAGAAACTAGAGAAGAGAATGAGGGACTTTCTATCGGAACCAGGAGAGGTGAAAAAGGATCACTTGATCAGATGGGAGATAGTTAACAAACCAAAGGAAGAAGGGGGTTTAGGGATAGGGAACATAGTGCTGAAGAATGTAACCCTTCTAGGAAAGTAGCTATGGAGATGGCCCCGAGAGAGAGAGAGAGATTATGGCATGAGGTGGTGGCAAGCTTTCATGGTTGTGCAGGAAATGGTTGGGATTCCGGGATATCTCGCCGAGCTACCCTTACTACACCTTGGAAGGCTATACATGGTATTCTCCTTCGCTTCCTCAGATTCATCAAAAATTATGCTTGTTCTAGTAATGCCATTCTGTTCTGGGAGGATATTTGGGTGGGTACTCAACCCCTCAAAGATTGCTTCCCCTCGCTCTATTCCATTTCCCTTCACAAACTTGAGCCAATTGCAACTTTTCTCCCGAGGTCGTTAAACCCCTTATCTTTAAACTGGGACTTTGGGTTTTGTAGAGGGTTAAGGGACGGTGAGTCGAATTGTGTTATTGAGCTAATTCATTTACTGGAATCCGTTTGCTTGGACCCCACCTCTTCTGATCAAAGGGTTTGGACTCCTCTTCCAAAAGGTACTTTTACTTTCTCTTCTTTTCTAAAACCCCTCAGTTCTAACCCCATTTCCCAAGGATTCCCTGTCAAGCACGACCTATTCTCCCAAAAATTGTTGTATTCTGCTGGGAAGTCTTCTATGGGAAAACCAATACTTTGGAAAACTTACAGAAAAAGAGACCCTCACTTTGTCTTTCCCCAAATTGGTGTTCCTTGTGTAAGGCCGAGAATGAGGACTGTGTCCATTTGCTGATCTCTTGTTCCTTTGCTATAGCTATATGGAGGTGGAGCCTTTGTTTATTTGGAGATAGGTGGTCTATGCCTTCTGATTTAAGCTTGTTATTCAACCCATTTGTTTTTGTTTGGCACACTAGAAGAGGTAATGGTCATGTGGAAATGTGTTAGGGCAGCCACTCTGTGGACTCTTTGGGAGGAAAGGAATGCAAGAATCTTCTTAGAGAAGGAAAGAGGGTTAGATGAAATGAAGGATTGTATCCTAACAAGAGCAATCCATTGGCTGAAAACTGTGGACATCTTTGATGACTTGTGGAGGAATTGGCTAGTAATAACTAACACTTCAACAAAGAAGGATAGAATTCTGTTAGAATGGATTCCGCCTTTGGAAGGTGTCATCAAGCTGAACTTTGATGGAAGCAGCCAAGGCAACCCCAGGCCTTCAAGTATAGGGGGTATCCTGAGAAATAAGGACAGCAAAATAATTTCCCTATTCTCAGGACTGGTGGGAGTGGGGGATTCCACAAGGGCAGAAATCCTTGCTGCAGTACAAGGAATTCAGATCGCCAACCAGCTTGGGGTGGAGCATCTCCTAGTTGAAGGGGACTCTCAGGTGGTAACAAGGTGGCTCCTAAACTTGGATACCACCATTTGGGGCTACAAAGATCTCATCAAAAAAGTAGAGTGGTTAACCAACAATATGAGAGTTGAGGTAAAATGGGTTTGTAGGTCTGCTAATTCTTTGGCTGATGCTTTAGCCAAACAGAGGGTTTATAGGGAAGACCTTTTTGTGCTTCTATGTAAGTTGCTATTAATTTGGAAATATGTACTTAACTAGCCCGGAGAGGTTGCAACTCGTGCCTTTCCTTGGGGACCTTGTACTATTGTCTATTGCTAATTAATAAAATCATTTCAATTATCAAAAAAAAAAAAAGATTTAAGGAGGGTTGAGCTTGTACCTCTCCCTGGGATGTTGTATGAACTCACAACTCAAAATCAGCTTCTGAATTAATAAATTTACTATTATTCATCAAAAAACAAAAAAGGTGGTTAGAAAGAAGGTTTGACTTGGGGGAAATAAAGGAAGTAGTTTTTTCGATAGATAGATCTAAAGCACCAAGTCCAAATGGTTTTACTATAGCTTTCTACCAAGATTTTTGGGATATTTTGAAGGAAGATATCCAAAAGGTGTTTGATGAATTTTTTAACAAAGGAGTAATTAATCCAGGGTTAAATTCTACTTTCATTGCCTTGATTCCAAAGAAACCAAGGGCAATACAACCTAAGGAGTTTAGGCCCACTAGTCTAGTTCATAGCCTTTATAAAATTATTGCTAAGGTGCTTTCAAGAAGAATTAGATCAGTGCTTCCTTCCGTCATTTCCTTAAATCAAGGGGCCCTTGTCAAGGATAGGCAGATCATCAACCAAATCCTTATTTCCAATGAGAGTGTGGAGGAGCTAAAAAGATTTGGAAAGAAAGGTTTGATTTGAAGCTTGATTTAGAGAAAGCTTATGATTTGGTGGACTGAGATTTCTTAGTGGAAGTGATGAGGAATTTTGGTTTTGGAGATAGGTGGTGCAAGTAGATTAAGGGGTGCATTAGTACTTGTCATTACTCAATTTTGGTTAATAGCACAACAGTTGACCACTTTCCAGCCATCAAAGGTATTAGACAAGGGGACCCACTCTCTCCTTTCTTATTCACATTAGTAATAGAAGTGCTAGTATTCCTTTCCAGAGAGCATATTTAAGGGTTTGGTGAGAGGTTGGAGAGTGGGCAAAGAACGAGTGCCTATTACTGACCTGTAGTTTGCCGATGATACTGTCCTTTTCTATGAGGGAGGTGATCTAAACTAGGAGAGGAATATAAAGAAAGTGATCCAAGTTTTTGAGAAAATGACAAATCTGAAAGTTAACTTCAAGACTTGTGTGGCAGGTACCAACTTGGATGATGAAGAGGTATATGAATGTGCAACAATATTGGGCTGTGAGGTATGCCAGTGGCCTATAAATTATTTGGGTTTACCTCTGGGGGGCAACCCTAGAAGCATGAATTTTTGGAACACAGTGCTGGATAGGTTCTCAAAACGGCTTGCCTCATGGAAAAGGAATTATCTCTCGATGGGTGGAAGAATTACCTTGATCAAATCAACTTTGGCCAATCTGCATGTCTACTTTCTTTTGGTTTTTAGGATGCCTACGGGGATCTGTAGAAGGTTAGAGAAGCTAATGAGGGATATTTTATGGGAAAAAAGAGAGGAAAAGAGGGATCATTGGGTGAGATGGGAAATGGTGAGTAGAATACGGCCTTGTTAGGGGGTCTAGAAATTGGGAACATTCAGAAGAGGAATACGGCCTTGTTAGGAAAATGGTTATGGAGATTTCTGGTGGATCAAGACAAATTGTGGACAAATGTGATTAAGAGCATACATGGGCTGGTGGCAGATGGCTAGGACGCAGGAATTTCGGCCAGAGCAACTACAGCAGCACCTTGGAAAGCCATCCATGCCATTCTTCCTTGCTTTTACCCTTTGTCAAGTATAACTTGTGCTCTGGAAACTTGGTAAGGTTCTGGGAACATGTGTGGGTGGGGGAGACACCACTTAAAGACCAATTCCCTTCCCTGTTCTCCCTTTCTAGGCACAGAAGGGAGGGTGATGGCCAGAAGCTTATTCATCTCTTATGAAAATCTTTGCTGAGTGTTGGCAGTGCCTACTGCTTAGTCACAGCCTAGGCGTGATGGTTCTTGGCTTAATGCTTTCTCCCTTTGGCTCCATCTCATGTTTGAGTTTGCTGGAGTGGTTTCATTTTCTTCTTTTGGGTGGATTATTATGGTTTTGGGCCTATGGGGCTTCATCACAATCTTTTTAGTAAATCTCTCTCTATCTTTTTGTCTTCTTAATATAATTTCTTGTAATTTTGTCAAAATTTAAAAAAAAATGCATTGTATGGTGGATGGCTTAACTCAAGTGTAATTGAAAGGCCTTATTATATAGCAATGGCTCAGTGCTTTCATAATCGATTGAGTTGTATAGTCTGATTTCATACACCTATTATTTTGATCATTAACCATCAAATAGTCCTATTAAAGTATAAAAAGCAAAACTGGATGTACAATCAACTAGTCTAACCAAGTAGGGTAGAACAAGACATAAGAAGCCTCAGGCATAGCCGTGTAGAACTAAGCATACCAACAATACATCAACAAAAAGCACCATCCTGGAGAAATACTTCCCCATACAACTCCACTTTCCCCTCTTCACTTGCTAGACTATCAACAAGGGAGTTTAGAACTGCCAAGTCCATCTAAACAAAGTGATCTCTTTATATAGAGGGCTGCAAATTAAGTTGCCAGACTTGATTTTTGTTGTAAGGCTGCTTTATATATTGTTTATGTATCTGAAGGTATATTTGCCATTTTATTTCACCCTAACATAAACACCAAAGTAGAAACCACCAGACCTATTTTTAGAGCTTTCAAACATTTGCCTTTGTTAGAGTTAGCCGAATAAGGGTAGATCAGTCAACTCACCTTGGTTAAGTTATGAGCTTATGTGGCAGTCTTATTAGAGGTTCTCTGTCCCATACTTAAGTAGGGACAGTTTAGTCCTTGTACATTTAATTAGAGCCTAATCACTATTAAAAGGTCGACTGATAGGGTTTAGCTATCAGGTTCAACAGTTCTTTCATCTTCTTCTTCTTCTCCTCTTCTTCTTCTTCTTCTCTTTCTTCTTCTCCTTACTGGTTTGGACTACTGTAGCAACAGTAGAAACATGGTATCAGAGCAAGGTTCATGACCTGTTTCAGTTCGTGACAACTTCAATTCGTGCTTCAGTTCTCTCCTTTTCTTCTTTGGGCTGTCAATGGAGAAAAGTGGTTCTTCCCAGGCCTGAAACATCTCAGCTCTTCTTTTTTTCTGGTGCGCAGAACCTCCTTTCCTAAGAAAACAACTTCAGCAGTGAATGGTTGGCTGAAGCTCTCAAACGAAGGTTGGTTATCTCTTCTCTTTGTGCTGTTGGTATTTCTGGGTTGAAAATCTTCAAGAACTTGAGAGGACTGATCAGACCCTAGAGAACTAGGTTGGTTGTTGCCCTGGTTCTTGGAAAAAATTCCAAAAACAGGCTGTGTTTACAATGACCAAATGGTGTAAGGGCTGCTGCTGGTGGCCGAATGGTGTAGGGGCTACTGTAGGTGGCCGAATGGTGCAAGGTGTAATGCAATGGTACTAGTTGAGTTCTTGTTGGTCTTGTGGTGCCCTCTTAAAAGCATTAAAGCAGGTCTGCATTGTTTGTGACAGCTATGGCTGTGTGGTGGTGCTTGTGATGCACAAAATCTGTTGAGTAGTTGTAAGAGAGCTTGCATGTGGTTAGTAAGTGCTGAATTAATGTCGGTGTAGTCTGTGTTTTTTTTGTGAAATCAATAGTGGTGTGGATAAGAACAAAGGCGTGTGTATCTATCATTGTGTTTAGGGACTGTTGTAGGTTCTGAAACATCAAACTCTTGACAGCAGCACTTAGTTGGTGATTGGGAAGTCAGATTAGAGGCAGCATTGAAAGAGTATCATGGCAGCAATGGGAGATGGCTGTAGTGATCAGAAACCTAGTGTGGTGGTTTCCTCTGACTATCTAGGTGTACAGATGACCTCAATTAAACTGAATGGTGAGTGTTGGATTGAAGTCTTTGTATGTATGAGTATTCGGCTGATAAGAGTTCTTATTAGCTTATACTTAAGTTTAAGTTGTCCTGTACTGGGCCTTTGTTAATGGGCCTAATCCTGTTTAATGTTTTAAGTTGTCTGGGTGTCCCATCACTAATCAGGGGCATTCTAGTAACTTCCTGTATCATTGTACTACATCATAATATAAATAATAGTATTGTCGACTGAGTTGGGAGTTCGACATTCCAGCATCTCTTCTTCTTCTTCTCTTTTCTGCTACTTCGGCTACAGTAATTTAGCTTTCATGGTATCAGAGCATTAGCTTCTTCCTGGTTTCAGCCGGCACACACTCTCTTCTCTTGCTGTCTTTTCATCTTCTCTCTTCCTTTTCTGGGTTGCTGCAGTGAAGACCTAGGGGTGTAAGAGAGTAAAGCAAGTTCGAACCTAGGGTTTCTCTTGGTTGTAGGACTCAAGGGAAGTAAGACCCAGAAGTAGATGTTCTACTAGGTTATTTCCAGCAAATAGTAGCTATTTGGCTACTAAGAGAGGTCTGTGTAGGACAGACCTAGTTGAGGACTGATTTCAGCAGTCCTAGCACTAGCCGAAAGGGGTTTAGCTACTTCTACAGTTGCAGCTTCGGTGCTCCAGTAAGACTCGCACAAACTTAGCTTCTTCTACAGAGCCACTGTTCACTTGCTACTGTTGCAGCCTCGAACTGTTCACTCGCTACTGTACCCGAACTGTTGCAGTTTTTTGGTTCAGCCAAGTGAAGTCTATCTAGTGTTCTACCAGCACCGTGAACACTTCTACCAGCATATCAATGTGGCAAACAGCTCCAAGTTCAGGGTGGTTATCAGTCCGAAACCCCTCACCACTGCTGTGAGATTACCTAGGGAGCTGCCAGCTCCAGATTGTTCAGCACTGTGAACCCTAGTTGAGGACTGATGTCAGCAGTCCTAGTATTGGCCGCAAGGAAGGGCACAATAGTTGAGAACCCTAGCTTCAGGTCGGTTACCAGCCTAGAACTCCTTGCTTGCTGTTGTAACTGAACTGTTTCAGAACTGTGACAGTCTCGGCAAGTCTAAAATTGTGTTGAGTGCTGTCAGAACCTGCTGTGATCATTTCAGCTAATCAGATCTGCTCCAGAACTGGTTCAGAACCTTCAGAACTGCTTCGGCTAGTCTTAATCAGTGTCACCTACACAGTGGCTGCAGTCAAGATGTCTTCAATACCCAGAGATTTCTTCTAGAGATAACAGGCCTGCGGCAAGTGGGAATTTTGTCACCAGCAACAATGATGACAACTCACAAAATATACCAACATTGTCTTCTTCTCCTATGGGACAGGTTACTGATTCCTCTGGAACTGGTACTTTGGGCTTCACTGCTAGTGAGGTTGAGGTCCTTAGCAGGGCATTAGCCCGTCTAAGAAATAATTCTTTTGCTTCTACATCTCTTGCTAGATCAGGTACAGCCTCTGCCTTCAGTGCCACTGACTCTATTGACTCTACTTCTTGGGTTATTGATTCCGGTGCTACTGACCATATGACACATATGTCTTCCCTATTCTCTTCATATCATTTGTTGTATGGTCAGGATAAGATGAGAGTTGCTAACGGGTCTTTCTCCACTATCTCTAGAAAGGAAATTGTTGACCTAAGCAAGGACCTCTCTTAAATCAGTTTTACATGTTCCCAATCTTACCTCAAATCTTTTGTCTGTTTCAAAACTTACCAAAAATTTGAACTGTAGTATAACCTTTCTTCCAGGACAGATTGACAAGGAGAATGATTGGGTGCGGTCATGAGTATGGAGGCATCTACTACCTTGATGCAAACATTGGCTCAGCCTTACAAGCATCTGTTGCTAGTAATCCGGAAAGTGTGGAGTCAATAGCTAAGTTGCATCTTTGGCATGCTAAGCTAGGTCATGTGTCTTTCTCCTCATTAGAAATGTTGCTTCCCAAATTGTTTAAGGGCATCCCAAGTCAGAGTCTAACCTGTGAAGTATGTCAAATGTCAAAACAATGTAAAATTGTGTATCCAATTTCTAGCAATGAAATTTGTGCTCCTTTTGATTTGGTTCATTTTGATGTCTGGGGCCCTTCACCCATTGTTTCATTTGATGGCTTCCGGTACTTTATCAGTTTTATTGAGCACTACTCTCATTGTACATGGATCTACTTGTTAAAAGGACGGGATGAAGTACCACGGATAACCATGGCATTTTGCAAGATGATTGAAACATAGTTTAATAAGAAGATTAAGCAATTCAGGTCAGACAACGTTGTTGAATACTTTGAAAAATCCTTAAACTTATTCATGGAAGATGCTGGCATACTACATCAGTCATCCTATGCTTATACTCCTCAGCAGAATGGGGTTGATGAGCGCAAGAATAGACATCTATTGGAGACAGCTCGAATCTTACTATTCCAGCACAAAGTCCCCAAGTAATATTGGTCTCAAGTTGTATTTTCTGCATCATATCTGATAAGCCAGATGCCATCTAAGGTGTTGGGTATGAAAACCCCTTTCTCTGTTTTGTGCCCACTCTTCCGGACTTTCCCCTTCCTCCTCGGGTCTTTGGCTGTATATGTTTCATACATGTGAAGGATCCAAAGAAGACCAAGCTGGATCCTAAGGCTACAAAGGGAATATTCTTGGGGTACTCTCCTACACAAGGGTTACAAGTGTTATGACCCTGTCTCCAAGAGAAAGTATGTCACCAGAGATGTGGTCTTCTTTGAGTCTCAACCCTATTTTCAGTCTTTTCAGAATCCTCTTCAGGGGGAGATTAGGGGGATGGAAGAGGATTCTCATTCTCCCTCCTTTTTTGTTCCCCTATCTGCCTCGGGTCTTCCATCCTCTCCTCCTACTCCTTGTTGTGACATTCCGGGTCAACCTAGTGAGGCTCCCACTGTGTCGGTTACCTCTCCTGATGCTGCAGATGTTCCCGAAGGCTCCAGTAGACAACAAAAAGAGATACTTACATACAACAGAAGAAAAAGGGGCCCTCAACCTCATGACAGTAACTAGTTGGACTCAGATCAATCTGTCTCTACAATCCAAGGTGATTTCAACTCTCAGGTGATCAGTGGGCAGATTTGTTTACAAAAGCCTTAAGCTCAGGGAGAGTGAACTATATATGTAACAAGTTGGGATTATATGACATATATTCTTCAGCTTGAAGGGGAGTGTTAGAGTTAGCCGAATAAGGGTAGATTAGTCAACTCACCTTGGTTAAGTTATGAGCTTATGTGGCAGTCTTATTAGAGGTTCTCTGCCCCATACTTAAGTAGGGGCAGTTTAGTCCTTGTACATTTAATTAGAGCCTAGTCACTATTAAGAGGTCGACTGATAGGGTTTAGCTATCAGGTTCGACAGTTCTTTCATCTTCTTCTTCTTCTTCTCCTCTTCTTCTTCTTCTCTTTCTTCTTCTCCTTACTGGTTCGAACTACTGTAGCAACAGTAGAAACAGCCTTCTTCTCTACTCTTCTTTCTTCTTCCTCTTACATCTCTTAATCACACTAGATGGTATCCAAGCAGGATCAACATTAAAATAGAACTTCCACTGAACGATCATCTCTTCTCTTCACTTTGGTTAGCTGGTGATTGGAAGGAAGAAAAAACAACTCTGTTCGGATCAGTTAAGGCAGGATCCAGTCTCATTCTTTTTCTCTCTTGACCGTAGTACCAAAAGAGACATTCTTGTAGGTCTACCAATTTGTTCAATGGTGGTACAAGGGATTCTCTTCTTGTGTACGAGTGTTGGTTCCCTTGTATTTGAAGGGGTATCCCTATGTGACAGCAGGTTATGCTGTAGTGATGTCATTGGATTTGCTGGTGTGAACCTTGATTAGTTTTATTTTTCTTCTCATTTGGTACAGTTGGAACGGGTTCCTCTTCATGTGTTTGTGTAGACCTGTTGTATGAGACAGATAGGAGGTGATGTGGGCTGCTTGTTGTGAGGAGCACAGGTTCTTGGAGACGTTGTAAGTGGTGAAAGAGTGGCCTTTTTTTGTTGGGAAGAACCTGTTTGTTGTTTTGCCTCTATTGGAATCTGGTTGTATTGTGACTTGAAGGCAAATAACTGTACTGTTTGTATCAGTCAATCCATTGGTCAATATAATGAAACCCAAATTTCGTTATGGCATTGTTGTTTGGGTCACCTTCCATTTTCTTCTTTAAAAATCTTATTCCTTGAGTTGTTTAAAGTAATGTTTGTCTTCTTTGCACTGTCAAACATGAGAGTCTAGTAAACATTGTAGAACTACATTTCCGCCAAGTAACAAAAGAGCTAATTTTCCTTTTCAAATTGTCTATCCTGATGTTTGGGGCCCTACATCTGTTATTGCCGAAGGAGGGTGCAGATACTTTATCAGCTTCATTGATAAATTTTCTAAATATACCCAGATTCACTTCAATCTTGAGATGAAGTGCCAAACTTCTAGTGAATGATCTTCACAAAATTTTGGACAATGCACATGAATATTTTAGAGATGTAAATCAATTTTTTGCTAAAACTGGCACCACACATCAAAGTTCCTTCCCTAGAATGCCTCATTAGTGTTGTGTAAAGGAAGAATATACATCTCCTTGAGGTTGCCCAAGGTTTTTTGTTACATATGCACCTACCAAGGCACTTTTGGGTGAATGTGGTTCTTACTGTTGCATATTTAATTAACCAAATGCTGAGTTCAATTCTACAGTTTAGGGCACCACATCAGCTCCTCTTCCCTCATTCTATTCCTCTTCAGACCTTTGAATATCATTATTTTGTTCATAACTTGTCTCCTCATGGTAAACTAGATTCTCATTCTATTCTCTGTCTTTTCCTTGGTTATCCTCCAGCACAAAAGGCATAGAAGTGTTAAGATCCTACCTCTGTGTGTGTATCTATAGATGTTTCTTTTTGGAGTCTCAGCCATTCTATCCTACCTCTCCTCAAAGGGCAAAATAAACTTGAGAGTCAAGTTCAGCTTCCTTTACCCATTTTCCTACATCTAATCCATAATCCATTGTGTGTCTACTCTTGTCATACTTGACACCAGAAAGACCAGTATACACCTCCAAGTGTTGCTCAACCAGAAACTAAGCTACCAGAACCAACGTGATCTTATGCAATAAACCTGAAGAGTAATACATGTCCCTAACTGTAATCTGAAAAGAGTTGGGTTTCGAACCACCTTTAAGGGGAGGTAACACCTCGTGCCTCTAAGGGTGCTTCATGCTTGTACTATTTCTATCTCTATTTAATAAAATACCATTCATTCATCAAAAAAAAAAGAGTAGTACATGTCCCACTCAGCCAAGCATTACTCCTTGTGACCTTGATATTCCCATTGCCCTACGTAAAGGGTACTTGAACATGTACTAGTAAGTATCCTATTACTAATTATACCACTCATGAAAAACTCTCTCCTTTTGCTTATCCTTTTATTTTTGCTAAGTAAAATCACTTTTATTAATCAATATAAAGAATCATTACAAGCAAGAAGCACGAGGTGCTACCTCTTCCTACATAAAGAAAGGTTATACGTTAATTTACGCCAAATACAAATGATTTCTACTCACCCCTTGCTTAGCTAAAAGTATCCACCATTCCATTTGTCGATCTCCTCACCCATTGTATCCCCAAGTTCATACTTCTAGATGTTGGGGCACTGTTCAAGTGGACAAGGAGGTCAGCGAATGGACTAGCAGACACCCTTGCAAAGCAAGGAACTTTCAGGGAAAACTTGTTTTGGGCTGTTCTGTAATCAGAAAGTACTTTTCTTGGGGTAAACACCCTTAACTGGGTGGTGATATTCTCTTAATATGTCTAGTGAAAGTTACCATTTCTGATCAAAAAAAAGAAAAGTTCATACTTCTAGACCCTAGTAGCCAATTAAACTTTTTTATCTCCTCCCTAAAACACCAGATTATGGATTCTAGCTCCTTCAACCACACCACAACCAATTTGGAATCTCCCCCCCCCCCAATCACCACATTTCGCAAATTCAATTCATTTACAATTTTAACTCCTTAAGTACAGCCAGTAATTCATCTCTAGGTGAACCACCCGTTCCCAATGGACTCAAAAACAAAACAATAGCATGTCCTTTATTTCTCAACACCCCTCCTATCCCAAAGGAGCTTGGATTACCTTTAATGCCTCCATCAAAGTTTAACTTAACAAAACCTTTAGGAGGGGGTCGCCAAATCACATCCACATTTTCATTCTTGGAAGAACTTCTAGCCACCACCTCCCAATTTCTTTTTTTTATCAATAACAGTGAATTTTATTAAAGATTGAGAAAGTACATAGTTAAGGAGCTAAAAAATCTATCAAATCCATTAACCTACATTTATTTCAAAAAAATTATAGAAATAAAAATATTAATAATAGAACAATTATTTTAGTAATTAAAAATTATGAATTTGCATATGATATGCATCTTAGAAATGTTAACAAATTTGATATATTTTAAGTTAAGATTATATATTTTTATAAATTATCAATTGTTATTTTAATTTACATTGGAGAATTTAATAATTAGTTGATTTTTTGTTGATGTTAAAAAGTTAAAATAGTAAAATAAAAAATATTGATATAATAATTAAAATATAAGAGGTGCATATGTTTTGTGTCTTGGACGCTTGATTGATGCATTGTTAATAAAGTTGTATGATATCTATGCATCCCGCTATATTTATACACTTTGTGGTTATTTCACCTTAAATTAAATGTTATTAATGTATTTATGCAATTTGTATGCATTTCTCTAGTGTATCCAAGTGTATCTATTTTTTATGTTTGTATCCTAATACCGATACTTGGATCCTTGGTCCCAAATATCATAGCAAAAGGGCAAGAGATTAGAAAGTGGTAACAACTCTTATTATTACAGAGAACACCAATTTGGGGATACACGGATCACTACTATTTTAGCTCGACGTGAATCACCATCCCCTATACGATCAGAACAAACCAACAATATTCATGTGCAACATGCAGAGAAATACCCCCATTCTCAAACATCCAGGATTCATTTGAGCAGCCATCATGCTTTACCACTCCCTTAGGTAGGTGAGTACATAAACATACATCCTCTCACATATGATCTTTCAAGCAGATGTCAATGGATCGGGTTAAATGGTAAACCCCGCTTAACCCAACCCAATATGGTTGGGTTCAAGACAAGTTTATTTGGGTATAAGGTTGGGTTAGGGTTTTGGTGCTTCAGCCCAAGTCGGGTTCGACTTTCATCATCATTTGCCAAGCCATGATAACACCCCCCCTACATAAATACAAACTCCACCAACCTCTAAGAAGAAAAGCTTGATTTTACTCCTTTTATCCCCATATCCCCATTCTTATTTACCTTTGTGGCTGAGGTTTTGAGTAGACAAATCATCAAGGCTGACCAAGAAAATCAGTTTAAAGGTTGGAGGATTGATAGTTCATAAATGGTGGTGCCTCACTTGCAATTTGCTGATGATATAATCATTTTCTGTGAGAATTGTGATGAATCCAGTTTGGGGAATCTGAAAAATTTGGTGGGCAAGTTTCAACAGGCCTCCAAACTAAAAGTGAATTGGGGAAAAAGTTGTGTAACTGGAATAAATATAGAGGAAGGGGACATCCAAGCCATGGCAAATTTGCTAGGCTGTGAAGTGAAAAGTTGGCCTCTAGAATACCTAGGTATGCCCTTGGGGGGGGAACCGAAAGCTGAAAGCCTTTGGAAGCCAGTTTTAGAGAGATTCACAAAGAAGTTGGCAATGTGGAAGAGAAGTTATATTTCCTAGGAGGGAAGAATCACCTTGATAAAATTCACCCTAGCAAACCTGCACACTTATTTCCTCTCCACCTTTAAGATCCCGGTGAAAATAGCAAGGAAGTTGGAGAAGATAATGAGAGATTTTTGTGGGAACCTAGTGATGAAAAGAGGGATCGTTTAGTGAAGTGGGAGAAAGTCTGTAAACCTAAGGAGCAAGGTGGCCTAGGTATTGGGAACATCTTAAAGAAAAATAAGGCCCTCCTAGGGAAATGGCTGTGGAGATTCCCTTGTGAAGAGGATAGGTTGTGGCCCAAGGTCATTAAAAGCATTCATGCTGGAGAAAAAAACAGTTGGGATGCAAAACTAGCTTCCAATGCAACACCAAATTCCCCCTAGAAGGCAATCTTTAAGGTACTACCAACCTTTCTTCAATTTATCCGTTTTGATGTTGGGTATGCAATAAAGTTTTATTCTGGGAAGACCTTTGGGTTGGGGATTTGCCTTTTAAGGTTAAATTCTCGGACCTCTACTCTTTATCAAACCTTGAAAACAAACTTGTTGCTAGGGTTGGCATGCTTTCAGACTTGGGTATCTCTTGAGACTTGGACTTCAGAAGGGGGTTGAGGGAAAATGAATGTGAGTCCCTACTGCTTTTGTTCTCAACCCTTGAGAAGGTCTATTTAGACCAAACTACACTTGATAGTAGAGTTAGGTCCCCAACTCCTGATGGTTTATTTTCTTGTGCCTCTTTCTTCAGTTTGCTCACTCACTCTGATCCTTTGGGGGTGAACTTCCCAGTGAGAGAAATCTGGTGTAACCAATCCCTCCTAAAGTACAAACCCTCTATTGGGAAGTGTTCCTAGGGAAGGTAAACACTTGTGATGTTCTACAAAAAAGAAGGCCAAACAAATGCCTCTCTCCTCATGTGTGTCCTTTGTAAGGATTGTGGTGAAACCCTACCCCACTTACTTTTATCTTGCTCTTTCTTGTATTTGGGAAATCGTTTGTTCTCTCTTTAGATGTAAATGGGCTCCCCCACAGGATGTGGTAAGTCTATTCAGCCCCTCCTTCCTGAGGCAACAGAAGAAAAGAGGAAAATGCTTATGAAAGGCAGCAAGAGCTATTGTTGTATGCACTATATGGGAGGAAAGAAACCAAAGACTCTTCTCTGAAAAAGTAAATCAAAGGAGGAAGTCATTGAAGCTATAAAAATCAGAACTGCACATTGGGAGATGACCATGGAACTATTCAAAACCTTCACCACGAATGAGATTCTAAGAAGCTGGACTGAAGTAGCACAAACAGATGTACCCAAAGAAGTTGTGATAGCAGAATGGAAGCCACCTACACTGAACAAACTAAAACTAAACTTTGACAGGAGTTCCTTTTGTAAATCGGGAAGGGCAGGTATTAGGGGTGGCAATTTTTCACCCAACCCGCCCATTCACTTGCTAGGTTGTGTGATCGACCCATCACCCAACCCGCCCATTTAAATGGGTTGGGTTGGGTTGGGTTGTGGATAACCATTGGGTTAACCATTAAGACATAAGTATTAATTCCTTCGCTTTTTTTTTATTTTCTTCATTTGAATTAAATACTTTATAATTAATGCATTAGTTTTCTATTAATTATTGACTAAATTTAGTGTTGTCTTGAATCAACACACTTCACCCAACATAAATCCAAATCAATTTGACACGAGTCCGGACCAATTCAACGCGGTCTGACCCGATCCAGCATATATCGGTCCAATTTGAGCTGAATCCGAAATAGACCCCGAGCGGGATGGTTCGGTACCACTTGCTCTGCTCAGTTTGGGTCATTGAGTCCAGCCACTATTCACACAAACCAACCTGACTTGGCACAAGCCGGTCCAAGTCGACCAGAATCCGAAACGGTTCCGGGCAGGATGATTTGGTGCCCGCATGCTTTGCCCAACCCAGATTGTCCAATCCGACCAATATCCACACAACCTGAGTCAAATCTGGATCGACCCGATTTACTTACGTTGACCCGCTTCGGGTCTTCCGGTTCGGTCCCAAACCCGTGCACAAACCTGATAATGGTCCGGTCCAAGTCAATCCGCCATTGACTAAACCGGTCTGATCAGTCCAGTTCCGGTCCAAGTCAATCCGCCATTGACTAAACCGGTCTGATCCAGTCCAACTGGACTGATCCAGATCTAAATGGTTCAACAACCCTTGATGTGATTAGCTCAAAGATAATCCAATTAGATAGTTCAAGTTGGTTTGACCGGTTTGAACCTAAATGGTTCAGTCAAACCCGAAATCCGAACATAGTCAAATGGATTTGCCGCTTGTGTAAAAATAGCATGCATGTAATGTGATTTGAACCTTCACCACTTGTGTAAATAGTAAGTACTATTACCACCAAGCTATGACCAACTGATCCAGATCTAAATAGTTTGTATGTTTTTTAAGTCCATAAATATAAGATTAATGGGTTTGGGCAGGTTTGGGTTGAACCCAACCCATTTAATTTTATATAACTGGGTCGTTAATGGGTTGGCGGGTTAGATGAGTTGGGTTGAAGCTCAACCCAAACCATACCCAACCCAACCCACCCAGTTGCCACCGCTAGCAGGTATAGGGGGTGTGATTAGAAATCATCTAGGTGAAGTTGTGGAACTCTTCTCATGACCAATAGGTATTGGTGACTCAATACAGGCTGAATGTCTAGCTCTACTTCAAGGTTTAAAGATGGCTGAGCATATTGGAACAACAGATTTAGAAATAGAAGGAGACTCACTATTGGTCATTTCTTGGGCTAAAAACATCACATCAACACCTTGGAAGCTCAAATTTATCTACAAAGAAATTGACATACTTGCAAGGAGGTTCAACTCTCAGTTTGATTGGGTCGAAAGGACTGCAAATGGGTTGGCGAATACCCTAGCAAAGCAAGGGGCAAATAGATCTACCTTGAACTAGGCAGAACTGTAACTGTTTGTATGTGTTTGTAGATTGGGGTAGTGCATTACTGCAACCTATAACTATTGTAATTCAATATTTCTCTTTTATTAATAAAAGTCTTTTTTTCTGATAAAAAAAATACCCATACACATGGACTGTGATATGTAGAAATAACAATTATATCACTTTTATTACCCTTTTTCACATCTAGATGGTGTTTGGAAACGTGGGCGTTTTTTGGGACCAATTTTCGAAAAAAACCACACATGCTTGTTGGACCCGTTTTTCACAAAAAAAACCTCGATTTTGTTTGAGAGTGTTTCTACCACGTAGGCAATGAGCAACACTATGTTGTTTGGTAAGGTGATTTTCATCACTGTTTTTCATGTATGTGCACACATTACTCCATAAGATGATGCGCGCTAATGTCATACCAAATTGTATAACGATGCTTATCAAATGGTCCAAATTAATTGGATGGTTGTTTTATAATATCTGGCCTAAAATTTTAAATCCAACGGTTGAAAATGATGTTGGAATAGATCAATAACATCAGCATGAATAATGGCATCATATCCATAGAATATTGATGTATGACAAACTACAACATTATAATGAAATCAAAATAAACATCAGATACCATGGTTATAATTAGCATATAATCATGTAAATACCAACATGTAACAAAAAGTTTCATCAGTCCAAATGGGAGTGCATTAGAGGTCATCACCCATTACCAAAGGAAAAAAAAAAAAAAAACCCGATCATTCCAAAAAGTGTTCAAATTCAACCAAACACAAAAAGAAATAAAAAGTCTTCTAGAAATCATGGATTTGATGGCTCATCGTTCAATCCATGGAGACAAAAACTCTTAAAATTTGTAGGCTTAACGAGGAAAGTGTTCCTCCATTTCTCTTCCATAAACAACTTGGTTGCCCTGAAATAGCATGTTGGAGATAAT
This sequence comes from Nelumbo lutea, assembly GCF_056320005.1. NCBI lineage: Eukaryota > Viridiplantae > Streptophyta > Magnoliopsida > Proteales > Nelumbonaceae > Nelumbo > Nelumbo lutea. Next base: position 207,905,032 of record NC_142684.1, read on the forward strand.
TTTTCAACCCGTAATATGGAATTAAGGATTTCAATGCATTCCTCTATTTCCTCCTTCTCACGAGCCTTGTCAAGTCTATTTCTTTCTAAATTTCTTTCCTTCACTTCTCGAACCTTTGACCTCTCTAATCCTATCAATCTTTCCCTCTGTACTGCAATCTCCTTCTCCATTTCCATTTCCTGCTACTTATTGATTTCCCATGAGCTTTCCCTTTCTAACAGTTCAAGTTTCTTCTTGTTGGACTCTACCCATAAATTATCATTAAATCAAGTCTGGGTGGAAGACATTGTTTCTTCCCTTTCTTCATGCTAGTGGGTGGGTTGCCAACTCTCTTCTTACGGTCTGGCATCTCTAATACATCATCGGTAAAGTCAACGGTGTATGAACTGGCAAGAGATTCCCTAGTTGTTGGTGTCCCTTGATCATCTAACATGACAACTGGTGGTGGGCTATCTGAAATTGGGACATGATCATTAAGACCCATTTCAAGAGAGCATCATATGTCCCCGGTTGCTTGTGTTCCTCCGAAAATGTATTCCAACTCATCCCAATGACGATAAACTCATGTCCTAAATGATCGTGCCCAACGATGAGTCTACACAATATAAGGAATTGATTAGATTTTATAACATTCTAAATTAAAAGTAAATGAGTGAGTTTAAGGCAAATTACCTTCATCAGGCTTTGCCAGACTTCTTCGTTTGAGGTAGGATTTTTTGTTAATGGATCTACAATCACACTTGTATAGTTAAGGAGGGTTAAGTACCACTTCTGACGCTGTCTAAATACATCATACTTGTTTTTGAATTGAGTGTGGACATCCTGTCATGTTTCTCGTTAAATTTTTGACGTATGTACTTCCACCCTTCTGCGTTAAAGGAAGATGTAGGACTATTGTTTGCCCCAACTTGGTCCACTATAAGATTAATGAAGGTTTCCTCCTCTGCATCAGACCACTGCGCACAATCGGAACCTAGTTTGAGTTCTTCACTATCCAACTCGGTTGCCATCCTGCCATCAAACCCGCTAAGCTTAATTTTGTTATTGTGAATAATGCTCTAAAGACTTTAATGGGTTATGCAATTTATCAACCAACCATTTTTAATACTAACATAACAAACAAGTCCTCAATTAAAACATAATATATCTAATGTATTTCTCTACTCATTTGTGTCATATCTAATGTGTTTCAATCAACCATCACATTAAAGGTTTTTTCCTCGGACATTCAAGAAAAGTTATAGAATTTCTCAAGGAGGCATTAGATGAACATTAGGTTTTTTCCTCGCTAGAGATCTGGTAGAGGAAAAAAGTTACATGTTAGAAGTTGGGAATTACAGAGAGCAAAGTCATGGATCTAAAGAGAGTAATTGAAGGGGGAGGGAGACGTCATAAAGTAGGCTAACTTAAGATTGAGATAATGGAAGAGTGTAACTAAAAAATGAAGTTACTTAATTCATGAGTGTTTGACTAACTTATATTGGCAGTCAAGTTCTGTTGATCATGGCAATGGATTAGAAAACAATTAAGTGAAGATCTCAAAAAAGTGAAATTATTTAAATATTGAAATACAGTTGTCTTTACATTGGTAGCAACATGACATTCAATCAAAGCCAACCATCATTGAAGAATGTATGTAGTCGGCAATATTGCGCCAGCTTTAAGACTGCTTCAATTGTGATACATCAATTAAAGCAGATATGTAGGGATTTAAACATAATTTAGATGTAGGTGGTAATTATTATTGATAAATCAGACTTTACTACAAAAAAGAAACGGGGATAAAGAATCCATCTAAAAAAAAAGAGTTGGGAATAAAGAACCTAATACAATTTTGGTTATCAAAGAAACGAATCTGGAAAACCTATCGTAAATCTTTCTAAAAGTATTATGGTATCAAAAGCTAGACATTGCACCAATCCAACCCAAAGAGATTGATATCTCTTGAGATAAAGAAGTGGAGGCAACTATACAAACTGATGGAAATGAATACATGCTTTAGGTTGTGAATTGCCTGTTACAGCTTGAACAGATATGTTGCTATTTGACTTTCGTATATGCCAGTAAGGTTACTTGTAAAGAAAAAAACAAAGTGAAGTTTATCCTATTAAATATCCTCTAAATACCAAAATATGCAGTCTCTTTTGTCAATCATTATCCAAACCATCTAAGTAGGGTTTTAACTTCCTTTTATAACAATATTTCTACCAGAAAACACCTAATTTAAATTGTCATTCAAAGAGAGGTGGTGGAAGGGAACATTTTGGCCAACAAAAGTCTCTACCTGTTTATCCTTCCCTTGCCTGGAAATGTGGTGGAAATACTAAGCGGTCACTCATGGGTTCTTGAAGGAAGAGAAGATGTTCTTGGTCCAGTGGAGCACATGAATGGCATGTTATTCTAATTAAGAGAACATGGAGCACTAAGGGACAGAGTCTGGTGTTGAGGAAGTTTGGATCAGATATATTATGTTTTAATTTATCAATCAACCATCACATTAAAGCAGAGTCTTCAAATCAAACAGGGACTTTCATAAGTTGCAAGCAACATAATGATACAGACATCAGTTAATGAGTTCTTTACCGAGCACAAAGGGACTTTCCAACCCAAGAATTCTGAGCAGATATCTTAATTCGATCTATTAATGAGTTCTTTACATGATCAATGTATACAAAGGGAGGTGCTACAACAACATATGCATCATTCAAAAAAAGAAAATAAGGAACTAAAATAGATTTTTTGCTTTTTAACATCCAAGCAATGCCAGTAGAAGTGAAAGGGATCAGGAAAAGTTTGGATCAAGATATTCTATAGCAGTCAAAGATAATTTTCTTCTTGTTGCATTGTAGAAGTAACATTTACTAAAGGAAAGGAGAACCAATAAAAGACGCATGCTGAGGCTTAGAAATAATGGAGGAATGGTAAAAGTAATCAAGCAAAAAAATAGTTATCTCACCAACATCAGTTTTGTTTGTTGTTTGCATAAAACAAAGTCTAGAAACGAGTTTTTGGCAACGAGTTTACATAGAGAAAACGAGTTTACACAAAGGAAAAAAAGTCTAGAAACAAACCTCTCCTGGCAATGACTAACCCTACCACTCGTTGGGTTAATGTTCCGGTGGGCCGAAAAGCATCGGAACATTCCCACTAGTGCCAATTCATCTTACAGGTAAGCGCCATGTAGGATACACGTATTCGCCATCTCAGTGAACCGTTGGGGGCAACGGTTCACCGATGCATGAAACGCCAAATTTGACGTTTCATGCATCGGTGAGGTTCCGATTTACAAGGCATGCCTATGGTTAAAGCGTTTTTTCAAAAAACGCCTGAACCAAATAATCATGTATATGGGCATTTGTTGAAATGCCTATGTGGATCCGACATGGCACCATTTTTCAGAAAAAGGGCCACGCTTCCAAACATCCTCCTAATTGGACATTAGTCCTCAATAGCCATTCCTCCCAAGTGTTTTGACTATGTGAGAATTGAGATAGAATTTGAAACACCCAGATAATGTAATAACCACAAAGAAATTTTTTAATGGCTATTGATTTGTCAAAATGTGTTAAAAAATGCAATCAAAAGACTCTAATTAGTAATTAATAACATAAAAGAAAAGCAAAAAATGAAATATCAATTGGACAAAAAACAATGTACTTAGTGATTTGTGAGTTGGGTCAGGTTAGGTCAATATCGGGGTGTTATAGGGTCAGTGCAGGTTCAAGAATTACATTTTGTTAAGTTGGGCTCAGTTGGGGGCAAACTGGCACTAAACCCCGCCCATTAACATCCCTAATTTTTTTTGTCCTCATTAATATAACACAATCATGTTACCTCAAAAATATAAACAAAATAAATAAAAAGGAACCATTTTTTTAATGATAACTATTACGCATACCATGTAAATGACATGGATTTTGAGCTTTTGCACAGCAGCTCCTGCATATTTAATAGTTTGATCATCAAACATTAAAAAGAGGAAGCTGAATTTTGATGGTAGTAGTGAAGGTAACCCCGGCCCCTCAGGCACTGGAGGGGTCTTTAGGAATGAGGTGGGTGCGATTGTTGCCTTGTTCTCAGGCCCAATTGGGGAAGGAGACTCCCTCAGTCCGAGCTTAAGTCTTGGCAGTCTCAGAAGGTGCCAAAAAGGCTAAGGAGCTTAACTTAAGACGGTTGATTATTGAGGAAGATTCGAAGTTGGTAATAGACTGGTTGCAAAAGGAGGAGAGCAGCATGTGGAGCTACCTGAATGAAAAGAGAGTATTTAAATGGCTAACCTGGGATATGACAGTGAGGGTACAATGGGTTAAGAGATGTGCCAATTCCTTTGCAGATGCACTAGCCAAACAAGGGGTGGGAAGAAATCATTTGTTCTGGGATTGTTTGTAATGTCTTAACTCTTAATTTTGGAGGAGTTAAGAGAGTTTATCTCCCCCTATTTCTATACCTATCTCTTATTTCTCATTAATGAATTGTTTCTGTTATTGATAAAAAAAAACATCTCAACCCTCTTTATAAAATAAGCAGTATGAGCAGTAAAAAGTTCATGTTTCCCATCCACATTTGCAAAAGAATTCCATCTATTGAGGTTTTAGAGTCATATTTGCCCTATTCTTTAGAGCTGTTAAGCTGTCTAGGGAATTTGGTGGCCAACTAGGCCAGTTGCCCTTAATTTCATGTAAAAAATAATATCTGATTGGTAGATCAGTGCAGCTCACTAACTGAATGGCCTGACACACCCCCAAAAAAAAGGAAAGAATAACATGAACAGCAGGATACATGAATGAAAAGGTTGCCTTTTACTTTTCTTGGTGACTGGTGAGGATGTGACTTTCATGATAATATGCATCTTCAAATACTGCCTCCCAATGGAGAATTCCCACCTATAAGTCTAGTAGAAAATATTTCAATGCAATATGTGAAACAAAGAAAAACCTCCACATAAAGCAGCAAAACCAACCAAATAACCAAAATCCAGACCAAAAAGCATATCTTTCAATTTACTTTAGAGAAGTGAAAACAAAAGCAAGGGGGTAATCCATTCAGAAGAGGCATACACAAAAACACAAGGTTCTATCACCCAGAGCTATTATTTTATATATCAAATACATAAATATGTACATACACAATTCATATTGATCGGTAACACATGCATATACATATACATACATAGGGATTGATACACCATATTTTTCTCAGAACAAAAAAAAAAAAAAAAACATACTACAAATAGGAGTGCAACTCAGATTAGCCCGAGTTAACAGGTCAGGCCAATTCAAATTTTAACAAAATCCCAACCCTAACCGACCCAAGTTGCACCCCTAACCACAAACCATGGTGATCAGTTTTTCAATCCCAAAGAGAGGAATATTATTTTCCTTGCCTTAAGGGATAATAATGGCCAAGAGAGGTAGTTTTAAATAGAAATTTTCAGTACATAGCCAATTTTCTCATCTATTTATATATCTAGTACACTCTTTTTTTTATAAATATATCCAGTACACTCTTTAATCATTCATAAACAAACAAACAGGGAGAAATCTAAATCAGTTATGAGATAAGCTACACAGCAAGGGGGTTTTCTAGGTGTCTTTCAAATGAAGCAGAATCTCCGATACAAATGACCAAGCACTTCCTTGATCCACAGGGAAAAGGACATTTAGGATAATCTCATACATGCTACCACTACCACTAGATAGGGCTATCAATACAAAGGGTCAGTGGTCAGTTCTGGGTCTGCATTCAAGGTTAGCTGTGTTTTGAAACATATCAGGGTGGTTGGTTGCATGCCCTTTGTACAGTATCTGAATGTACAGGGGAGCCTTATGCTTTTTGTATTCATTAATGAAATACTTTACAGTTTCAAAAGAAAAAGTTTGTACAGTATCTGAATGAAATACTTTTCTTAGAAGGCACCACCATAATTTTATGTAGAAAGCTTTTTATAGTAAAAAATCATTAAAAAAGAAAAATAGAATACAGATATAACCAAAGATGATAAGGCATCACTGAGACACCCCCGCACCAAAACCCTAGCAATACACCTTCAGCTTAATAAAACCATAAAATGATCAAAAGAACAATCAAATCCTTAACTCATATCCCCCTACCAACTTCTTAATTCAATCAAAACATAATACCTACTCCATGAACCAATAGTACAAATTAACCTTCAAAATCCTAGCACACCCTTAACTTTTTTCAAACCAATTTGGCCCCCACCCTGCATTCCTTCTGTACAATATAGCCAGCACAACCTAACCAATACAACTTTGAAATACACACTAAACCATACAATAGACCCCAACTTCTCTCTTTTCCACCTTATTATGGTAACTCTCTCCTAAGTCCTACCTACTTGAAGGATTACCTAAAATCTTATTCCATGGTCGTTTCTTGCAAGTATAATTTTGCCACTAATTGTGTCTAAGTCAAACCAAAGAACCATAATTATGTTGATAATATGGGGCAGATAAGGTATCAATTGAGTATCTGGGACCAGTCCCAGATACTAGTCCACCCTAGTAGGTCAAGTCGATTCTTGAGTTCTAAAACACTGCTCGCACCATTAACAAGAATCCATAAACGGGGAAAAACATACAATAAGATGAACTGATAGGTCTACATGGACATAATGGTATCGGTATCGCCATGAAGAGTCAAAATCAGTAAGTAGGTTACTGTTCAATGATGTAACAAGCCCTAACGTCTAAAAGAATACCAATTCGAAAAACATCGCAAATCCACGGGATTTTCTAGTTCTGCTAGGTTTTCAATAGCAAGAACCCAAGATAGACACATCAGAGTTCCAATTTATGAAACAAATAAACCTCATAAAAAGAAACATAATCACCACTCCACCATAATATTGTAAGCACATACAAACTTAGAAAAATGGAGGAGAAGAAAAAAAAAATCCCAATTCAATATATCGCTTCAACCATATAGTCCGCAGTCGAGCTAAACTGATAGCTGAAAGAACAAACTGAATAAGGAACTCAGTACATTCAAACCCTTGATCTATAAATACATCTTTTTGCTATTCCACGGAGACAAAATCATCTCTAGAAACTCTAAAAGAGAACCATAGGACTTCCGGGGCACGACTATTTACATTCTTTTCTTCGTTTTTCCCTTTATAACATATCATTTATCATTAATGTGAGAGTTTGATGAACCTGGAACGGGCTAAGTTGCCTTGCTTAGAGCTCATGCGCTTGTTAAGCCCGCGCAAGCTCTTCGGTGTTTCTGAATGCTGTTGCTTTGAAGTGGCGGTAGAGGTAAAGGTGGTGGTAATGGCGATGTCGTTGCTGTTGCTGCTCGACACCCGTGACGATGCCGCCATTTTCCTCTCTCTCTCTTCTATGAATTATGGAATTCGGATTAGCTGAACGCGATGGCTGTTCAGCCAGGCCTATAAACTTATTATCTCATCATTGATTCGACAGCCCGCGCTCAACAGCCATTCCGTTCAGCCAAACCTTGCTAAAGACCCGCACGATTCGAGTCCGAATTTTCTACGCTTTTTCTTCAACACCAGTGAATGACCCCGTATTAAGTACGGAAAATAGTAATGTTAAATTTATATTATAGAATTAATAATGTTAAATCTATATTTATTAATATTTTAAATTATTATTAAAACTTTAAGAAATATTTATTTAAAAAAATAGTTTTTCAATAATTATTAGAATATGGATAGTTTCCTCTTTTTATGATACTTAGAGAGTTAACTATTAGAATATGGATAGTAATGTTAAATTTATATTATAAGTGGTTGTGGATAACCATTTTTGCATTTTTATGAATGGATTGAAAATAATGGTAGTGGTTGTGGGTTTTAAGAGCAACTTCTTAGAAAATGCCACATGTTTAGCTTTTCAAAAAAAATGAGAAGGCCATATATCTGAATGGTGGTGAAAAACGGGAGGAAGAGTTAGAAAGAATATGGAAGCAGATATGTGCATTATCGAAGGAGTATAAAGCAAAGGAGGAGGGGTTAGATGGTAGGGAACTTGAAGCAAATCCTCATAACAAGGAGTGTTATAGAAGTTCTAGGTTGGGGGAAGTGGGTGAAGTCAATGGCTTAGCTAAAAAGAAAGAGGGGAAAGTGAAAAGGAAAAAGAAAAAGAAAAAGAGATTAGAAGTGAAGAGACTAATATCAAATATAGAGGGTGATATTGAATTTAGTGGAAGGGGAGAGAGAAAGAAGAGTTCTTTGTGAGATGGAACCGGGTTAGAAAAGGGCGTTTGAAAGGAGCCTTACTATGAAAATCATTAGTTGGAATGTGAAAGGGTTAGGGAGTACAAGAAAAAGAAGGGCAATTAAAGACATGTTGAGAAGAGAGAAGCCAGATATAGCCATGTTACAGTAAACCAGGTTGGCAGATTTGAATAGAAGATGGGTTAAAAGTGTGTGGAAATCACGAGGAGTTTACTGGACTTTAGTTCCCTCATGGGGAGCCTCATGAGAGATAGTTACATTGTAGAGGAAAGATGCTATAGAATTAGTGGAGGAACTTACAGGGAGATACTCTGTGTCGTTAAAATTAAAAAATGTGGAAACGGATTCATTTGGGTGTTAACTAATGTCTACAGGCAAAATGGTTATAGAGAAATAAAAGGAAATGTGGGAGTAGTTGTATGGAATACAAGGCTTGTGGGATGGCCCGTGGTGCCTGGGTGGAGGAGATTTCAACATAATTAGGTTTTGTAATGAATCAAATAATCCCAAAGAACAATTACTATAAGCATGAGAAATTTCAATGAATTAATTAACACATTGGTCTAAAAGGAATTACCCCTTCTACAAGCTAATTTTACATGGTCCAATTTCCAATAAAAGCCCCCCCCCCTTTGCTCTAAACTTGACAGATTCCTTTTTAATGTAGAGTGGGAAGACAATTGGAGGAATTTGGTGGCGAAAGCCCTTCCTAGAGTTACATCTGATCACTACCCTAGCCTATTAGGTCAAGAAACTGTAGGCTTTGGACCACGACCCTTTAGATTTGAGAACATGTAGTTGATTCATCCGGGCTTTGAACGAAAGGTTAATGAGTGGTGGAATGAAGACTTGAGAAGGGTAAAGTGGAAAGGTGTAAGATTCCGCAAAAAGTTAAAGACACAAATGGATCAAAGAAAGGGACAGCAAAACAATATTTTTCCATGCAATGGCTAATGGGAGGAGAAGAAAAAATTGTGTGGCCAAATTAGAAGTGAATGGGGAGAAAGTCACAAATCAAGATGAGATAGCCAAAGTGTTGGTGGAACACTTTGAATCAATAGCAGGGAAGCCATTGAATAATAGACTAAGGTTGGAAGGTCTAGATTGGCCCAGGTTGTCTAAAGAGTAAGTAATCTGGTTAGAGAGAAGCTTTGAAGAAGAGGAAATCAAGCATGTAGTGTTTTCAATGAAAAGATCCAAAGCCCTTGGGCCAAATGGCTTCACCATGGCTTTTTATCAAGACTTGTGGAATGCGGTAAGAGAAGACCTTTATACTATATTCAAGGAATTTGAGGATAATAACAAAATAAGCCCTTTGTACTCTATCTCTTGGTTTTTCTCTTAATGGTTCAAATATCTTCTCAAACTCTACAAAGTAAACCAACCTTTTAAAAAACATGGCTACACAATTCTTCTCCCTTTTATTCTTCCATTTCTCATTCATAAACATCTCTTCATCTCCTAAAGTATTGAAGAACGTAGCCAAGGTTTCAAATTTTGATACCTATATCGAACATATCGTATTGTATCTTTAAAGGTCTAATGCAAGATACGGTGGAAAATTGGCAGTATCATATTTTTTCCACCGTATCAGACCCATATCAGACCATATATATCGGGGGTGTATTTGGCATATCAACTAATACGCTATGAAAAAGATATGGCCAAAAACTAAAAAAAATGGGGAAAACATGTTTCTTTCCCCTGAAATAAGCCTTCTTTTCACCCCAAATGACTCTAAAACTCCAAACCTCATTCTTAGAGTGCTAAATACACAAAAATTTGCAAGAAACAAGCGTGAATTGTTTTTTTTTTAGATTTTTCAATATTTGAAAAAGTAAGGCAAAAATAGGTTAATTTTTCAAATTTTTATAATATCTTGTGATTTTTTCTTGAATGTTAAATCTATATTGATCTACATTTCTTACATTCAGAATCACAACTTTTTTTGTAAAGTATATCTATGGAGATTTCATGAAGATATTAGGGGAAATATAAAGTAACAAAAAATTGAAAATATATTTTTATATACCTATAAAGACTTAATATATTTTAGATCTACAGATTTATCTATCATATCAAAAGAGCAATTGAAGTTTCTTATTTTTTTATTTTTTTTATTTTTAGAATTAAAAAATAAATAATAATTATTATATTTTATCGTTTGATCACAATGATTGAATAATATTATAATTATATGGATGATCTATCATATCCACATAGTAATTGAAATTTCTTCTTCAATAATTATTTTTTTATATATTTTTAGAATTAAAAATAAATAATAGTTAATTATATTTTATCATTTGGTCATAATGATTGAATATATTATAATTCTATGGATGATCTATCATATCCATAAAGAAATTGAAATTTCTTCTTTAATAACTATTTTTTGAATATATTGTACAATGTTTTTTATTTTTATTTTTAAAATAAAAAAATAAGTAATAATTATTAATTATATTTTCACATAGAAATTGTGCCAATGCATGTTTTATGGTTGGATATGAAAGTTGGGATTTTTCTATCCCATAAAACTTAAGATTTATAATTTATAATTTATAGTTAAGCATAGATTTTTTAATAAAATTATAATTAACTACAATGCATTTCTTCATAAAACCATTAAAATGTATTAATTTAATGTATATATACCTCTTTGAGGTCTTATATTTAGTGTTATTGTTGTACTTTTATGATTTATCGAAGTATATATAGTGTTTCCATGCATATCCTAATTTTTCTCCAATACACATGCGTATCCAAGGTGTATCCCAATATGTCTCTTAAAATTGCCTTTCCAATACACTTGGCATTTCTGATACTTTAAACCTTGGATATATCCTGTAGATCAATCAACCTTTTACCTTTATTTCTAAAAATATGTGCTCCATCAAAATGAGAGCAACATATTTATGACTACGCTTGGTTTTCCGTAAAGAAACAAAGAAAAAATAAATATATCTCACTATAAAGAAAAATTTTTTACTACAATCTATATTAGGGTAACTTAGGTTTAATTCATAGAACAATCATGATTAGTCACTATATTGGTAGTTGTTATAGCAAATGATTTAATGGTTGCTCCAAGTGAGTAAGGCCAATTCATCAACCTCTTTCAGCTTCTATGAAGTTTTTGGGCATGGTTGATCAATATTCAATATCTCATAAATCTATTGAATTTGACGTAGAGAACCGAACTTAAAGGACAAAATTGGAATTTTTTAAATAAATTATGTGCATATTTAATGTTACTAGTAAGTGCGCACATGCATTACACATGGGAGGTTGTTGTGATAATGATTAAAGTATGAAAAATTAAAAGAAGGCTCCAATGGAGATTCAACTCTTCAAGTAAGAGAAATCTTGAATAATGCTTTGTGGCGAACAATGACAAATTTTCAAATTAATGAATTCATTGTGTTCACTCCCCACCCTAGGGGAATCTCATAGTATCGATACACGCAATACCCAAAATTCAATATTACACAATTTAGGGGGTGATACTCTTATATTATTTATTTATTTATTTTTTTAAGTTTCAAAGATTAAGTCAAAGCATCTCTAAAAAGGGTATTAACCCTAAAAAATGGCATAGATCTTAACTGGTGGTATTAGAATCGATATGTATTGTAATCTTATGATATATACCAATGTGTATCAATACTTTGAAACCTACGGAAAAATGAGCATACATTGATAGAGGTAAAGCTATGGTTCTAGTTTGTGAGAAAAATAATGATTATAATGAAAAAGGTCAAATTTTTATGGTTGAGACCTTTAATGATGCAATGACTAGGTTAGTTGGAAGGTATTAAAAGAGCTCATAATGAATGTACCTTTCAATTCAATTGTCATATTTGCTTTTGACTCCAAGCACATAAGCTAGAATATATGGTTTGAGTGCCATTCCCATTCCTTCACTAGATCACGACTACTAACTTTTTTTATTTTTTGTTAGGTACATCTTAATACCCTTCCATTGCTACTAACCTAAAACGTGTAGTCGGGTAGGAAGGCACCTTTCCAGGCCTTGTAGCCTAAACTTCTTTGTAGAAGTAGAGGCTTTAAATGTAGACACATGACCTCTTTTAATCAATGGGGCTGAACCTTTTGTATATCATTGGAATTAGTAAGCCCTTATTTGTCACATTTAATAAGCTAAATAAGTATAACACCTGCCAAGTGGGCTAGAAGCTTCTTGATCCAACTAGGTAAAGCAATGTGTATTTGTTTAGCTTGGATCATGCATCTTGTTTCAACTAAATTGCTTTAAGCATTAAAGGGTTATTGCTATATGAACACTTTTGCTTGTTGTCTAAATTCAACATCAATAACCTAGGTTGTCAATAGGGTTTTTCCATCATGACACTGACACATTAGTTCACCTAGTCAATGGTTAAAGTATTGATATCAAGTATTGTACCAGACAACTTGGATACGGATATGCTTGGGAAATACATGGATATGCACAAAAAAAGGGGAAATGCTTGGATAAAGTAGGGAAATGTATGCAAATTCCATAAATATATCATTAAAAATAAGTTTAATGTTAAAATAACTATAAACAATATATAAATACATAGGAATTATATATTATAATGGGATATATGAAGAAAATATTAAAATTAATATAACGGGATGCATAGATATTATACAATTTTATTGCTAATGCATCGATTAAGAGTCCAAGACACATGTTATATGGATTTTTACAAATTCACACATGTACAAAGGCATTATAAGTTTATTTTCTATTAAAGTCCAAGGCACAAAACATATGCAACTATTATATTTGAATTATTATATCATTTTTTCTACTTTTCTATTTTTAATTTTTAACATTAACAAAAAATCAACTACAAAATTAATTCTTAAATGTTTGCTAAACAATATTTTCATTTTGTAAACAATAATTATGTTATTATAAAATGTAAATTAAAATATCAAAATTTGAAGATGCACATCATCATTAATTTTAACTACTAAAATGATTATTTCAATATTAGTATTTTTATTTTTATAAATTTTCTAAAGAAAAAAAAACTTTTTTATATAAATCACTACAAGAAAAATGGTCTAGACAACTAGGCGTCCACCCCCTAAACCACTACTAACATAGATCATGACCGCCGGCTTAGATGGAAAAGATCATCATCGCCTTTGAAGGCCGGTCTGAGATGGCCCGAAATGCTCTAAAGCGGTGGTCAATCAAAATCGTCAGCTTATCACTAATAAATTAAGGTGGTGATTCCCACCACCACCTTATGTCTTGTCAAACATCATTACATCTTTAGGTGGTTACCCAAACCTTCAGCTTAGATCCTATATGGTCACCGCGTTAAGGTTTTTCAAACAACTTGCATCTTTTGGTGGCGGTTTGAACCCCTGGCTCATCAAATCTTATATGACCGCCACCTTAGATTTGCCAAACGTCACTTCCACTTTTAAGTGATAGTCTGAACCATTGGCTTAGATCCCGTATGACTGCCAGCCGGCGACTGCATGGCTGTCAACTTTGACATTTCCTTTTTTTTTTTTTTTTACACTAGGTTAATTCCATCATTTTTTTGGTACCTAAACCTTAATTCCAACATTCTTCATTTTAATACCTGTTTAATACAAATCTCATAATAATTGATACATAAAAAACAACTTAAATAAAAAATTGTAATTTAAAGCAAAATCTATTAATTTTAAAAAACAATTTTATGCATGAATTTTGGATGTATAATTATTTAATTACTTTAATAAATCAGAAGTTAATTCTTCAAAAAAATGAAATACTTCTTTCCTCACAATTATTTAATTCTTTAATGGTAAAATACATATATTATTATAGTCATTCAAAGATATAGAAGATTCTTATAGTATCACCTATCCATCCATGATCATACACAATGGAAAACTATTTCTAGAAGGACCTAAGCAGTAAATTCAAATGACCAAATTATCTAACTTGTAGAGCAAGAAGCAAAGAGGTTTACATAAACAAAATCCATTGGATGGAACTATGGTTGAAAAACCAATAAAATATGAGACATCATACCCATCTTTCCTTCGTAGGACCTGTTTAAGGGAACCAAAATTGTTGCTAAATTTGTCATCTTTGCATCTGTAACTACACCATAAATTGCTAGCACATTTGGATGGTGAATCTAACTTGGTATGTGAGCTTCCTTCCAGAAGTCTGCAATCTACAAGGAATAGAGAATTAGGACATTACATTATTCAATAGGTTCGATGTATAAATTTGCATGTATAGCACAGAAGATCTAGTCTACAAGGACAAGTATTTGTCACATGTAGGGGTGTCAATGGACCGGTTTTGGGTTGGACTCCATCCAAATCAAAATCCATTTGGATGGATCAACAAGACATATTGAATTTGGATGGACTAGATGGACCAATATAACATATTGGATTGGACCTGGTCCATTCATAATGAATTTATATTGGATTGAGCCAATATCTGGTCCATTGATAGAAGATAAAACATACTTGTCAATGGACAGATTTGAGTTGAAATCAATCTAAATTAACAGGAATTTGAACAGTCTCTGGACCGATTCAAAATGGTCCAAAATATTCATTGGACTGGACCGGATTGAACCAAATTCAGTCCAATTGACACCCCTAGCCACATGGAAGCAAGGATTAAAATTCAGCCATATTTTTAAGTTTAGATGTCTTTTTCCAGTTTTGAGGAAGGCTGAATGAACTATGGATAGTAACATACTATCTAATCACAGTGAACACACAACATTTAGATACCTTGCCAAAGTAGTTTTGTAAAATAATAATGGCAAAAACAAAATATAACCGAAATTGGTAAAAAAAAAAAAGAAAGAAGTTCAGGTTTTCAATATGGAACCGCAATTTAGCTTTATCCACTTGACGGCAACATCAAAACCCTTCCATTTCCATAGAAAAATTGTTCCATATGTGTGAGAATCAAGTTTTCTTATATCTTCAAGGTCAGAATTTTTAACTGTAAATAAAAAAATCCAATCATGCAACCACAATAACAACAAGACCTTCCTAAACAAAACTATCTTTTTTTTGGTATAAAATCAAACTATCTATGATAAGCTACTTGCAACTCTTTGGTAGCTAAATGAATATAAAACATAGCCAGGTCACTATACATTCCACCAATGGCATTAGAACATTTAATTGATCCCTTGATCTCAGCCTGCCAAAACAAGCTAATTGGTCAATCGAAACCAAGAGAAGTCAACTATTAATATCATATATTTGTCAATAAACAAATACCTTATGATCTATGCTTAAGCTGGTTGCATTTTGTCGTTGGTTCTTTTCTCTGTCAGAAATATGATTTCCTGATTGTTCTGAATCCTTGAAGGAAGAGTTAGATGCAATTCTGTCAAACTTTTTAGTGAGTGGACTTGAGTTCAATTTTCCAATGCCAACGATTGATATCGGATGAACTTATCTAAGCACCCATTTCATGTCTTGGCAAGGATTTGGAAATATTTCTTCCACCAATGAAAGAATTAAATGCAATTCCATTTGATTCTTCAACAAATGGGTTTGAACTTAACTTTTCCTCATCCACGAGACCCAAAAGATATTGCAACAGATGGGCTTGCTAGGGGTTCTGAAACATCATCTCTAAGTGGAGAAGATGGAAATGCAGGGGGCTCTATGCTTCTTTCGATGGAGAAATTGAAAGTTTACATAATGAAATATCCATTGATGTTGCAATATCACCGGATAAAGTTTTGAAACCATTACATTCAATGACTAATGCTTTAACACTTAACTATGGACTTCGAGTTTAAATGAAGGAAATCCACTGCTACATCCAAGTTCTGAACTATTGACATGACCTACATCAGTGGAATATTCTGACATCTCAATATCCTCTTGTGGGGCCATGAAGAATGGCTTCTGGTCTATCTCATAATAACCAGCTTTACTATTTACAGAGTGATTGGTGCTCCCAGATATGCCATGTAAATTGTTGCATACAGCTTGATATGTGGGTCACTAGAATATTGATGCTGCATGAATCACCAAAACTATTTGATGATGCACGATCCGGTTGGTCCTAGTTGTCTGTAACATTGCCTTTGGTGGAGTGGGAGATGCCTGAAACAGGGAGGAAACAAGAGATTCCTGAGGGAGGAACCTAATGGGAATGTTCCGATGCTCAAGTTAGCACTCTTAAGAAAGCAGGGAAGATGAGAAATTCTCTCAGACCAGAAGGCGCAAAGTATCACTTACCTTTACTCTGGGGGAATAGGGCCATTTATAACCGCCCTAGTGCACTCACTCCCAAGCCTCTGCCAGATCAGGTGTAACCGCCTCTACAGGGGCAGACATAACCGCCACTATCTTCTCTATCGAGATGTCTCTGCAACGACTGGGATGGCGGTAGTAGGTGGCCATTGGGGTGTGATTGTCATGTGTCAGATTCCTGGTCAGTCAAGCGCGTCGCCTCAGAGTACGAACTTCTTTGTTGTCAGGTACGATCGTTCAGTTATGCGACCTGGAGCCGAGGTGCCAGAGTGGTGCATGAGGACAAGGGCATGGCCCGGACTGACCCGATGTGGGTCAGTCCGGGCTTTGCCCTTGTAGGGCTCGGGATTTCTAAGGAAAGTTTGGGTTCTACCTCCTGGGAAGCACGGGTTCTCTTTGGGGAGCTTGGGGCCTCTCCTTGGGGAGCTCCGACCTCTTCTTGGGCTATGACTATGTCGCTGTGCTGAGCTGACGCTCCTGCCAGGTCATACCCGATTGCCTCCATGTGTCACGCGGCCAAGGAGTCGGGTCAAATCTCCCTCCATCACTATTAACTGTAGTTGTGTAATGTGTTGAAACATATGGTTCATAGGCTATTTCCATAAGTGCCTTATAAACGCCTTCTGTTCCAGTAGGATATAGGACTTCGGTTCTTAAGGCTTTGGAATGCAAAAAATTGAAAGTAGTTTTGAAATTGAGTTTTATGGATTGCCAACAATCTTTTTGTAAGTGAATCGTCATCATTCCCAGTTTTAGAAGTGACGTTGACCGAAACCTTGGGTTCATAAGCTTTTAACAAGGCTATATAGTTGGAGCTAAAATTAGTCATCATTCTCCACGTTCATTCTACCAGATTCGGCTCAAGAAAAACTAAAGGAAGAAAGAAGAATCATTTTTCAAACCCATGTACCCCTTATCAATGCAGACAAAGACCTAGAGCCTCGCAATCTTTCCGTCTGACTCCATCTTATCGTACTCATCGATCATCTAATGGTTTAACCCTGCAACCTTGCCATCGAAACTGATATAGAAAACAGAAGATGATGGAGGAAAAAAAGAAAATCTCGATAATTACTGATTGTTTCATTAAGAAACTACCACTGCCTCAAACGCACAAATCAGAAATCCTTTGTCACAAACTCACTACCCATAGATCACCACCTCAATTGAAACCCAAATACTCACTGTTTCGTTAAGAATTACCACTGAAACCCTTTATTAAAACTAAAACCCAGAGCATCGTAAATAATAGAGGTTAGTGGGAGATAGGGAATAGTTGGTGGAGATAGAAGTCGCAAACTGTTGCTTTTCGATTTCTATTACAATGGATTCAATTACATATATACCCTCTGTATGCTTATACAGGTCGGGGTAGAACTTGTCAATGAAAATTCCAAAAAACGGAGGCTATTCGCTCTTTTATTTAGTATATATATACAAACTTACCTTCAGTGTTTGCTAACCAAGGGGAGGCTTCTGATTTTTGTCCAGTGGACAGGGAAATCTTAGTCCATTTTGAAAAGTGATGAAGGCTTTATTATTTAGGAGAATTGTCCATGGAGGTTTAAGTCTTTTACCCTAAAATGTATTATATTTAATAATTAATGGAATAATTGATCCATATATATGAAATTAAGGCTCAGTTTGGAAGGAGTATAAATGTAAATATGTAGAGTGCAAAATCTTGTATTTTGTATGTATTTGCATTGTATATATTTGTATTTATACTCTTCCCAAATTAATTCAATAAAAATACACTATCAATAACTTATGCCACTCCACATCTTAACTAAAATGCACAAATACCTGAGGTAGTAGGACTTAGAGTTTAAAAGTTGAATATATTTTAAAGGCCAATCAATATCAACATTCCAATAAAATTAATTAAATAAATGGGATCCGTCTGGCTTGCAGTTAGAATCTGAATTGGAATGGCCCATTCCTTTCCCTATTTGATTCGAATGGGAATCAGAATGATCAATTTGATTGGATTATCATTCCCAATAGAGGGGAGGGAATGGTCATTCCCTCAAATGGGAAAATGACATTCCACTAAGAATCAAAATGGGTTTCTGATTCTGCCCAACCAAACACTTAAAAGAAAAAAGTCAGGATGGACCATTCCTATTCCGGTTCAAGACTTTCTGCAAACCAAACATATCCTTAATACCAATGTTATTATCCTCTTTTTTGAGTTTTTTTTTCACTTTTTTTCAAAAAAAAAAAAATACAAAGAAAAAGATAGGATCTTCACAGTCTACTAGCATGGACCCAAACACTTTTATAAGTCTTAGTAAGAGCAAGTGACATGCATGAGGCATGTATTTGTGCAAGTAAATATGAAAGATACATTAACTTTTTATTAGATTTTTTAAATGTCTTGATTCAACGATCATATATAAAAATTAAAATATATAGACAATCACAATTTACAGATATTGGCATTATATGGTACCATTCAAATATTATACTATTATAATTTAATTTGCATGATTTTAACGTGTATAAAATAGTCAATTATTAATATAATAACGTCATGCTTTATAATGTAACTTTCATCCACAGTCATAATTGGACTTTGTAAAGAGATAGTTGATAACTATTAAAATTAAATTAATGGTTGACCTTAATGTGGTCGCTTGGTGTCCCTCCAAAAATGGCAAAATGGAGATGCGACATCAAACCTCTATAGATCTATAAGCTCTTTATAATTAATAGGGAAAATTTCTGATCAATTTGGTTTGAAAGTTCGGGTGCTGGATTAAGGTCATTTGAAAATTCCTGATCTATAGGTATTGGATTGTCATATTTTGAAAGTTCGGGTATCAGATTGTCGCATTTTAAAGTTCGGGGACCAAGTTGTCGCTCGAGCCAAAGTACAGGGTACTGATAAGGAATTTCCCTAATTAATAATGTGTTGATTGTGTTCTACATGACATCCAAACCAACAAAAAAAAAAAAACAGTATCTTATATAAGATAAGAATTTAATTTTAACAACCAAACCACGCTTTGTAATATCAAAGACATAAATCTTGTTGAACTTTTAAGAGGGGAGTTCTTCTCCGCAATAGGTAATGAATTAGGGGTGCAAATGGGTCAGACCACGATCCGATCCGATTCGAGATCTGATCATATTTGGTCGAATTTGGATCACTCTAGATCGGATCTTTGGATTGGATTAGATAATAGGATCTGATCCAAAATCAGGTTGGATTTGGATCACCCCTATCCAATTTGAGAAGATCTAATCCGATATATATTATAGATTTATATATATATATAATGTTATTTATTTATTTTAAATATATTTTTATAAATTTGTTATATTATTTATTTTTTATAGAAAACATGTATATATACATGAAAATAATTAAAAAATACTTATTTTTTTGTTTTTACTTTATTTAAATTAGTACATTTTATTTTTCTTTTAATAATTTATTAGTTTTTAAAGAAAACAAGCTGGATTGGATCAAATCCAAAGATCCAACTTACCAATATAATTCGAATTTAAGTCGAATCCTATCATATCTGGTTGGATTGGATCCGACATGAACAATATCAAATAGAATCAAATATACCCTGATTCAAATCCAATTCGATTAATTTACTTTCTAGAATAAATTTTAGTAAAGCAGTTTGGACTTTTAGAATTGTTTGAAGACGTACATACGTACAGTTTCCTTTCCTGTACCTTTTTTTATTTCCATTTTTCCCATGATCAGTTGTTGTGTTTCATGTATTTTTCTACAATTTCATACTCCTCTTTTATTTTTCAACTTTTGTATTTTATGTTTTTTACATAATAAAATGATTTAATGGCAGTTTGGGCTTTTAGAATTGTTTGAATACGCACCTAACAGGCACATGAGGGTCTTTTATGAAGTCAGTTCACCATATACTAATGGTAGACTCTAAAAATTTAGGATGGGTCGTCATTTGGGAGGTTCAGTGTATATGGTGTACCCCGAAAGTGAGATCAAATCAGCCCCCACAACGTCCCACAGCACATCCCCTCTGTGTATTGGGAACATCTCCCGAATGTACCGTGGGATATTGTGGGGGGCTGATTTGAACTCCCCCAAGTATAGGGAAGTAGTATATAATTTACTTTTTTTTGTGTGCATGTATGTTTGGGCACAGGTATCAATTGAACCAGATTCAATCAGATCTAATCCAATATAAGTCTATTATAAATGGATTAGGTTCAATCCAATTCAATGAATACTTTGGACCATTTTGGATTGTTTCAATTCAATGTTTGAATAATTCAACCTATTTAATTCGATTTTAATTCTAGATATGTTCCAATTCAAAATTGATTTATTAACTCTTATATTCTTATTTATTTTATATCAATGGACTAGAAATTGATTCAATCTGACCCAATTTAATATAAATTCATTAGGTTCAGCTTGGAATGAGTACAAATACAAATATGTACAACATAAATGTATACAAAATAATACAAAATATAAGGTTTTGCACTCCATATATTTGCATTTATACTCCTTCCAAACCCAGTCTTACAGATGAACAAGATCCAATCCAATCTGTCCAAATTGATATCGATTTGGACGGATCCAACTCAAAACCCGTCCATTGACACCCCTATAGGCGTGCACGGAATTTTCAAGATAAATATGGTGACAAAAAAAGTCACCAGTTCCGTAGTCCATTCATTGCTGGAAATGGTCATCGTGGCTTCACTGAATCAACACCAAGCTTGTGTGAACATTAATGACAGGGTCAGTATCATGGGGCACAATGATAGAATTCCACTGTGTATTCAATATAAAATGGTTATGCTTGTGTGAACTTAATTAGATTTATACCACAATGGATGATAAAAACAAGGAAAATGATGTAAATAAAGATGAGGTTTGAACTTGATGGTTGATGCAGACTATCTATTGCATTGATAAAAATTAGGCTGAATAAATGACATGGTTGACGTTGTAAGGCAAACAAACAAAAAGCTTCACTCAATACATGAACCAAAAAATACATGAGAGAATACATGACCCTTAAATAATTAATGGAGTTGAATGGCATAACAAGATTCATGGAATACAAGACCTCTAATACTAATAACTGGGATCATGATTTTTAAACCGTTGTTGATCCGGATGGTCGGATCATTTGGCTCGGGAACCATCCAGGCAACTGGATTCGTTTACCCTAAATTTAGTTTATAGTCAAAAACCGTTGAATTGGTCAATGACATTGAATTAGGTGGTCGAATCATTGATCCGTTTAACAGTTTTTTACTGTTATTTTATTTTATTTATATATTCTTTTGCCAGAATGAACCATTTATTCAAATTGGATGGTCAAACCATCGACACAAAAACTAGTGGCCAGAACAATTCCGACTCCATGTTGTTTTTTAAAACATTGAGTGGGATAAACACTTTATTGAATTTAGAAAATGCTGGGCTGGTTCCCTTGGTACCCGTCCTGATTTACCCCTCACACCAACCTCACAACACATCCCAGCTACACATTGGGAACATCTCCCATATTCATGTGTTGTTATTCATGGGAGATGTTTCTGATACATAGTGGGGTATGCTGTGAGGTGTGCTTTGTGAGTAGCAAATCCCCATTTTTTTTGGGACAGTAATTTCAAGCATTTTTAGAAATATCCTAGGGAAGGCTGCTTCATATATAGCGACTGAAGTGATTAAACTGAACAACTTATTGCTTTATCTCTTAACCAAGAGGTTATTAAGTGGAATTATGAAGTCTTAATGGCTGAAGTTAAGTTGATTACCATTCTCAAAAATAAATTTTATTTAATTATTTTATTGACTATGATTGGCCAAACAATGGCCTTCAATGTCAACTTCGAGAATAGACTCCTTTTGTTATCTTCAATTTTCATCTTATCAGGAATGTGCTGTATGTCTCATTAAAAAACAAAAAAGAAATTTGATGTGTGTGGTCGATCTAAAGAGTTTAGAGTCAACAATTTTTGGTCTAAAAGGGACAACGTTTAGTTGTACTCATAATGTGTTAAAAGGAGCACACCGTTACTCATTTAGCTTATATAACTGAACTTCTTGTGTGCTTTAATGGTTTAATTAGGGTCTGCTTGGGTATCTCCTACCCACCCTACATACACGACACCACAGAGGCACAGCTGTACATTCAGAACATCTCTCCGTGAATGATCACATACAAGGGAGATGTTCTAGATATTATTGATGTGTGGCTGTGATGTTCTATGCGTAGATAGGGGTAGGGTTGTTCTGGGTAGGAGAGCTGAAAACTCGTGTAAGGGTTTGAAGCTTTAATTTACATGCTTTGAAGAAGCTTTCACCAAATATACTTAACAGGTCGTCAATGTGGGCCCACCTTACTTAGTCCTAAGCAGTTGCATTTCAGTCATCTCAAATGGGCACTACATTTCAGTCCTAAGGAGTATAAATACAAATATGTACCTATACAAATACATACAAAATAATATAAAATACAAGGTTTTGGCTCTACATATTTGTATTTATACTCTTTTCTAAATGGAGCATTAGGCTGTATTTGGTTGTAGTGTAAGTTTATTTGCACTAGTATAAAGACATGAGAGTGCAAATGTAAAAAGAAATGCAAATTCTTGTTTAATTTTGTTTTCGGTTTTATTTTATTCTACTTCATGTTTTATTTTACTTCATTTGTATGCAATCAAACAAAATAAGTTAAAAATTGAAACAAAAATATGTCAGAATTTACAATCAAATCATTTCTACTATCATAGTTTTGCATCAATGTAAATTCATTTGCATTGCAACCAAACACAGTTTTAGGTTTTAATTTGTTTGGTATCATTATTATTTTCACCTAAAAAATTTTGAATTGGTCAATATAAATTTGTGAGGGAGGATTTTTTTTTAATGTTTTTGGCTATAATAAGGAAAAGATATGATTCCAGAAAAAAAATACAGCAAATCAACTGATACCATAAAAAATAAAAGATGTGACCAATAAAATGGTATTCATCAAGATTCATGAGTTGCTTTGATTGGGCAAAGTTCTTTGGTTACCATGCCTTTTTGGTATCATAGATTTCCGCTTTGTTTTCCTACCTAAAACGTTTCATGTGATTTCATAACAACACATAATTATCACAATTTGTATTAATTAACTCACAACATTTAAGGTTTAAGGTGAAATAAAAACAACACTATTACCAAACATAACCTTTGTACGTACGGGCTTATTTGGATGGAGTATGTATTACGGAATGCAAGGACCCCATAGGTTAAGGTCTACGTTTACCATTTTTAGCAATAATAATAATAATAATAATGGAGAAGTATGAATTTGTTGAATGCAGATTTCTGATTTACATCATGGTTTTTAAAATTGAACCGATCAGGGTTCTGGTTATTGGTTCGAAAGATCCAACTGTTCGATCCAAGCAGTTGGCCCATTTTGATAAAAAAATTAAAAAGATTAAAAATTTTGAAAAATGATCAAAACGGTTTCAACGGTTAACTGGCTGGTTCAGTGGCTTGTTGATCAAAATCAACGCTTTTGGGAAAAAATGCAATTTTGGGGGAAAATAGAACCGATTAGGTGGCCGATTCTTGATTTTTCTAGTTCAACTGTCTGGTCTAGTCCAATTTTGAAAACCATAATTTACACCATAAAGCTATAAACATTCAAAAGGATTACAACCCACACTGTATGCATCAACACCCGCTCGTGAATTGACATCAATTCCAAAATCACACCTACTCGAGAGTATTTTGACCTACAAATTCTGACCCATTTTTAGCATAAATCAACACGGCTTAAAAATGTAATAATAATAATAATTATTATTATATTTTAATAATAATATCATTATTCACATTTTTAGTAATAATAATATTCGTTCATCAAACATTATTACTCAAAAATCGTGAAAATTCAAAAAAAAAAAAAAAGAAAACGACCGTTACGAAATGATAACTGTTATGACAACAGTGAGGATCCATATTCACGTAATATTTTTACAAGCTAGCCGGGTTCTCCCGCGATTTTCGTCAACTTCACGAGTTGGGAGTCAGGACTTGTGTGTTGTCTTTACGCGACCGACTGAAAAATAAAAGGTAAAAATAGAGGCGGAACGCGGAACGCGGGAAGGAGCATTACGTCTCTACGTATATGGTACGTCATCCACCAATCTAAGGACACCCGTGGACATTCTCTCCTTGTCACAATCGCCCACGTGGCTCTTCCACAGCGCATCTCCCCTCCTTCCTATTTGGCGGAGCCATCATCAAATCAAGCAGCCCATGTTGTCTGTTGAGCCACGTTACGTAAATATTACCACCCTTCACTATCTTGCACCTATCAAAAATATCCTCCACCTTCTTCCGACGCGTATTGTCACCTTATCCGAATATCGGACGGCTGAGAATGGAGGTTTCATTTTATTTTAATTGGAACAGAAAAATGGTATAAAAATAAAAACCGAGAAGGTCTGATGGGTCGAAAACGGTAGACGAGCCGTCGCTACTCGCGCTATATTTTCTGACCGATTTATTAGAGTGTCGTCCGGAAGACAGAGGTCTCTTCTTGCATTTGCCCTCTTCTCTCTGATTCTCTGGTTTTAGTTTTCTCCCGAGTCGCAGACATGGTGGAACCGGTTGAATTACCGAGTCGTCTGGCGATTCTTCCTTTCAGGAATAAGGTGTTGTTGCCTGGTGCTATTATTCGAATTCGATGTACTTCACCTAGCAGGTAAAACGCTCTCTCTCTCTCTCTCTCTCTCTGGCATTCTGGGTTGGTTTGTTGGATATTGCGGGTGTTTAAGCCTTTATGTTTATCCCGAGCCGTAAAAATTCAATGTTTCTGAGCACAGTACTGAATTTATTCAACATATCAATTGGATTTTATTTTTTTGCCTCGATCTTTTGGTATTGGATGGTTTTGGTTTGTCGGGATGGGTTGAATAGCTATAAACCCTAGAGTTTGGTTTATTTATGGCAAAGTAAATGTGTTACAATTTGTTCTTCCCCTTGTTTACCAATTCATTTTTTATTTCTTGCTTTAGTTGGTTTAAGCACGATTATTTTCCAACTTGTGGTATTGTTGTTACGTTAACTCCTAAAGACGTGTTTATTTTTTTATTTTTTTTTAATTTTTCTGCAGTTGGTTTTAGGAAATTATGTTATCTTTGAAGGTCTTGTTCAATGGCATTAGTTGTTGAAATCTAGTATTAATGTTATTTCCCGTAGAACAGTTTTGTTGGGCAATTACTTGTTTATTTACTTCGAACTTCTCAAATCAGTGATACAGTCTTTTGACTTGTGCAGTGTTAAATTGGTGGAGCAGGAGCTGTGGCAGAGAGAAGAGAAGGGGTTAATTGGGGTTCTTCCTGTTCGAGATGCTGCTGAGACTACGTCAGTGGGTTCTATTTTATCTCCAGGTCACGCTGACCTTTCCCTCTCCATTTCCTCTCTCTCTCTCTCTCCCTCCCCCGAAAAGAAAAAAAGGAAACAAATAAAAGATGATGTTTCTGTTGAATACTTTTCTGCTACTGAAAGGAAGAAATCTTTTATATCTAAAGGTGTTGGAACCGAATCCGGGGATCAAGGTGTGAAAGAGCCAGTTTCCACTTCAGATTCTCATAAGCAGGATAGCAAAAATCAGCAGGAACTAATTCACTGGCATACAAGGTATGTTTTATTTAATTTAGCCTTCTTAGAGTGATTTGTCATTATCTTTGTAGTAACATTTTTCATTTTGTTGAATTAGTAACGCTGTGCATTTGATTTTTCTATTTCAGAGGAGTTGCTGCTAGGGCTCTACATCTCTCAAGAGGAGTAGAGAAACCAAGTGGGAGGGTCACATATGTAGTTGTCCTTGAAGGTTTGTGCAGGTTCAGTGTACAAGAACTTAGTGCAAGAGGAACATACTACACTGCCAGGATATCTCGTCTTGATATCACGAAGGCTGGTAAGGCTTTACATTTTGCGTTCTATGGCCATGAAAGTTGTTTATAAGGAACTCATTCTGTTCCATGGCAACATATTCTGGGATATTTTGTCATGACTACGAAAACTTTGCTACCTAGATATTTAACTATTTCTGCATCTCTCTCATTATGCCCTGTATTTCCTTCTAAACTCTTCTGTACATAAGGTAAATGTACTTCCCTATTTTTCCAACCAACCAACCAATCAGTGTAATTTTACAGGCTTCTATTTACCTGTGCTTGCACTTGCTCTCCGATGTGCTTGTTGTCATTTTCCAAGCTCCATGGGTTTCCAACTTGCATGCAGCCTAGGCTATTGCACTATTTGGTTCACCTTTAGCAATAAATTGAGCTAACACAAGGCACAAGTCCTTTCTTTTGCATTGCAAACACATTCCAATTCCCAAGGGATGCTGGAAAAAGGAAGGCAAAATTGTTCCTGTTCTCTCATGTTTTTGTTGAAATTAGAATATTCATAAAAAATGGAGCTGACACAAGGGAATGAAGTCAATGAAGTACGGACTCTTTTTGACAAGCACAATGACCAACTTCTCCCAACCTTATGTTTCTAAAAGACTAGTTAGTCCTGCCTTGCTATACCTGGAAAATTCTAGATTGTAATGTATTTTATTATTAATGAAAAATTCTTTTTATTTACTATTATAAAAAAGAAGGTCTTGAGGAGAGAGTTGCTGGAACGGTGGACAAACAATGTGAATCTTATGCCTAAATACTTTCGTAAATCCTGTGGAGCAAAATGGACCACCATTAGTGTTGATAAAAAAGGAGATGGAGGAGGATTGGTATTTGGAACTTTTAGAGTGAGAGGGAAATATTGCATTGGCTGGTATTACTTGGGAAGCTTGGAGTAGCTTGCTGCTTCAACTGGATTGGCCTGATCTGTGCCCAATGCTTGACTTTGCTCAAAGAAGAACAAGACTTTGGGACTCTTCATCCTGCAGAACCACCTCTGGATGATCTTATCAAGACAGGACTTGATCCCCTCCTGAAATTTCACCCAAGATTGTACATTTTCAAACTCGTTGGCCATGTAAAAATTCTTTTTAGTTCCCTCTGCCTCATTTAAAGTGCGACTTTTCTTCAACTCACTGTTCTACACTGGTATTCACCTGTCTTGTAAGACCTTATGCACATGGTTTTTTCGTTTAAATAGAATTATATGGCATCCTGAAAAAGTCAACAAAAACCAAAGAAGTGCATCCAGAAAATGAAAATAAGTATAAAATCAGGAGTTTATTTTCTATAGAAGATTCACTAAGGTGTTTTGTCTTCAGAGAGTTAATATTTTCTCAATTCCATGTAAGTGACCATTAATTTTCCGACCTAATACTAATTAAAAAAACCAGGAAAAGGTTTTTCTTTTCTTTTCTGTTTTCATTCCTTTGTCTCCTTCCTGGCCTCCTGGGTAAGCAAATGAAGCCTAAGGGGCTGAGCTGAATGACATATTTCTTTGACTTTGAGTGAGTAATTTTCTAATGATGTTTTGAGGTCCTTAATGGCTGAAGCTGAAATGGAATTGGTTACACTGGAATAAGTCATTCCATTGAGCCACTTCAGCCGTTATCAAATGGCCCCTAAGAGTTATTCCAAGGAGACCTACTGTGCAATTTTGAAGGATGTAATCGAATATAACCATAAAATAGTTGTCCAGATTAAGCATTTCCTGTTTTCATGTTTTTAGTTTGGCCGAAATACAGATTAATCCATGTATTGGTCTAAAAGACTGATACATGCCTTTTTTTTCCTAATAATAAGAAAGATATGGATCTAGTTTGACCAAAATAGTATTATTTTACATATCTCTTCAATGAAGGAACACTTATTTGTTCTGCTGGAGAAGATGACTGAACTGTAATTATATGTTCTAACAATCTCCAAGATCTAAGAATGACGAATTAATTACATGACATTTAGCAGAATATACTTTCTAGCAAGATCTAGATATGAATTGGAAATGATTTTAAGATTCTGGTATATTTTTGAAGGCAATCTCCTGATCTCAGGTCCCAATGGGTGCTGACCATCACCAGTTTTCAGAATATAGTGCTTATGTGTACCACAAAGTGTTTTTTTTAATAAATTGAGCAAGAAGAAAATTGTCTGGATTGTGTCCACTATAGGAATGGAGAGAATGCTGATACCATCTAATCAGTCATTGGGTGATCATATCCTGCTGCTACAGGTTTAGCTGTTGTGAACTTATCTTGTTGATTATTAATTTAGTAATTGATTCAGACAGTGGAAGCAATTGAATTTTGACTTTCTATGTAGTTATGTACAGCAGAACAAACTATGACAAATTGACAGCTACTTGACCTGCTATTAAATAGAGATAACTCCACCCTGTATTAGAAAAAGAATTTCCACCCTATGTCTTTTTTTATCAGCAAGAAAAAGGTTATTTATATTAATATATAAAAAACAAATTACAGTAGAGTGGTGACCCGTCACCTTTAATATAGAAACAAGCAAGGGCGATAAAATATATATGTAATCATTATAAAATCCATTGGTGGCCACTATATATATAATCCCCAAAGATATTCTGATCCATCTTATTTAAGCTTGTGCTAAAAAATTTCATTGATGTGGTGGTTGTTGAAATCTGGATTGATGATCTTATCTGTTGGAATGCTGAGATTATCTCATTTTTATCTTAATAGAAATGGAGCAAGCAGAGCAAGATCCTGATCTTATAGCACTTTCTCGTCAATTCAAAGCCACTGCGATGGAACTGATATCTGTTCTTGAGCAGGTAAAAACTTGGTTTAGAATGTACTGCAGTTACTAGTCCCTTAGTTTTTTGTTTCAAAATTTCAAGGGGGGGGGTTGGTTGGGAAATAAAGTTATTTAACATATTAACAAACATTTTTCAAAAATTCTTAAAATAAGTGTATTGGCTCGATGCATAATGAAATTTTCAAACTTGCTTATATAGAGATGATGAAATTAATGTATTCTATAGGCCTTGTGAGTGCATATGCTTATCAGATCTTACTTCTTTTGTGATCTTTTTCCACTTCACAGCTTCAGATCTGACACATTGTTGTTTTTTTGCCATCTTGTCATCTATCCAATGTAACTTTATATGCTACTGGTTTGATGTTTTTTTTTTTCTTTAAAATTATTTTTTCCTTTTGGATGTAACTGCTGAAATTTAATAGATCAGGTTTCTTAACCACAGTAGTTGAATTAGGTCATGTTTAAGACAGACAATGATTACCCTTACAACTATATAGATATGCACAAAAAACTGAGGTAGTGTTGGTATGGTGAGCTCAGAATCATTAGATGGCTACTCTGCTCCAATTGGTCATGGTGACTCCAATTCTGCCGAGATGTTGGCCTTCTTCTAGTTCTTATGTATGCTCTTCTTTTAGTTATTGTAGGAGTGAAGATAACCCTCAGGTAATATAAAAAATATCCTCCACCTTCTTTTAGTGAACATGATCATTGGGACATGGTATTAGAGTGGTCAGAGCTTTGGCATCTAGGGTGATCAGCTTGTTCAGATGGAATCGGAGTTACTGTCTCTGGCTGATGATTTAGTTAGGAGAGAAGCAGAAAGCGTTGAATTATAGCTGGTCTTTCCCTGGCAAGTTAGTCTGCTAATGAATTAGCAGTTATGTGATCTCAACTGAAGCAAGGGGTGCATAAGAATTACCTATTTTGGGCTCAATTGTAATTTGTCTTATCATTTTCTGAGGCTGCACCTCGCGCCTCTCTGTGGGAAGCTTCTACCGTGTATCTTTCTTAAACTGAACAAGTTCAACTGTTTGGACACAATTTCAGTTTCCTGAATGGAGTACTATGGGATGCTAAGGACCTAGACTCCTCATTCAGTTTATGATTACCCAAGGACCTAGACTCCTGCCACAATTGTAATAGTCCATAGGAATTGTTAAACATAATCCCTGAAGCATAAAAAGGTTCTGCCTGTTTATAATCTTTTTTACCTATTGGCCCCGAGTAAACTATTAGGACTTGTCTTGATGGTTTCTGAAATCTCCTCCAACACTCAAAGCCCCAAACTTCTAAGGTTCCCTAAGCTGCAACCGTCGAAGTTCAATTTGGTGTTGTCATCAATGCTGAAATGCTTGAACAATTACATGGTTTTGATCCAAGGAGCTATTCTCACTGAATCAGTTCAATTAAGGCTTCTGGAGTTCATTTCTGTTTGGAACAATTCTAGTATTTAATTATTTTCCCAAACTAGCTAGATAATTGGTGCTCTCACATATCTGCAAAGTATTTCTCCCCTCTTTATCCTACCAGGATATTTTTGCTTGTTCTACTGAGATTTTTTTGCTCATCCCATATAGCTGGGAGTCTTTGTGGACTTGGCTTGAGTTGGCTTCCTACTGCTTTTTTTTTTTTTTTAATTATCTAGAAAAGTTTATTTATTTAATTATCTTGGCTGGTGTCTACTTGATTGTTACCCTATACTTGCCTGGTCATGAAATTCCCTCCTCCTTGCTCTCGTATTACACATTTTTTGCTTTTCCCAAAGACCTTTTTGAACCATGGTATGATCTTTTTCCCTACCTCATTTCTGCTTTTCTTTGTTCTGTGTTTTGTTGATAAATAAAATGCAACTGTTGTTGTTTAAGATCTCTTCACAAAGGCACTGACTGTTGTTAGCTTTTGATTGACTAGGTAACTAAAAAATTATGTTGCTCATGTTTTTGTAGCTGCTTTAATTGCTTAAAGTATTTGACATTTTATTACATGATTTAATTTGATCATGTACCTCTCATTCTCAGTATTAACTTTAACCTTTCATATTGTCTTATCAGAAGCAAAAAACTGTTGGAAGGACAAAGGCTCTTCTGGAGACACTTCCAGTTCACAGGCTTGCTGATATATTTGTTGCCAGTTTTGAAATAAGCTTTGAGGAACAGCTATCTATGTTGGATTCAGTTGATTTGAAAGTAAGGCTTTCAAAAGCAATGGAGTTGGTTGACAGGCATTTACAGGTAATTAAACTGGACAGACATTGATTATGAATTACACTTGGTTATCTTTGTGTATACTCTGGTAAATTTTAACATTTCCACTGTAATAGTCAATTCGTGTAGCAGAGAAGATAACACAAAAGGTCGAAGGACAGTTGTCAAAATCACAGAAAGAGTTTCTTCTGCGCCAGCAGGTTTGCTTTCTCGCTTAAAATGCTAGAGACTCTCTCTTTTCCTTCAAGCACGTGGATAACAAAAATGAGTCTGAACAACAATCAGGGTCTTATTTCTTCCAGTGGGAGTCTTCTTCTAATCTTGTGTTTGTCTTTGTTGTTGCTTTGGGTGAGAGAATGGGTAGCAATTGTGCTTAGTAATTTACATGAAAGTCTCTTATTTGCCAACTCCTTTTGATGATACTTTCCAGATGAGGGCTATAAAAGAGGAGCTTGGTGACAATGATGATGATGAGGATGATATTGCTTCCCTGGAAAGAAAATTGCAGAGTGCAGGAATGCCTCCAAGTGTCTGGAAACAAGCTCAAAGAGAATTGAGGTATTCTACGGTATAAATGAAGTAATTAATCACAAAGATCCTCTATAACTGTAACCTTATGATATTATAAGAAATTTGAGAATGTGAATTCGAGGTTGAGGGCGGCCACTTTGTGTGAAGAAAAATGCCAAAGGTTAGGATCATTCCCAATCTACCCCTCCCAAGACTCCACTCCCTATAGTTGGGACCAACATTAGTTGATGGGCTAATAATGGCCTTTTATAAAAGATAAATATGGTTTAGGTCCTTCATAAAGGATCCTATTTGACACCAAACCAAAAACAAATGGTACAAAACATAATGAATATGCATCAATGCCCTTTAATGTCTAACAAGATTACAAGAATTGTTTAAAAACCTGGCATGGAGATTGAATCAATTTCCCCTCAGTGTCAATGGACCAGACAGGTCAATGGTTCGACCATTTGTTCACTAAGTCAGTGGTTTTCTTTTTTAGTAATATGGTGGACCAGAGGTTTCGAACTAGAATTATGATTGAGTCATTGGTCCAACTAGCCAGGGTCAACAATGGGTCGAAAACACTGAATAGTGATTACAGGTAGTATGGATAGAAGTGCAAAGACAAGAATGAAAAAATAAAAGCATACAAATAATTTCCCATGATACTAGCATGTCAGTTGAATAGAATAAATGACATCATCACTGGTCCAACCAGCCAGGTCAACTGTTCTGCTTGATTTTTAATTTAGATGCAATTTCAGCTTATCCGGGGCTAAAATGTGGATGAGATTAATTAAAATTGAAAAACATAAATTTACAAATAATTGTTCATAAGGATTTAAAGGTTCTAGAAGAAGTAAAAGTTCGTTCAGATTATGATAGCATGCGATATAGGAGTTATAATTAAATATAGGAATTTTTTTAATAACTAAAAGAAGTTTTATTAATTAAATACAAGATAATTTTTTGATAGGTAAACGAATTTTTATTAATTAAATACAAGATATTAACATATACATGGTACATGATGTGGAATAAATAATATGATGTGTGCTCAGAGGTTTTCATCTGGTTGGATGTTTAGGTTGGTTAGTCTTCTCTTGGGTTCTCTTTCTCTTTGTACTTCATTTCCTTGAATAAAAGGATTGTATTTCGAAGATCATCACCCTCCTTTACTTCTAGTGAGTCATAATTGGGACTTTGGTCTTAAAAGATAGTTGAGTGATGTCTAGTTGGTCTTTTTGACTGGTTTGCTGCAAGTTCTAGAGAATCTAGACAATATTTTCTTGGATTATGTGGCTTTTGTTGGGAAGGTTAATACTATGGATGCCTTACAAAAGAGAAGATCCTTTTTGTGTGCATCCTCAAATTGGTGCATGTTGGGTTTCCCTCCTCATGTGGAGGTGGGACCCAATCATATGTTGGGGTCTCTTGCCCAACACGTAACTTGAGAAAGTCAAATTGAAACACAAAATAAGGTTTGAGACTCTTGATATTCTCTCATTAGTGAGAAAGACACAAATTGTCTTGTCTTGGTTACATGTTAGTAGATAGTGGCACCCACTTTCCATTATCTTTTTTGTCTTTCTCTACAAACCTCATTTGTCTTGGTGTGAAGAGTCTCTTGGATATTCTAGGCACTTATGTTGGTATCCTCTTTTGGGAAAAGTGGAGAAGAAAAGAGTGGGAGAAGCTAATCTTTTTTTTACAAGAGAAGAAGAATAGATTCAACCTTCTTGCTATGTGAATAAGGGTATGTTTTAATGTAACTATTTTGGCTGCTGTTTTTTGCTTATTCCATCAAGCATTTGTTGGGTTTTCTTGGCTCTTCAACAGTGGTTTTGGAGAGGGCTTTGGCAGGCTTGTTTGGTGAGGTCTTTCTCATGTTTTGTTGATTGATATACATCTTGTTTGATGACTGTTGTTTTGTGTATCCAAGAGAGGTTCTTGTCTCTTGAAATTGCTATACTCTACTTGGAACTAGAGAAGTTATAACCCCATTATTTTTGTTAATAGTGAAAGATTTTTGGGTTAGTGCCCCATGGTCTTTCCTCTTTATATTTGAGAGGTTTTCCACATTAAAAATTCTGGTGCGTCATTGCTAGTGGTTTTTGATTATTTGTCTCATTGGATATTGCTTATTATTTCTCCTTTGCTATTTACATTGCTGATTTGCACACTATTAACAAAGGGTTTTAACCCCAATAGTGTATTATGTGTAAATCCTAAATAAAATTCTTCTTCTTGCTGATTAAAGAAAAAAATATTGTCCTTTTTCTGATTCAGATTCAGCAGAGAAACTGATTCAGATTCAGCAGAGATCAGGATTACAAAAGTGAAACTGCTGCTGTGTTGAGGAGTTAAGGGAAAGTCTTTTAATCCAACCAGATATATCAAGCAAGCAGTTGTGACTACTGAAGATGACCTCACTTCAGGGAGATTGGATCCATTGTTATGACCCTTCCAATCTCTCTTTTCCCTCTCTCAAGGAGCTAATGAGAAGAACATGGCCCTTCTTACCTGGAAAGGCGGTTAACCATTGCATCCTGGATATATCAATGGGTTGTGTCTAAGATGCTTAACAATTTGTTTTTCTAGATCAAGATTTATCTTTCACTGCAGAAACAAGCGATTATTGGCATTCTGCCTCAAGCCATGAATTTATTATGGTAGAATCCCTGGATAACCCTTATAGGCTTGTTTCGGTGAGGAGATCCATTGGGAATGGTTAATGCCTTAGCCTTAGTGATTGTTTGATGTTTTGGTTTTCTTGGTCCTTCTAAGTTCTAACTTGGGTAATAATGATTGTTTGATGTTTTGGTTTTCTTGGTCAACCTACCAACTTACCAAGTATGTATACCACTTGCGCACATCAATGGTTTAATTAAAGTCTTCTTTTTCCAATTACCATAAAAACTAAGGGACTGTGGTTCTCTCCCCTACCTTGAAGGGAAACGTACTTATTTCTTGCAAGTAAATAAATCTTGGTAATCTTTTTAAGGAGAAAAAGGTAATGCAGAGGACAAGAAATGTCTGAAAATTTTATTAGTGTTAAAAAAACCAATAAAACTTTTCTTAAAGGAATGCCTTTGATATGCTGGTGTACATTGAATTTAAATCTTGATATTTCAATACCTTTATGGTGAAATGCGAGAATTTTATGCTTTAATTCTGTAATCAGATTGTTTAAGTTTCTTATATTTCTAAACCATTTATTATTATCAGGCGTTTGAGGAAAATGCAACCTCAGCAACCCGGATATAGTAGCTCACGTGTTTACCTTGAGCTTCTTGCTGATCTGCCTTGGCAGAAAATCAGTGAAGGACGTGAACTAGACTTAAGAGCTGCAAAAGAGCGCCTTGACAGCGACCATTATGGTTTAGTCAAAGTGAAGCAACGAATTATTGAATATCTAGCTGTTCGCAAGGTTGGCTCTCTGTTCATGTTGGCCTTCAATTATCTTCTGTTCACTAATTGTTAATGTGAGAACTAACATGGTGCTGCTAATTTTAATGAACTGCATTGCAGCTTAAACCAGATGCCAGAGGCCCAGTTTTGTGTTTTGTGGGCCCCCCTGGTGTTGGCAAGACATCTTTGGCCTTATCTATTGCTGCAGCTCTAGACAGAAAATTTGTGCGGATATCTCTTGGCGGTGTCAAGGATGAAGCTGATATTAGAGGGCATCGAAGGACATATATAGGAAGCATGCCAGGGCGTCTTATTGAGGGACTAAAGGTTGAAAGTGGATTTTCCTTGCTTGTTGCTACAAGAGACTTTCATGGTGGTTATATATAATTATGTTTTTGTCATGGAATATATTTGTGGTTAGGGCATCTGCAGTGGTTTCACATGGTCAGTTGCAGAGTGTTGGGTCTAGTATTTTGTGGGTCCTACTAAGAGATCCTATATGTTGGCACCAATTATACTGAATGGTCTTAGCAATCAAAGTCAATGTGCAGTTTAGAAAATAAAAGCTGCTTCAGAAAAAAGCTAACTCATACTAATGAAATTCATTGGAACATGATAAAATTAGATTGGGTTGACTTGTATGCAAGTATTCATCATTTATGGTCTTCTACCATGTTCTAGACTTTATGGTATTGATCTTTACTATATATTGATGAAACTTACCTTGGTTTCAGCCTTCATCTTCTCCCCGACACTTTCTCTTCATTTATTTTCCTCCTTCCACACTCATCTCTGTCTTCCTTTCTCTCTCCTCTTACATGTGCATTTGCATGTGCCACTCAACTAGTCCTTGAAATCTAGAAACAATCTTTCCCCGTTACTTTTGTTGCCCTTGGCTCAGTTGTCAGCTTTGTAGTCATATCCATTGTTACTATCATTCCATTACTAGACTGTGCTCCTGAAAACCAACTGTTTCAGTAGTAGTCTTAATTTAGTTCTCTTAATGGTTTCCCAATAGTACATTCATTTGTGTTTTTAATGCATTCAAAAAAGAAAGAAAACAGAAACTATAGATGCCTTGGTATAATAGGTCCAGTTAAACAGATCCAACCCCCCCCCCCCCCCCCCCCCCTAAAGAAAATTGTTGTAGTGTCTAGAGATACACATCTGTCAGGTCAGGCATATTTGATCTCTACCTGGTAGTTACATTGCATTGCTTGCATTTGTATGTATTTTCTATGTCCTTATAACTTTGCAACTTCCTGACTCCTGACATAGATTGACACGTGTTTTGATTGTTAAATTGTAGAGGGTAGGTGTAAGCAATCCTGTTATGCTGCTAGATGAGATTGACAAAACTGGTTCTGATGTCCGTGGAGATCCAGCTTCTGCACTGCTGGAAGTTCTTGATCCAGAGCAGAACAAAACCTTCAATGATCAGTATCCAGATTTCTTTATATTTCATTGCATATTATCTTTATGTAGTTCATTGTTTGCAGTTATATTTGCTCTATACCCTGGTGAAGTTTTTACTCAATGATTATTGGCTTTTTTATGAGTTTTTTAATAGTAAAAACCAAGAGAAAATATTAGTAGGAAGAAGTTTTAACTTCACTTTAATCTAGTTGTGTATCTAAATAGGATTCTCATCAATGGACTTGGATATACAAATTTATTCCTTAATTGAAAATAATCAGCTATTTAAATGTTCCTTTTGACCTTTCAAAGGTGATATTTGTTGCAACTGCAAACAAGATCCAGCCCATCCCTCCACCACTCTTAGATCGAATGGAGGTCATTGAGCTGCCTGGATATACACCTGAAGAAAAGCTAAGGATAGCCATGCGGTATTTAATTCCAAGAGTGCTTGATCAGCATGGATTGAGTTCTCAGTACCTCCAAATTCCTGAGGTAATGAAAAGTGTTTGTCTTACTGTATCTTCCAAAAAAAAATGTCATAGCCTACTTATCTGAACAACCAAATATTAGCATGATCTCAGTCTCTTGATCATATGTCATGCCACCATGGTATTAAAGCACAAGTTTCTTGGAATTCTTACATTATATTTTTTTTCTCTTAAGTTTCAACTTCTCTTATTGTTTCCCCTTGACCATTCTTCTTATCTTTCATCTTTTTTCCCCTGATGAGTAAACCATCCAGACCAGGATTTGTTCACTTAAAGTCTCATGGTGCAGTTTAATTCCTTATCTGCTTTCTTATTTTTTATTTGAAATTAGACATGATTAACAATAAGGTACAATGAATGGGGTTTCTTTGTGCATGTAGCATATTCTTTTCAACATAATTAGTAATAGGTATTATTTATCAATGGTTTTGGTTAAAGAGAAAATTTTCAGCAGATGTTTAAGTTGTTATGATCATCTAGGGCCTTTTGAGAATAATCTCTAAATTGTTGTAAAAATAAATACCTTTTAAGAATAGAAATCCTCTCCCTAGCGCAAGGCTTGAAGCTTGGCTTCTCTCTTTGTCTTAAAAGGATTATGGTGCAATCTGACACACATATTGTGTGGGCTGGATTCTTTCACCCTTTATGTTTCATAGAGGAGTGAGATCATTTCCATCCATGTTGAATAGCTCGTCTAAATCTCAACACTCTATGGCAGGTGGCTTCACAAGAAACAAGGTGGAAAAACTAAAGCCATATTGGGGGCCTTTTAATCTGGTATAAATTCATACTATGGATATTTAAGTATTGCGTTGTAGGTGAATCTCTGAATCATCTTCTGAGATTTTGAGGTTTTCAAATGTTGGGGCTTTTCCTCCTAACTTTTTGCCCAACCATCAGTACTATTTCTTTCATCATGCCAACAAAAAAAAATAATAACGTGAAGAGCTACAAGAACAGCAATAGTTTAGGTGCTTTGGGAGGAAAGGAACAATGGAATCTTCCAAGAGCATGCGAAATCTTGGGAGGATTTAATTGAGAACATTATTTTCAAGGTTGCACACTGGTTAAAGACTCTGGACTTTTTCAAGGACTTTTCCTTGATGATATTATAAGGAATTGGTTTGCAGTGGTGCATTCCTCATCGTCAAGGTCTTTGATTTAGGAAAATTGGGCTCCTCCAGTAATCCAAAGATTTAAACTAAACCTTGATGGATGCTCCTCTGGCAACCTGGGTTCTTCGGGCATAGGTGGTGTCATAAGAGATGAAGGAAGAATTGTGGCTTTGTTTTCTGGGCCAATAGGAGTGGGTGACTTGCTATGTGCTGAAACACTAGCTCTCTGTCTAGGGCTGAGATTGGTGAAACAGTTGAGTTTTCAACAGATTGAGGTGGAAAAGGGTGGCTGCAAATAGGTACTATGGGGACATCAACTCACAGGCAGAGCTTGAAGGAGATTACAAGCCTTTCAAGAGAGTTTGGAGTGTTTAGATGGGTTAGAAGGTCAGCAAATGGTTTGGCTGATTCTCTAGCCAAAAAGGGGCAAACAGGGGAGAATTATTCAGGGCTGAGTTGTAATAGTAAACTTGCTGAGGGGTCAGGAGCCCTAGTATAAGGGATTGGACCTTCAAAAAGGAAAAGAGATGTTTTTGTATTATTTTTTATCATTTTTTATATGGTAGCTTCAAAGGTGCTAAACCAAATAGCCAAGTCTATAGAAAAAGGTAAAGTGACAAACCACAACTTAATTCAACAAGGTTTTGTCCCAAATTCTGTGGTCAGATACATGAATCCTATTCTGCAATTATTGATTGAAAAAAATCCTGATCAGCAATTGCATTCTTTCCTGAGGCAGGTAAAAAGCAAGTCATGCTCCCTAATGCAAGACACAGGCACACAGCCCTTATGCTGTCAGCGAAGAAACCAACTACAATGATACTCTCCTTAGTCCTTAAAGTTTTAATAATGAAAGTGCTACCTCTAGGTTGGGAGCTTGATGCTAACAGAAACACTAGAGACAATGAATTAAGACAGATCCCTTTATATCTTTGAAATTAAACTTTCAATTCACAATCACTAGGGAAAATGCTAAATCTTTTCGTTAAAGAATTTGCAATTCACATTGAATGGACTGAAAGGGTCGATTTTTAACTGGTCTAATGTTTCACGTGACCCACATGAATGGAAGATAGATCAATCATTCCCACATGAATAGAGGATAATCAATCATTCTATGGATCCCTATTAGGTATATGTTCATTCTGGTTGGATCGCTTTGGTTGTCTAATCTATATACGTTCTTTTTTTTTTTAATTGATCCACATACTTTTCTTTTTGAGTGACAGGGATGCCACTTGTGCATTTCAAGAGGAACATTACACAGGGTGATGTAATTGCAATTTTATATTTTAGTATATTAGATATCATTAACATGCTAAATGGTAGATTCTAGTTCCCTGCATATGTGCTGTGTTCTTTTGGTTTCCTTTAACTTAGGATGCACCATTGATGGATTTTTAAATTCATATGCCAATGTACTTGGTACATCATGCAGTGATGTGCTCATATCCTGGAAAGTGTCTTTCATGGTTTTTGCTTAGTCATGCACGACATAGCATGATCTTTTTCTCACTGTACATCTTGGTGAATAGGATGTAGTGTATGATATTTATTTTTGTTCTTTGGAGTCCTCGTTGCACATGATTTTTGAACTTATTTGATTGATTGCTGTGAATGTGGCAGTCTATGGTGAAACTTGTAATTCAGAGATACACTAGAGAAGCTGGTGTGCGAAATCTGGAGAGGAACTTAGCTGCATTGGCTCGTGCAGCTGCAGTTAGAGTTGCTGAGCAAGAACATGCAGTACCACTTAGCAAAGATGTACAACAGATAGCTGCACCAATGCTGGATGCTAGGCTTGTAGAGGGAGCTGAAGTAGAAATGGAAGTTATGCCAATGGGTGTTAACAATCATGAGATATCAAATACTTTCCAGAATACTTTCACTATGGTGGTGGATGAAGCTATGCTGGAAAAAGTACTTGGGGTAATTCATCCTCATCTTTCTTAATATGGAGTCAATTGAAAGCATTGTGCCTTCATGAAATCTGGTGTAATTATTAAGCACATTCTTAGCAATCAGGTCTGTCCAAATGTTAGGCTGATTAAAGCCATTTCTCTATTGGGTGAATCCTGAAAATGGAATGGCTGAATGACACATGGACAATTGTTTGAAAGTTTCATGTGCTGGGAGTGTCCACTTCCATTGGTTTGGGGTTATGGCTAGCCATAGGATGTCCCAAGGTTTGCTGATCTGAATTAGTGGGGCACATATGCTATGATTCTATGCTTTCTTGAAATGAATCCAGACTGAGTTCTGCTTGAATACCCAGGTTTCCTCCTATATTTATTTTTCAGATTTAGTTTTTCACTGTACTTGGTATAGCTGATCATATATTGTGGTGGTACTATGCTGCAGCCTCCAAGGTTTGATGACAGAGAGACTGCAGAACGAGTTGCAACTCCTGGAGTATCAGTTGGGCTTGTTTGGACCTCCTTTGGTGGGGAGGTTCAGTTTGTTGAAGCCACAACTATGGCAGGAAAGGGTGATTTGCATCTTACTGGGCAACTTGGTGATGTTATCAAAGAATCAGCACAGATAGCACTAACATGGGTAGGTTTCTCCATATTTTTTTAACTTGTTTTGATTTCTTCTGACATGCTTACACCATGAATTATGTTTATTCCTGTAAGGAGAATAAAATGCATGTTAACAATAAAAGGAAGAACAAAATACCTGTTAGTGCATCCATAACTTAAAGAACAAAACTAAGAGTTTGGACATTATAATATCTTTTAAGAGTTGAACTAAATTTTCCAAATAAAATTTATGATTTATTTAACATTGAAGCCATTTCCTCTGCTCTTTTGAGTATCCCTTCTGCATAAGGGGATGACTATTCCTTCTATTCTACTTGATTGTTTGTTTGGTCTTTCTTTTTGAGAGGAAATCTTCCTAGTTGTCATCCATATACAACTAGTTCTATCCAAATGCATATTTCCCAACATTTTCAGGGAGATTGCAGTTATAGTTCTTTATATTGCTTAAAATAACCGATGCACCTTTGCTTGTCAGAACCACAATAACAGGGGAAAAGAAAGAAAATATGATCAAGACAATGACTTAAAAGTTATTTTTTGCATTTAACAAAATTCAAGCATTGAAGTTCTTTTTCAAAACCTATCTGATCAAGACAAAGACTCATTCTAAAATGTGTGATATTTATGCTGAAATATGGCATATAGACCAGTGTTTTAAAAGCGCAAGGCGCAAGGGCCATTTTGCACCTGAGGTGCAAGGCGAGGCGCACAATTAAAGAAAAAGCTAAAAAAAAAAATCAAAAAAATTATAAAACGTACTATTAATGAAAATGTAAACTTAAGTTTTAAAATAAATGTTTTAAAAAACCTATTATCTAAAATTAAAGTACGTAAACATAATATGTAAAGCATATTCAAATGATAATTTAAAAATGAAATCAAACATATAAAAACATTTTCAAGCATATAAAACCCACAATGTCTACATGCATCATAAAACGGCTTTGTTGAATTACTCTAATGGCATGGTCGTGTTGATTTTGTTTTCTTGTTCATTTTGGAAATCAACTCAATAATTCAGCAAAGCCTTGTCCGACCATATGGGGTCAACTTCTTATCCCTCTTCGGTGTGTCTTTTAATTATTTCTCTAAAATTTCTTTGATTTTTTTTATATCTTCAGGAAAGTAAATCTTTTTAACTGATCTAATTTTCTTGACTTCCTAACTGAAGTAAATTTTTTTTTTGGAAGAAAAAGTTAACTTTATTTGAAGAAAAGAAAGGTACATGAGGAGATGTACACAGCAATTAAGCACTCAGAAAGTTACATAGGCAAAAAACTATCACTAGAAAGGGAATCCCTGTGAGCGCCAGATTTAGCTAGACTGTTGGCTTTAGAATTTAGCTCCCTCGGAATCCAGACTACATGAGCATTTAGAGAAGAGAGGATGTCTCTCGCTTCAGCCAGGTAGTGGGCTAAAGCCCAAGGCCCACTGTCAGGGTTAGAAAGCCAGTTAATGGTGTTGGCTGAATCTCCTTTAATGGTAAGGTTTAGTAAGCCCATGTCTTTTGCAATCCTTAGAGCTGCCATGACTTCGGCTTTTGTTTAGGAGGCTATCCCAATCGGCCCACTAAAAGCCCATCTGATATTGCCATTTCTGTTTTGAATTACCCCTCTAATACCCGCAGCACCTGGGTTTCCAAAAGCACTCCCGTCAAAGTACAAGATCGTTTCCCCTTCCACTTCAGGTCTGAAGTAACTCCTCTGAAGTAAATTGAGTTGGAGGTCAACAAGAAACATCCATAAAAGATTATAGAAATCAGCTGCTTAAAGTTTTTTGTTCTGTTGGTAAACACCCGGTTGTTTCTCTCTTCCCAAATGCTCCAGAAGATAGCATGAGCAGCAGACAGCCATAAAGTTTTTCCTCTTTTGCTTAAACCTCTTCCGGGAATACCCAGCAATCAACCACATTTTCTGGGAATACCCAGCTGTATTCAAAGAGTGATAGACAGAAATTCCAAAATTTTCTAGTTTCCTCACAGTGAATCAAGATGTGGTTGGTAGATTCCCCAGCTTTAAGGCAGAAACAGCACACATGGGGAGATAGATAATGCCTTCCATGATTCTTTTTCTGAAGGAGGTCGTAAGTATTGGTTTTCTTTAAGCTGGCTTCCCACACAAAAAAGCATACACTGGAAGGGATATGAGCACACTGAATTCTCTTGTAGGGGTACTGATCAGTAGCTTGATCTTCCCTAACTAAGGCCTTGAAGGGATATGAGCACACTGAAAACTTACCTGATGGGTGAAGGGTCCAAACACGGAGATCTGGGGAAATTTGGGAGAGGTATACCTCTCTCAGGGTATGCAAGAAGCTAGTGATTTCACTAAGTTCCACGTCCCTTAATGGTCTCCTGAGATTTAGATTCCAGTTGAAGTAAGGGGGGGAGGGGGGTAAAACCTGGGATATGGAAGCTTCTTGGTTTATGGTAAGGCTGAATAGGCGAGGGAAGGAGTTGGCTAAGGTAGAATTACCCCACCATAGATCAGTCCAAAACTTAATTCTATCGCCCTTTCCCACCTTATATCTGATAAAGGATATGAAAAAAGTGTAGTTTGAGATTATACTTTTCCAAGGGTGGTTGCCTTTGACCCGATTCAAGTGGAGCTTGCTATCCCAACCGTTGGCGTGCTTTCCGTATTTGCTAGTAATTACAGCAGTCCAAAGTGCATTTGGTTCAAGAGGGAATCACCACAACCATTTACTGAGAAGAGCTGAGTTTCTTTCTTTCAAGTGGCCTACTCCCAATCCACCTCCCTCCTTTGGTTTGCTAACCTGAGACCACTTCACAAGGTGAGAGCCTCTTTCCCCACCTCCTTCCCAAATGAAGTTTCTCTGAAGTTTTTCTACCTGAACTGCTATCTTGTTGGGCATGCGGAAGATAAAGAGGTAGTAGGTGGGAAGGTTTGCCAATGCTGCTCTAACTAGAGTGAGCCTCCCCCCTGTTGACAAGTAGTTCCTTTTCCATGTGGCTAATTTCTTCTCACATTTTTCTAGAATTGGTTCCGAAAAGTTTTGATTTCTCAGGTTTCCTCCAAGGGGCATCCCCAGATAGAGGAAGGGGAGGTTTTCTGCCTTACATCCCAAGATCTCTGTGAAAGTGTCCAAGGAGCGAGTACCAACTAGATTTAGGTCAGCAATACTGCTCT
Organism: Nelumbo lutea; assembly: GCF_056320005.1. Lineage (NCBI taxonomy): Eukaryota > Viridiplantae > Streptophyta > Magnoliopsida > Proteales > Nelumbonaceae > Nelumbo > Nelumbo lutea. Next base: position 207,949,101 of record NC_142684.1, read on the forward strand.
TTGCAAAGTTTACTTGCAGTCCAGAAATCCTTTCAATACAGGTGATGACCCATTTCAGATTTGATACAAATTCTTCATCAACCTCTAGGAAAAGGATGGTATCGTTGACAAACTGGAGATGAGATATCTGGGTGGCTTCCCGTCCGACTTCAAAACCTCTCAAAAGACCAAGAGAGATAGCCTTGTTCACCTGTTGGCTAAAGATTTATGTGACTAGAGTAAAGAGCAATGGGGAGAGGGGGCAGCCTTGTCTTAATCCTCTGCCAGCATTAAAATATCCTTTTGGTTGCCCGTTTATTAGAACTGAGAACCAGGTGGAGCTTATACATCCCTCAACCCACTGAATCCACTTGTTTCCAAATCCCATTAATCTCATTATTTCTGTGAGACACTCCCAATCTACTTTGTCATATGCTTTTTCCAAATCGAGTTTCACAATCACCCCTGGTTTTCCATTCATCTTCCTCTCTTCGACGCATTCGTTTGCTATTAGGATGCTGTCAATGGTTTGTCGCCCTTTGACAAATGCAAACTGATTTGGGGAAATGATTTTTTTTTATGAATGATAATAAATTTATTAATTCAGAAGCAGATTTAGAGTGAGTTCATACAACATCCCAGGGAGAGGCACGAGCTGCAGCCCCTCCTTGAATCTTACAAGTAAATTAGGAAAGAAAAGCAAGAATCACAACTGAGCCCAAAACAATTCTTCCCTATTTACCGCTTGCTTAGCTAACACATATGAAAAAGTATTTGCTGATCTCCCCACCCACTGTACAATGACCAACATATTCCTTGTCAACAAACTAAATTTCTTCATTTCATTCTTGTAACGCCACATAGCCTCTTCAGGATTTTTCAACCAACCCACCACCACTTTAGAATCCCCCTCGATTGTTAGGTGTTGGACCCCCAGCTGGTTTGCAAATTGCACCCCTTGTACAATAGCTAAAAGTTTTGCCTTGATGGAGTCCCCAATTCCCAAGGGACCTGAGTAGAGCAACTAAATCTCTCTCTTCTCATTTCTCAAAGCACCCCGCATTCCGGAAAATCCTGGATTACCCATGCTACTTCCATCCAAGTTTAACTTTAGTGAGCTTTTGGATGGAGGAGACCAGCTTGTAATTTGTTTGCCCTTTAGAGATGAACACCTCGCTATTGCTGACCAATTTCTCCAAAGGTCATTAAAGGATAATTGATGAAAGATTTTCAAGGTTTTCAGCCAAGGTATTGCCCTATTTAACACAGTCTTTCAATTCCTGACTGCTCCTTTCCTTTTCTTGAAAAATTCTAATATTCCTTTCTTCCCAAAGAGTCCAAATCAAGGCAGCACGAGCACATCTCTACATAATTCTCCCTATTGTTGTAGGCCAATAAAAGGTAGAATGGTTGAAGAGCATGTGAACTTCTGCTGGTAGACTCCAACTACTCCCAAACAACTAAAGTAGCCAAGCCCAAAGGTTTGATAAAATTGAGGAATTGAGGAAGGGTGTTGTGAATGGCCTTCCAAGGTGTTGTTAGGTTAGCTTGCCTTGATACACCACCATCCCATGAATGCTTCCCACCACCTCATGCCACAATCTCTCTCTTTTCGATGGCCATCGCCACAACCATTTTCCTAACAGAGATTGATTTTTTCTAGTTACCCTCCCAAGTCCCAAACCCCCCTCTTCTTTACTTCTGCACACAATTTCCCAATTATCTAAGTGATCATTTTTTTCTTGTCCCGACTCCCACTTGATTTTTTCTAGGGGAAATGATTTCCCCTTGGAGTTTTTTTAGTCTTTCGACTAGAACCTTTGCTAAAATTTTGTATACACTCCCAGTCAAGCTAATAGGTCTGAAATCTTTTGCTTTTAGAGTACCCTTTCTCTTGGGAATCAAGCATATGAAATTAGAATTGTTTCCTTTGTTGACAATGGCTGAATGATAGAAATCATTAAACACCTGCATCAAATCTGAACTAATTATGCTCCAACAAATATGATAAAATAGAATTGGGAAACCATTAGGGCCCGAGGCTCTATCTCCATCCATGCTAAAGACAACATCCTTCACTTCTTGATCTTGAAACTCTCTTTCTAACCACTGACTATTCTCCTCCGACAATTTAAACCCTTCCCAAAAGCTTATGGAGAGTTTTCTGTTTTCTTTCTTTGAGTAAAGATCTTTAAAGAAGTATAAGAAAGCTTCAGAAATTTCCTTAGGGTCTGTTTGATTGCTGAGAAAATTGGACTGAGAAAGGATGGAATGAGAAATGTTGGGATGAGAAAAGGTAAATTTATTTTCTCAGTTAGTTGTAATGTGTTTGTTTGCTGAGAAAAATTTTGTGAGAAAATCCACTTTCTAGTGTTTGTTTACTGAGAAAAATTTTGTGAGAAAACCTGTCCATGCATTCATAAAAGAAACTACTAGAAACTAAAATTTCTCTATTATTTGGACCTGTTGGTACATCAAAGAAGTTGCATTCAATAACATATTTCATTCAAAAAGTCATACATACATCAATAAATCATTTGAATTTGTCTTTAACCTGTAATTAGTTCATCAATGCCAATAGTTCAACCTATTCATTCCATGTAGTCATAATCATCCATATACCAATAAATCCATTTGTGGTAAAATATAACAATTCATTCCACCTAATACAAGTAGATTGACCATCGCAAAAAAAGGGACAACAATCAAATTGCCAATGCATCCCCAAAAAATATAGAAAATGTACGCAAAGGCTCAACCATCAAAACAAGTTTTTGTCATATATAATTAGTACTAATTTGTTAATAAATGTGAGTTATAGTAGTTTAAGTCTTTTATCCATCCCTTCAATATGGAGGCCCTAACTTCATTTGAAGCCATGCCTTCCTCAAATTTGGCTCCACTTCGTAAAATGTCATAACTCGACTTTCAGACTCAGCTAAGAAGTCATATGCTTTCATAAAAAATTCTACTGAACATCCTTCTAGGCTCATAACATCGACATACACCTTTTCCTTGCTAAATAAACCAAACCCTCTCTCAACTGCAGATGCAAGTTTCCCGAGATGTGTAGTAATGTCTTGCACTTGTTCAACAACAATTGCAGCATATGACTTCCGTTTTCCTAAAACTCTTCCTTCTGCAAAACTACTTCCTTCTTGTAAAAGCTGCTTTCCCCATTCTCAATTGGTTATAACAATCTATTTTTTTTTGTCCATATAATCTATCCAATAAATCCCTTCGTTCAAAATCCCTGGTTCACGGATGGTTCCCTATCAATATAATCCACATATTCTTGCAACAATGAAAATGTAACTGCAACCGTAGCAGTTGCAGCCCCAACAATTGCATAAAGCAAATTTTGCTCCATCTATTCATAGAAAATAAATAAATAAATAAATAAATACATTGGGGAATTCATTCTAGAATGCCTATATAATTTACATGCTGGAAAATCGCATGTAATTGTAATAAAAGATTTCATGAAAAGTATAAATCTAGTCATTTTCCATCCTTTTTGGGCTTTAAAGCTATCATTTGATATCTTCAATAACTTGCTATCATTTGATATGGAAACCTATGGTTTGAAATGAATGGTCATTAGGATAGGGTGTTAAGCATAATTATTCAACATTTGCTTTTTAGAAGCAAATGGTTTTATAGGTGTTCCTACTTAATGGAACAATGATGAAGCCAGGAATCTTTAAGCAACGATTAGAGAAATAAATATTAACAGAGAAATAAACAATATTAACAGATTTTTAAGCAATCTTTAAGCAACAATTTGCTTTTTAGTAAACAATCTTTAAGCAATCTTTAAACAATATTAACAGAGAAATAAACAATCTTTAAGCAATCTTCAAACAATATTAACAGAGAAATAAACATTCTTTAAGAAACAATTTGCTTTTTAGTAAGCAGATTTTTCATTTTTGCTTGCATAAACAATATTAACAGAGAAATAAATAATTGCTAATTACAGATTTTAGCTGTTAGTGATGCTGCTCAAGGCACACATTTGGGTTCTTGGGGCAAATTGACTGGAGTCAACCTGAAAGGATATCCTAACTTCTTGAAACTGGAAACAGAAGGAATGGATTTTGAAGACTTCCATAGGAATAGAAACTCAACAAGGTGTAATCAGTGAATTCATGTGGAATATCATCACTGGATGCGTCTTCCAAGAGGGTGAACTCAACAGTGATCACAGTAGTTATCTTCTGGTGATCAGAATGCAGCGAGTGGGAAACTAGAATCTGGACCAGGCAGACAATGTCAAATGGCCAAAGGCCTGCAAGGTGATATCAACAGGAACGGAAGAAAAGTAGGAACTTACAATTTGTAATTTACATTTCAAGGGTAAGTAGTTTGGTGATTTACAAAAGGGGGACGCTGAGAAAAAGAGAGACTGGAGAGTGGAGACTCCAAATCAGATGTGGACCCATTCACTGTCAAATCATTAGTTCTGGGTAGGATCTTTGATTATTGAGACTCCATTTATCTACTTGAGTGAAAGAACCATGAAAAGAGAGAGGAGGGCATTAAAATGAACCAATCTGTTGAAACGCCATGTCAGGCTCCAGGAGCAACCTTACCAAATCCTATTTTGATTGTTCCAATCAAATTAATACCTGTGAAGGTGATTAGTTTTCTTGTGTGAGGAGTTTTGGAACATTCAACATTGCCGAATGTAAACATTCATGTGATTGATGGTAATAGTATGGCTGGAGAGTGGAGAGTGGATGCTTGATCACTAGGGGACTGATATAGTGCTCCTGCAGAATTACCTTTTCTTCATGCAAGAGAAGATCAAGGTTGAGTGCTGCAGAAGTACTCCAGAATGGCAGAGGTATGCAGGGGCAATAAATCCAAGTTGTTAGTTTCATTTTTTTAATCCTATACTACTGGAAGGAAATATAACCTTACTGCCATAGCCCCACATGTTGAAGTTACTTTGAAGGTGATGGATAATGTGACTAGGGTAGGAAAAGAAGAGAATGTACTATAAGAGAAGGGAATGGACATAAAAGAGACACATTAATTCATGCACTGGGGTGTCTAAGGAACAAGATGCAACTGGAGTTGTGTTGGGATCTGCAAGTGGTACATGCTTTTATTGGCTGTCTTTTGTTTGGGGGGTGGAATTACAGAATCATTGTGCACTGGCTTTCTCTATTTTTGTGAAATAGTTGAATTTTGGTTTTTTTTTTTTTGTGTGTTTTTCTGGTTAACTCTAAGTTGGGGGGTGGAATTACAGCTTTTAGCTGGAATCTTTCTTTGAGACAGTATACTAACTCTAAGTTAGAAAAAAAAAACACCCAAGAACATAATATGATCTACTATAGGTTGAATTGGTAAATGATAGAACCTGAAAATAGAATATTACTAAAACCAAGCTTTCTCAAGCTAACTAATTTGGCCCATAGACTCTTAGACTTCTAAGTTATAGCTACAATGATGCCAGTGGTTTGATGGTCATAGAGTAATTCAAAATTGTTTATAAATTCAAGTCAGTGCAAATGAATTATTGAGATCAAATCTAAATGGTGTATGTGCTGCATTTGATAAATGTTGAAGAAAGTGACTTATTCAATTTGGATGATAATTTAGGCTCAGCTTGGGAACAGTCAAAATACTATATATATATATACAGAGAGAGAGAGAGAGAGAGAGAGAGAGAGAGAGAGCAAATGCAATGTTTTGTTTAGAAATACCATGTACAAGGTTTTGTACTGAAAACATTTGTATTTGCAGTCCTCCCAAATTGAGTATAAAAGGAAACTAAAGAGGATAGAAAACTGAAGAGAAATTAAAAAAAAGATGTTCAATGTGAAGAGACTACAAACCAATAACTTCATCTCTTTACCAGCATCATCACTTGCTAATCACACATATTTTAACTTCATCAATAACTAGCTAACAAATACATAGCAGGCATCTTTTGAAAATTCAGGGTCCGAATGGTTTGTGGAAATAGGAGTCCAGAATTGAAATTAGAATGGTCTGTTTTTTATTCTAACTGTTTAGTTGAGTGTAATCGAAATTCCATACGCATTCCAACTCTTGATGAATTGGCATTCCCCAATATGAGAAGATGATCATTCTCTCCCCTTCCCATGAGAATGAGAATCCATTTTGACCAATTCTAATTCCAACTATTAACCAATTCCCTTCATAGTTCAGTTTCCTGCGAGGTTTAGATTTAGAACACACTTTTTTTCCACTGCCTGCCGTCCCACCACAACCATTTTTTCTTCCCATTTATGGCAGTTAGCTGGATATAAGCAGCTGCTTAGCCTCCTTATATAATGCAGCATTTATCACATACCCAATTTGATTTTAACGTACAAAACACATATTTACTTGGACAGATTTAACTTGAGACAGCATCGAGTAGTTTTACTTGGACAGATTTAACTTGAGACAGCAAAGAAACACTCATTGTGACCCTCTGAGTGGTGACAAATTCCTAGGCAAGAGATCTTCTAAACTCTGAACCACAAAACTGAAATAAAGATTTCAATTAGGTCTATTTGGCAGCCAAAATCAGAGGTCCCAGCCTAAGAAAAGCAAAGCTAAGGCCTACCAAATGATGCCCTTTTATGAAGATAGGGCCATTGTGTGAGACGGGATTTCAAATTCTTTGATTCCTCTTCCCTCCACAGCTTTTCCTTTCGTCCATGGAATAAAGCTAATAAACAAAAGCTTGTAAAGGAAGAGAATACAGACACCCTTCTTCCCCCCATTGCCCTGTTCCACCCCTCTAACTTCTCTTGTCTTGGGCAGAGAGGAAGGTGGAGAAACCATGAAATTGCTCGAGGATCCCAGCTCTTTGAACCAATGTCTGATTGATTCCACCAATCACTTCCCCTACCGTAGGTGGATTCTATTTATCTCCAAACAATTATCTCTCTAGTAGGTCTACATTTAACCTTCGGAACAAAAAGAAAAAAAAAAAGAAAAAGAAGAAGAAAAACTTGCCTGCAATGTGGAAAGGTGTTCTTCGATTCAGCCTTCCGCTGTTCCTGCTAGAGAGGGAAAGGCGAGAAGAGGCGGTGCCTTCGACCTTCCGCTATCGCTGAGAAGAGGTGGTGTTCAACCTTCCGCTGTCGCTGAGAAGAGGCGGTGCTCAACCTTCTGCTATTGCTGAGAAGAGGCGGTGCTTTCGACTTCTTGCTCTGACAAACTCAAGATATTTTCTCAACCTTTTCTTTTCTCACCGGGGTCGCACTGTTTTGGTGCGACCCCGCTCACTTAATTTTGGGATCCCGCATCCCTCTTGTTTCTCGTCCCAAAACACTGTTTACCCGTAAACAAACGCAAGAAAGGGAGAATCATTCGGGAATATTCCATTTTCTCATCCTTTTCTCAGCAATCAAACAGACCCTTAGGGTTCTCCACTTCTCATTGCCTGATTTTTAATTTTGTTATAAGATTTCTTTTCCGCCTCCCAGATGCAAAATTGTGGAAGAACCTGGAGTTATTGTCCCCCCTCCTTTAACCATATTACCCTAGATCGCTATCTCCAGTAAACTTCTCTTCTTACTACCTGTTCCGTTACTTTTCTTAGCTCAAATCTTCTCCTTCTTTCGTTCTCATTTAGGTGCCCACTCTGCTCCTTTTGGTCTAACTCATCCAATTCGGATAGGATTGCTGATTTCTCTTCTTTGAAGGCTTTAAATTCCTCTTTGGCCCATCCTTTTTGCTTCTTTTTTACATATTTTGAATTTTCCAGAAATCTGTACCCTGGCCAACCTTCTGTCTTGCATTCCTCCCACCATGAGGCAACCTTTTTGCAGAAATCTTTGTGATCCGTCCAGAATTTTTCCAGCCTAAAAGGGGTTTTTCCTCTGATCACCAAATCTGTACTTAAGGTGATAGGCCAGTGGTCCGAAGTACATCGGGAGCGGATCTCTTGAAAGGTCAGGGGGTAATGGGCTTCCCAATCTGAAGTAATTAAGAATCTGTCAAGCCTACAACTTATGGCATTCTCCTGCATGTTCGACCAGGTAAAGTTACCATTCTTTAGGGGGAGGTCGTGCAGCCTGTGTCTAGATATAAAATTGGAGAACTCCCTCATGCTTCTATTTACCCTCTTCCTATTCGAATGTTCTTGACTGAATCTCATGACATTGAAATCTCCTCCCACAACCCATGGAATCTCATCATGTTCATGCAGTGAATCCAGCTCTTCCCAAAATCTGCTCCTATTTGATGGATCATTAGGGCCATAAACTGCTGTTAGGATCAAGGTAAAATCATTTGACTTGTTTGTGAAAAGCAGCAAAAGAGAGAATTCACCTCTATCAATTTTCACTCATGAAACCACATCTTCTCTCTACATGACAAGGATTCCTCCTGAAGTGCCTATGGCTGGGAGTGTAGCCCATTTTCTGCATCTTAAACCCCAGATTGCTCTGATTAACTTACTGTCCACCTTTTCCTTTTTGGTTTCTTGAATTAGAATAATGTCAGGATTCTCTCTTCGGAAAGTATCTTTTACTAAGCTTCTCTTTATTTCTCCCCCTAACCCCCTTATATTCCAGCTCAGGATTTTCATCTTAACCTCTGATGATCAAAACTGAATAGGGAATTAAAGAGGCTGATCAAAACTGAAGTAAAATTTTCAGCTTCTGGATGGTGGTCACATGTATTCATTTCTGCCTAAATGCCATCAAATGTCAATTCACACAAGACACCTGCAGACTTTTTGTGGAATATGTCGACAGAATAATATAAATCTTATCATCAGAAGTAGGATTCATGTGGTGTACACTGCTAGATATGTTACACAATAGTTGTTATTGACAGGGAGATAATTACATATACCACAGTTGAGCACGAAATGCTTTCAGACATTTTAATATACTAGTAAGCATGCACGTGCTTTGCACATGGCAATTTTAGATGATGATAATGATAGTAATAATGTATCCAAAATTTTCTATAAGTTTTATGAATTTTTATCTGTTTTTTATTTTTTTTGTTTTTTTATAATTAATTGGATGCATATTGCAAATTCCAAATCTGATTGCACAAACACCTCATCTAATTGGGTCGAGTTGTGAAGTTTCAAGCATCATTGAGAGGCTTACTTGCTTGATTAGACTCTTCTTTTTATAGTGTTTTGTCTTTTTCGTGTGTCTTTTTTATTTTATTCATTTATAAAAAAAATCTAAGATTTAAATAGAGGGAATTGAATGAGGTGAAAAGTAATAGTTCGATTTACAATTCAAACCTTACAATTAAATAGGGACTAAATCACTAAATTCAAAAACGAGTATTTTAGTCAAAAGAATGTTCCACAATTTTATTCATATTTTTAATAGTATGTAATTATAGAATTATAGATGTGTTCAATTTTTCTACAATATTTTTGTGTATAAAAATAATTTGGATATATCATGCTTATTTTTATTTAATATGATAAATATATAATATTACACATGGGCTTGAATGCTTCTTTTAAAAAAAATTATGTATTGCTATATTTATTAATTTTTATTATTTATTTGACATTAAAGGTTAAAACATTTAACCCTAAAGTTGAACTATTTATTATAAATTTTTATATTTCATTTTTGGTTAGTTCTAAATTATGTATTTCATTTTCATTATCAATAAAATAAGTATTATCAATAAAAATAATTATTATTTATTATTAATTTTTATATTTCATTTTTGGTTAGTTCTAAATTATGTATTTCATTTTCATTATCAATAAAAATAATTTTTGTTTATTATTATTTTTTATATTTCAGTTTTGGTTAGTTCTAAATTATGCATTTCATTTTCATTATCAATAAAAATAATTATTGTTTATTACACTTATTTTTTTAATTTGATTAATAAAAAAATCACATTTTTTCTACATTTTTTGTAATTTTCGATATTTGTCTATTTTAAAAATTTTTTTACCTAACTATGACTTCATAGGTTGATCAATTTGATTTGGATGGTTGAATTGCTTAGCCACCACTTAGATAAAAAATGATTTTTTTTTTTGAGTCAGTTTTAATATATATGGGTTTCTATTGTTAAAAATTTTTAAATAGATCTAATTAGTAGCATTTGTTAGTGGAAAATAACTTAACAATATAGGATTAATAAGAGAAAATAGGATTTAATAACTTAACAATATAGGATTAATAAGAGAAAATATGATTCAATACCTTATGTATAAGACTTAATGAGAGGGGATTAAATGAGGTGGCAAGTAATAACCAAAGTTACATTTTCAACCCTTATAGTTAGAGATGGACTAAATACACAAATATAGACATTCTAATAAGCGTGCACATTCTTTGCACGTGGAAATTCTAGATGATGATAATGATGGTAATAATATATCCAAAATTTTCTATAAATTTTATGAACTTTTATTTTTTTGTTTTTTATTATTAATCGGATGCAACCAAATCCAAATCTGATTACACAAACACCTCATCCAAATATGTGATAATCGGATCGAGTTGTGAAGTTTCAAGTATCATTGAGAGGCCTACCTACTTGGTTAGACTATTCTTTTTGTAGTCTTCTATTTTTTTGGTGTATTTTTTTTCTTTTGTTCATTTATCAAAATATTGTAAGATTTAAATATAGGAAATTGAATAAGATGAAAAGTAGTAGTTCAATTTACAATTTAAACCTTACAATTAAATAGAGACTAAATTCAAAAACGAGTATTTTGGTTAAAGGAAAGTTCCACAATCTTGTTCATATTTTTAATAGTAGTGTAAATATAGAATTATAGATGTGTTCAAAGTTTTCTACTTTTTTTTTGTATTTTTGTGTGTAAAAATAATTCTAATATATCACACTTACATTTTATTTAATATGATATTATACATGTGCATGCATGCTTTTTTGCAAAATTTTTGTATTTTTTATTGTTTTGTTTTTATATTTTATTAATTTTTATTATTTATTTATGACATTAAAGGTTAACACATTTAACCCAAAAGCTTAACTAGTTATTATTAATTTTTATATTTCATTTTTGGTTAGTTCTAAATTATGTATTTTATTTTCATTATCAGTAAAAGTAATTCTTGTTTATTACATATTTTTTTTTTAATTTGATTAATAAAAATATCTTAAATGTGTCTATTTTTTCCACATTTTTTGTAATTTTATATATCTATTTCTACTTTAAAAATTTTATTACCTTATGACTTCATAGGTTGATCAATTTGATTTTGATAGTTGAATTGCTTAGCCACCACTTTGATAGAAATGGTTGTTTTTTAATCAATTTTAGAATATATGAGTTTTTATTGTTAAAAATATTGACATAGATCTAATTAGTAGCATTTACTAGTGAAAATTAACTTAAATATACAGGATTTAATAAGAGAAAATGAGATTTAATACCTTAAGTATAAGACTTAATGGGAGGGGATTAAATGAGGTGGAAAGTAATAATTGAAGTGACATTTTCAACCCTTACAATTAGAGATGGGTTAAATACACAGATATAGGCATTTTAGTAGCCATTAAAGGTTTAAAGTTGGCATTAAACTTGTAATAAAATGATTTTTATACCCTTTCTCAAACAAGGAAATAGAGGGCAATTTTAGTAAAAAAAAGTTCCACATTGCATATATATATATATATATATATATATATATATATATATATATATATATATATATATACCAAATGTACTCGTTAACATTCAAGCATCTACATAAAGTTGATATTAATACCCCCTTATCAAAGACATGAAAACTTCAGCTTATGATCACCCCACCTCATGCTTGGTAGGTGAGAGCAAGGGGGACAAAAGGGCTGGTTCAGCTTTTATCCTTTGCATTTCTTACTGAAAAGTTGCTTTTTTTTTTCATTTGAATAGGTAAGAGCAAGGGCAGCAGATCTTAAGTTGGCAGCTGCTGGGGAAATCAATTTGATGGAGGGACGAGATATTCATATACATTTTCCTGCTGGTGCTGTACCAAAGGATGGACCCTCAGCTGGTGTGACCCTGGTAACAGCACTGGTGTCACTCTTCAGTCAAAAAAGAGTAAGAGCAGACACAGCAATGACAGGAGAGATGACACTGCGGGGTCTGGTATTACCAGTTGGTGGCATCAAAGATAAGGTGGGTGTTATTATACACATTTATGTAAACTTGTTCTACTACCGGTCAAAACATTCTGATAGCAATGGCTGCTTTGACGCATGTGATTCACATATTACACCAAAGAATTGAATGATGGATTGCCTCTTGGTCACACGATTCTTATAGGCTCTGACCATCAAAAGTGCTGTCTACTTCTGAATGATCAATACTTTTTCTGTGGGGGGAAATGGAGATTGTTGATTGAATAGCTAGAACCTTTTTGATAGAAAGCCTCTACATGACTTGGGCCTACCCCAACAGAGGCAGTCTGTATCTTGAATCCTGGAAGACTGGAGTATTTATATAATGGCTACAATGACATTATTCCTGAGGCACCATATACATTTTTATCTGAAAGAGACAAGCCCCAAGTTTCTATAATCAGACTAGTGGGAAAAATTTTACATATTATGTTTCTGAATCTTAACGCACATCAGAACATCCATGCATAAGAAGTTGATAGGATTTTCTACTTAAATCTGCAGGTATTGGCTGCACACCGTTATGGTATCAAAAGGATTATTCTTCCGGAGAGGAACTTGAAAGACTTGGCTGAAGTACCATCAGCTGTTCTTTCTAGCTTGGAGGTACTTTTATTTCTATTGAAATATTATTGTATTACTTAGAAGCAAATTAACCTCATTCGCGTAAAGCATGACATGTATACCTTTCACTGGAATTTCTCATGAATGATCACAAATTACAGGCTGCACATAAAGGTGAAACCAGACCAGTCCTATGCAATGCCATAGATTCTTATCTGCTCCATCTTCTGGTTTTTACAGATATTGTTTGCAAAGCGGATGGAAGATGTATTGGAACAGGCATTTGAAGGTGGATGCCCGTGGAGACAAAATGCAAAATTATGATAAATTATGAATGTTAGCTGACATTGCCATTATTGAGTCATTTACTCAGCAACAGCTGGACTGGCTTGCAGACTGGGTTGATTTAGAAAATCCGTTGATCACAGATGGACAAACCATTATTTGAGAAGACTCAACCTGGTCGGGAAGGAGCTAGTCATTCATGTCAACCCAATTTTCAATGTATCGTCGATATTTATAAGAGAGCGCAGCCAATGTAGCATTCAAGGTATACTTTTAGACACGGCAAAGAAGGCTTCCCTGGTACAGTTACAAAATTGATTACCCTCCTTGTGTATAAAATAACATTGAAATAATAATATAAACAGAATGCTAATTATTTGTTTCATTCAACACTTGATCAGTGGTACGTTTACCTTCTTCAACTCTTCTTGCATAATGGATTATGGCGATAATCACGTGGGTGGATGGATTAGCTGCTTGTACTACCTTGGATGGATTAGATGGATTACAAGGCTGGTATCTGCCATTTCACAATGGACTCCCTATTCCTTTTTCTCCCTTATGATCCGGTCCATTTTGGCGCCGGGGGGTGGGGGGCTGGTGGAAGAGTCCATTCCATCTGGAGAATAGGTCCAATTTGGAAGTTGTCCTTGGAACTTGGAAGAATATGGACTCTGACCTATCTGGCTGATTTTTTTGGTGGTTCTTTTCTTGGTATTCGAGTCTCTGTTGTAGGTTGTAGTTTGTTGTTTAGTTGGCCTTGGTCGTGTTCTTTGGTCTTGGTCATTTTTACCCTCTTCTCTCCATCATGTCTTCAATCTCTTTCTTTCTCTTGAGAAACAAAATGGGGAACAATCAATTTTGATTAATTTTTACAAAGGGCGTACCTAAGCTAAGAGAAGAATTTTTCACTATTTTTATAAAAACAAAAGGGCACACCATTTCAAAAGGCAGGTTTGTTTGTTGTTGCTTCACCGACATTGCCATTGTGGAAGAAGAGAGAGAGGGTAAAAGGAAGAAAGGAGAAGAGGAATGGAGAGAGGATGAGGGGGAAAAATAGGTTCTCGTTAGAGGGACGGGGTCAGCTGCCCACGGAGTGTCTCACAGCCCATCCCATCTATGCATTGGGAGTATCTCCACAACACACTACCCCCATGAATTGGAAACATCTCCCCCTTCATAATGCTATCTAGGAGGATGAGATGTTCATGTGTGGCTGCTGCGATGTTATGTGGGTAGAGTTTTTGTGGGCAGGAGATCCTGACTCCTCCCATGACAAGCACGGGATCCGATCACCTCGTTTGATGGTATATTTTTATTAGCAACAAAGAAAGGGAAAAAGAATAAGGAGAGAGACTAACATGTTTTGAAAATTTAATGAGCAATTAAAGGGTGCTTTTTGTCTGTGTTTAATCCAATTTTTTTAATTCATCGTTGATTTGGATGGTCAAATTGTTTGAATAGTCACTTGGTTGACTTTTTGGTCCGGTTCTTATAAAACCCATCGTTGCCTCAAAAATTGTCGAAAAGTCAACAAAATCATCGAATTGGCAACCCGGTCACCGAGTCATGGGTTACATACTAACTGTGTATGCAAACTTTAGGAGGCTATAACTTTGCACTTTGATGTTCGATTAAGGGAAACTTTTCAAGATCTATGCATCCCAAGATGCCAAAGGCTCCTTGTCCTACTATTTTTGTGAAAACCCCCTTTTTCCCCTAAATTGCAATTCTTAATATTTTTATACAAAAAATTTAAAAACTGAATTAAAAATATAAATCAAATATAAAATAATACATATATCATGTCTAAAATATAATTATACATTATTTATTGATAAAATACATATTTGTATATATTAGATTCCTTTAAAAGTTCAACAATGTATATGTAAATAGTTTTAAAACTACAAGTTTATTTTTTTATCAATAACAAAATGATTTATTAGATTAAAAAAATTGTGAAACTTTAAATACAAGAAAGGGGAGGTAAAATATCTTAACTCCCCCACAACTGAGAACAAGAAAGAATGCTAAAAAATAGCCCAAAACAAAGAGTCCTTAAGCACCCCTTGCTTGGCTATCCCATCGGCTATGGAATTAGCATTTCTCTTCACCCAACTATAGTTCACCTCAATATCCATACTCAGCCATTTAAATTTTTTCTTTTCATTTCTGTAGTTCCACAAGCCGTTGCTTTCCTTCAACCACCTAATCACCACCTCCGAGTCCCCTTCAGTGACCAAGCATTGAATGTTTAATTTTCTTGCTCCTTTGATTCCTTCCAGAACTACTAAAATCTCAGCCCTAAGAGAGTCACCCTCTCCAATAGGGCTAGAGAACATGGCATTAGTAATTCCAGCCTCATTCTTGAAAACTCCCCCAATCCCAAAAGGCCCAGGATTCCTTAAGCTATAGCCATCAAAATTCAGTTTTATGAATCCTGAAGGAAGGGGGGACGAAGAAGGTCTAGAGGTCCTTTTGCACTGGGCCGAGGTAGCTATTTCTTTCCACTTTCTCAAAAGGTCAGCCATGGAATAATATGAAAAAAACTCCTAAGATTTCAGCCAGTGACCAACCCTTAAAGTGTATCGATTCAGTTAAATTCTCCATAGATCTTTCCTTGTCTGAAAATGTCTAGAGTTCCTCTCTTCCCATACGGACCAACACACAGTCGCCCTAATGCTTCTCCACATGATCTTCCCTCTTTTGTTAAGTCATCTTGAGAACAATGGAGAGAACAAGCTTTGCAAATTTACAGGGAGATTCCAATTACATCCAAACAGGGAGGAAGCCCACTTCCAAATAGTTTTAGTAACCCTAAGGTAGTAAGCCATTTCTCCATAGCTTTGCAAAGAACACATCTATTGGGAAATAAACAGGAATTAGGTCTTTTTCTTCGAAGCAAGTCATTTGTGTTTATTTTTTCTAAGAAAGTTTTTCAACAAAAACTACCAACCCGAGGAAGAATGGATTTACTCCAAATCTCATTAACAGGGAAGGATAACCCAGAGGAAACAGGAGGTTGGACCAAAGTCTCAAACGTCAAGGTATATATAAGTAGTTTCCTCAAACGTCAATGTATATATAAATAACGAACCCTAAAAGAATTCTCATGTTATATTCAATTTCTTAACCAAATTGGTTTTGGGTAAGTTTAATTAGTTGTTGATGAGCTTAAAGAATCCCATTTTTTTATTTTTTTAAATAAAAAACCACAAAATTCTAAAGACGTTGGGAAGCAATATTAAAAACCTGACGTGGACAATTGCATTCTTAGAATATAGTATAAAACTATAATTTTAGGGGAGGGTGCCAGCTACAGTTAGGATGCTGGTAAAGTCGCTGAAGGTGGGCGTTTGGAGAGGGCTACCCTTATAAATAGTTGCACTCAGATTTGGTCCTCACAGAGTGCACCAACGCCTCACACTTCATACCAACCTCACAGCAGATCGCAACCATATATCGAGAACATCTCATAAATGACAACGTCAAGTAGGAGAAATATTTTCAACGTGTGCTATGTAAGAAGCAAATCTAGATTCTAAATAATTACCTTAACATTCTATCACTTGGCCTAAAGTTCGGAACATTGACACTCAAGTCCAGCCATTAACATTCTATCACTTATTTGGAGTACCTGATGTTATTATGTTTGTCATTAAATATTTGAAAATCTCAAAACTACATTTTTTTTGGTATATTTTATGAGTGTTTTATCCTCTCCTTCATTGATTTCCACCCCTTAATCTTGACCCTTCTTTCTCCGTCTTCCTCAGTTGAAGCAATACGTCAACCTTCATAGAAGAGGTTTTGTTTCTAAAATCCAATTTTAAAATCAGAATGGAGGTTGGGAATATTAAAAAAGTTTTCCATAGTTAGTTAGATCTATTAAAATTTGTAGCAAGCTATAACACCAAGAAAGAAAAAAAATAAGAAACAATTTACAGAACCGAAATTATCTGATACTGAAACTGAAAGGCAGTTATGTGAAAAGAAAAAAAAAACCTAATCCATTTATGTTACATCTTTAAAGTAGAAACAATATAAGGTGCATAATTGTGATATCAGACAGCTTACAAGATTATATCGAAAGAACCCAAGTGTCGGACGTATGTTTAGTAAAAGGTCTTGATTCACGGTGCCAATGGCTGTCAACGGGTGGGGTTTAGGTAAAACCAGTTTCAAACTGATTATTAATCAGGACAAAATCACAGACCCTAAATAGTCACAGTTGATAGCCGGGTCTATTAGATTCAAGCCCAATGAACCCGATTATACTGAAAATTATATTATTTATTTAAATAGTAACTTAAAATTTAAATTTTAATAATATAGCCTTAATAAAAATAACAGAAAATATAAAATTGTTTATATGTTAATAAGTTAAACATTTTTAATTAATATTATCTTATTTATTATCTATCAAATCATAAAATGATAAAAAAATGGTAAAAATTATATGAAAATTAAGAAAATATTATATATTTAATAAAATAATTGATACTGAGCCTGCATTGGTTCGGGAAGGTAAAAACTGGAACCAATCGAATTTTTAATCAGAACAAAATAATGAAACTAGAACTGTTATAATCGCTGATCCATTGACAGCCCTAATTATAAGAGACCAGGCCATGGTGTGGCAATCCTTGATTCATATGGTGTGCTATTGGCAGTGGTAGCTTTTAGGGGGCCTTCTATATTGAAAGGGGAGAAAGTTGGTCAATGGGATTTTGGTTCCCATTGACCAAGAATCCCATGTTCTTCTTCCAAATTTATGAGGGGACCAGGGAAAGTTTATTTTCTTGGGTATCAATCTCCTAGGTGGGTAAATAGCTTTCCCTCATAAGGGGAAAGTTGCCGACACTTGAATGGGACAAAAATACCCCTTTTAATAATGGATTTTTATGGCTAAAATGGTCATTGCCTAATTTAGATGAGAAATACAAGAACATGGATAAATACACTTACCCAGGTAAGTGTTTTCCAAAAAAAACTTACCCAAATAACTGCATGTCTGCATTTACTTGGATAAGTAACTTACCGAAAAGCAAACGGGACCTTAGTGACATGCCTAGATCTGGCTCATTGGCTGAAGCATTTGCAGGTTAGAAGGCATTCAACTGATGAAATAACTAAGGGTCCCTTTTGTTCACAGTTGAAACTTGAAATTGGAATGTAATTGAAATCTAAATTCATTGGAATCGGAATTAGAGTGGTCTATTCCTCCACCTATTTGGTTCAGACTGCAATCATAATAATTGGAATGGATTCTTATCCCCAAGGGAGGGGGAGGGAATGGAAAATGCCATTCCACCAAGAATGTAAATTGGATTCCAAGTTCAGACCTTATTCCTATGAACCAAACGGACCTAAATATTGATTAGTTGTATTCTCAAATAGCAGGGTTTTGGACTTTTGGTTGACCGGATGCAGAGATGGATAGAGGCGAGAGTTGGAACTTGGAAGTCCAAGAAGTATTTAAGGATGCTAATTGTAAATTAACAAGATCGATTGATGTCAAATCACACCATATATTCCTGAACACCAGGATTGCTCACTTTTTGTCTAGTAACTAACTAGTAAGGATTGTGTTTTTAACCCTTGATGGGGATGGGCATTGATCCCTCCTGATCTGTGAGTACTATTATGCACAAGACAAATTTAATTCCATTATTCCCGCTGCAGTCTATGATTACCCTCAAAAAGAAACATCGAGGTTACTTACCCAAATGCACTTATCCCGATAAATATATCTATTGCTTTTTTATTTTTCAAATAAATAAGAGAATGGCCATTTTAGTCATTATAAAAAAGGATAATTCTGTCCCATCTAAATGTTGGCAACTACATAAATCTAGAAAACAAAATATGGGTATTTTCTTTAATGAAAAATCAAAATCCCATTAAACCACATTAAGTAGCCAATGCCATTTATAACAGACATGACATTAAGACACCTCTATTGGGTCGGACACAAGCTCCACCTCTATTAAGCGTTTAAGCTCAGTCTGGAAAGGGTACAAATAAATACAAAATAAGATTTTACACTTTACATATTTGTATTTCTATTCCTTCCAAACTGAGGCTAAAAGAAGTTGCAGACTTGCAGAGTGGCCCCACCTGCTGATCCTTCCAACGCCCGCGCATCTAGCCATGAACACCTTGTAGAGAAGTTAGACATCGACACAAACCTAGAAGCTGAAGACGCCATGTTATGGCTAGACATTGCCAGACCTCTCTCTTCACTGGGTTTCTCTCTGTTCCTTCTAAATGGCAGTATAAAAAAATTTAAAATAGAATGAAGTATAAGAAAATGAGGCCAAGTGACAGACCAACGAATGTCCAGAATTTTATTTTAACTTGCTAGAAATAAGTATGACAAAACCTAAACAAGGAGAATTCATAATCTTGCATACAAGAAAAGCTGAAAGAGATAAACACTTGAAGATTTCTTGCTCAAGACGAAATGACAGTGAAGCTGATACAACTAAAAGACTGAAGCAACAGTAAAAGAACTACCACTAGCCCGTGAGTGCAGAGTTGAGAGCACCGTGGACATCCACACCAATTTGGGCCTCGGCTTTCTCTAAGTCAGTCGAGGCTGTGCTAAGCTTTTGGGTGAAGTCCGCGAGGCCCTTTTGAACCAAGGCTGGATCAATTTGGTCAATCGGTACTGCTTCAACGGCAACTACGTCTGCAATAGAGTTTGCATGGATAAATGCAAATCCACTGCTAACGAAGTACTTGGTCACATCATTTCCTTCATGCACAGATAAGATCCCAGGCTTCAACTCTGCAATGGTGGCTACATGACCAGGCAGAACACCCATCTGCCCAGTTGTGGCTGGGATTATGACCATGTCTACCTGAAACACAGAAGTATTTGAATGTTAGTATGTTAATCCTTCATCTAATTATTGCTCACTATTTAGAAATTTTCAGTGCCCATCTCGCAGACTCTAAAGCCAGCTTTGTTGACAAAATTTTGTACATTTAGATGCTTCGGGACCTAACTCGATGATCTCCTATGCCACAAGCTCGTAGCAACTAACTACCAAGTGCCAACCACCTCTGACCACTCAAATGAAAGTCTATAGCTTGGATTATTACAATCATCTGATCAGGCCAATGTGGATTCAACCTGGTCGAAAGTACATTTGTACTATAGTACTACATACTTCATAGCATGACTTCAGTTTGCTTTAGTTTCATGACCTCATCCTAATAAAGTATAAATCCAGAGCAAGTTCCCCGAACACCTAACTTGGCTTGACAGACATGAAAAATTGACGCAGCCAAGTAGACAAATGTAAATGTATAATTCTCATTTTATTCAACTATATTAATATGTTTTAATCAGTTACTTAACAGTAAGTGAATAATACTTCATCTATAATTGATAGTCTTCTGTAGTTGTATATTTAATAAAATGTGACCAACTTTCAGATGTCATTCTAAAAGCAGCAACGTTCAATCCAATATTTGACTGAAGTTTAGTGTTTAAAATAGCCTAAGCTCAAACTACCCAATTCCAAACTTAGAGCAGACCATGGCACCGTGCAGTAACTGCAGTTAGTGGCTGTGTATGTGGCAACTCAATCGTATTAAGTGGTGTGATTACATAGGGAGCTCCATTTATTAGTCCCCCAGACTATTTTATTCTTTTAACCTTTTAACTTACAATAATAAACAAAAATATCAACTTTCTGCATATTATCTACCCTCTACTATAATTGATTAAACAATATAATCATCCTCCAGGATTCTAACTTCAGCAAGTGAATCAAGGCATATTGACCTCCAAGTGACAAGCAAGGAATTCAAAGAGGGAGCGGCACACAATGTTCTTTAATGTTTATTGTTTTGCTGTGGACTACTAAACAGCTATGCTGTCAACAATTAGGATCATAGTCATCAGGACAACAAAGCAAGACTAGGTAGGCACATGATGGTTTTTAACAAATATGACCCATAATTTATTGGATACGATCCATGTATTTCAATAATGACGAATTTTGCATCTATCAAAAAACATAGCATCATTAATTTCATAAGAGAATATCACTTTAATCATAAATTTCAACTACAGTATAATCAATTCCATTGAGCAATGCAGTAAGGCATTTAAAATATTGAACTCCATAGCAAGAATTCAAACAAATATACCTAATATCTTGGCTTGTTCAAATGGTTTTTCTGTTCTGCAAATGTTTTCAATGAATTAACAAGATTTTCAACATCAGAATACACCAGGGAGGAGGATAACAATCCAAGCAGTATGCCACACAAAAACCAGTCTCAAAAACTCTTAACTGGCCTTGTCCTGACCTTAGTGTTGCATGGACTCTTCTAAATAGATGGCATGTCTATGTCAGATGAATGTTGGATACTTTTACAGAAGATAATAACAATTCCTTTTTATCTCCTAGATTATTTTACATAAATGAACAGCTAATGCACAAGATGAATGCCATTTTTTATCAGATCTCATTTAGTAATGAAGACAATTAGGTAATACCCCTTTTTGCAGGTAATATAATGTAAGAATTCCAATATACATACATATATACATATATATCAACTACTTTAATAGTGTTTATTTTTCCATGGATGTGTACATGAATCCATGTTTTCTTGTCTTTCTGAGTCAGACTCTTAGACTTACATAGGATTCTGACCCCGTGCCTGTGTCCATGAAACACTACTTGACCTCTGTTGCACACTACTTGATCGGCAGCACAAGAAACCTTGTGATATTAGTAAACTTATGTCACAAGCTCATACATAATTTGCCCCATGCAAAGCCTAAGGATCATATTTTGTTAGAAAAACAACATAGATGGTATATGATCATTTTCTTGAACCTCAGTTAAATATTGAAACAGAATAATATGGAAGCTGAGCAATCAGGCAGATGGAGAACCATATTCAATACCATTTTTTTATGATTTTATCATGATTTAATAGCCATTAAAGTAAGAACTAAAATTTCAATATTATGGTTCTGAAGTTGGCTCATTGTAAGACAAAAGATCTAAGCTTACTAGGAAAACAAAATTAAAAAAAAAAAAAATCAAGGGAAGTGATATAAGCATCCCAGGTTGATGGAATACAAAGAAATGAGAAAGATGATACAGTGTTTCTACAACAAATGATAGCAAGGACATAAGAATATAGTATTGGAACTACTTGAGAGGGATGAGAGTTATTGCAACAGAGCTGGAAGCAGGATTTACATGGATCCACAGATCAGCAAATATGCTGACTGAAGCTTTGCTCAGACAAGGTGTGAATGGGGAAGAGCTGTATTGGGGTACTTTGTAACAAGGAAATAAAAGTAGGATCAGGGGAGGGGGCAAATGCCAACCTCATGGAAATATTGAACAGTACTCTATGACCCAATTGCTAATGCAAAAGACAACAGTTAGGTCACTGGGATGTCTTGTAGCATCTGATGCAGCTGGTTATCAAACACAGGTAACAGATATGGTGTCTTAAGTAGGTGGTGCAATATGCCATGTCATATAACCTCATAATGTGGCACCAGCAACCATGACAGAACTATCCTCCCTTTATACATAAATAAATGAAGAGACCTGCATGAGCTTGAGGAAGTGAAGAATATTACATTTCTTTTGTGAGAGGTTACACAATAGCCATTTCCTTCAATTCTTTTTTATTTATTTATTTGCACCTTTGAAGCATGCAGTCTTAAGGGCCTTAACCAAGATATCTTATATCTATAAACACACTCCAGAAATGCCCCAAATCTTTCAAGATTTTTCAGAATTAGTTCTCTAATTGTCTCAGCCATGAACCCACTCCAATATACTCTGCCTACTTAGAACATGGGGAGTTGAAGAATAGATTCTTTTATATTTAGTTCCTATTGTTCATTAGTGATGACATACAGCCTTAATGGCCCGCAAATGCTTTCCTTCATTTTTTATCATTTGGAACTCCAATTCTCTCCCTCGCCCTCCCCCCCCCCCCCCCTCTCTTTTACCTCATGCTCTGGTGCCCATAGGATTGCAAGTCAAGTTTCCTGATATGAAGAATTTCAACTACATCAGGCTTGGGTTGAGGTTCGGGCCCATTGAAAATAACAAATTCCCCAACTCAAACTAATCGAAGTTGCATCCATAGGTGCCCAAATTCTTGAATAGTGCACCATCAGATCTCACATCCAATAGTTTAAAATACAACATCCAGCACAAACTAGCCAAGCATTTCCAATGGAAGTTAATCGGAGATTCCAACCAATGAAGCAAAAATACTTGAAGTCTACCAAGAAAGTATCAAACCGGTTTAGAGAAAACCAGTTCTTTTAAGTATGAAACGATAAAGCCCTCTCATAAGCGGGAGTTGATGCAAAACCATCCACTTAAACGAAACATCCAATCAGGAAGTTCGGGAGAGAAATCAAGGGTTTCGCAAGAAATGTCAGGAAGGCACACTCATAGGATATGCAATTAATTGTTCAAACTTCAAACAGCATTAACCGGTGTCACCATTACCCAATAAACCAAACTTCTCCAATTAGGTAATCCTAGAATTTGAACCAGCCGTGCCTGCATCATAAACCTTGAAATTAAAGGGCAAGAGGACAAAGTCCAGAAAAATAATCACCACACGTAAAGGTGGAGTTACTTCATTGGAAAATCTATTCACCAAAACATTCTGCATTGACCAAATGTCAAAAGAGAAACAAACTAAACGACTATTCCAGAAAATTAATAATCAAAACACGTAAACAAGGCTCTTTCGAGAAATTTAAAACCCTAGAAACAAAACCTCACCGAATTCATATCCCCCAAGTATTCAGAATCGAAAAAAAAAAAAGGAAGAAAAAGCCAACTTCCTACATCAATTATCGCATAGCAAAACAAGAAGATTTGGCATTTAAGTTTTAAAAAATAAGTACCCACAGAAATAAACCCAACCTCGTTATCATCATCACTACAACCAATAACAACGAACCTAAATGAAACAAACCCTCATGAAAAGAAGTGCTAAAATTCCAAAAATCGAAATAAAGAAAGACGCTACCAACTGACACTCACCTCCTTGGCTGCGAGCTCAGATTGATAAGGAAGAACGAAGTTGACAGTGAGCTTCCCGGGAATCGAAGGAGGCGTCGGCGGTCGAGGCTGCATGAAAGAGAGGGGAGTCTTGGGTGGGTCGATGTTGGGGATCACTTTCTTCCAAGCCTCAACGAACGACGAATCGGAAGTGGGAGCCGCGGGAAGATCGGTGGAGAAGGACCTAGCCCTCATGATGGAGGTGGCTCTGGCCAACAGACGAGGCGCTTGTCGAAACATGGTCGGGCAGTTTGGTCGCTCGGTCGGGACTCGCTGACGAGAGAGAGAGAAAGAGAGAGAGAGAGAGAGAGAGAGAAGGGTGTTGTCACTCACTCCTCTGTGTTTCTCCTTCGTTCCTTGTCTTCAAAATGACCCAAAAATAAAGGAAAGCGATGAAGCGAAAAGGGAAAGCCTTGACGAAACCTTTGGCTTTAGGAATTTGGGATCGAATTAGCTGCACTTTTTTGCGCTGCAATTGTCGTGAACTTCCAACCAGTATGTGACAAGTATCCTCTTACACGTGTAAATACCCATACATATTAAACCGATCAAATCCTTGCACGGGTTATGTTTTGAGTTCCTTTTTGAATCCGCGTTCTGTGCACCCATGGTGCACCGGACTCGTGAACCCGCCAATCAGAGGTGACCACGTCGGCTTCTTCTTCTTTATTGCTGCAGGTGTGTGGAGTGTGGTTTTGGACATTAAAGCGTAGGTTACTTGATCTTAGAAAGTTGAGGGACCTTGATTTCTTAAATCTTTGTTTATAGAAGAAATAGTTGTATCTTCCAAGCTGAATTGCCCGTTCATCTGGGTTTGCAGGTCTGCCAAGAACTGGGCAGATAATCGAGAAATAGTGAAATACTGTAACTTCCGTTAGAGTAACTTGGCAGTTCTGCCAATCTAACTTGTAATTCACATCTATGAGACGAGGGGAAGGAAATACTGTAACTTCCGTTAGAGTAACTTGACAGTTCTGCCAATCTAACTTGTAATTCACATCTATGAGACGAAGGGAAGGAAATACTATAACTTCCGTTAGAGTAACTGTCTTGGAGAAACATACGATACCTCCGTTTGTCTTCTCACAGAAACGATTACAGAGATGATGACAGCGACGGAGGACAAAGAACGTCCAAATCTATGCGGCGTACGGGCAATAGACGTTAGAAAGCGAAAACCGAAACTGTCAAGTGGACCAAGAGGTGGAGAAGAGGTTGATTTTGCCGCCGAAGTCGAAAGTAGATTCGATTATCACATGGCTCAAATCAAATAAAAACCAGTCGAACTAGGAGGTTTTGGACTCGGAAGCCTTAAACCCACAATTTCAGGGTAAACAAATCAAATGCTTACATTCAGGTAAGCATTACAGCTTACAGCTCAACAAAATGAAACCTAAAACAGGGCAATATGAGTTGCTAAGGGATCTTCAACCTGTTGAAGATCCTGTGACTACTGACTGCCGGTGTGAGCTACTAGGGATCTTCGATCTGTTTGAGAAGAGAAGAGCAAAAATAACATGAAGAAGAAGAATAAGGGATAATAGAATCTTTGGAGAGATTGGAGAGTTCCTGCCGGAATGCTGGAGTTCTAGCCGCCGTTCCACGGTCACTGAGACCGGTGTGTGGTAAGTGGCCGGCGAGATGCTTGGGTTAGGGCTCGGAGGAGAGGATGACAAGAAATGGGGAGAGTTCAAATGACCTAGAGAAAACTTTTGATTTTTGTCCTTTTGTGTCCGGTTCAACCGGATGCCTTAAGCTAACGGGTAAAGGTCCGTTAACGTTATACTTTACTCGCACAAGCCGACGTGGCCGCTTCTAATTGGCGGGTTCACGCGTCCAGTGCACCGCCCACGGCATGAGTCTAAGCGGGTTCAGATTGGGTTTGAGTAACATGATTTATTTTTTTGAAACTTTGAAAAAAATAATTAATGAAAAATGTCAAAAGAAATTGAGAAAAATTTTCATACCCTGTACCTTGAACTTTAAAATACGACAATTTAGTATTAAAGCTTTCAAAATATACCAATTTAGTATCTACCATTAACCAGCCTGTTAGTCATCCATTAAGTGCCATTTGAAAAGATACATACCCTTCAAGTGTCATCTAATTCTTTTTATCAACCATCCAAACATTGATAAAAAATAAACAGTCCCAAATCTTTGCTTCTTCTGTTCAAGAAAATTTGAATCACGGGAATGCCCATTGAGAGGAACCCCAACTTTCTTGAATAGAAGAAGCTAGGATTTGAGATTGTTTATTTCTTATCAACATATGGATGGTTGATAAAGAAAATTAGATGAAATTCAAAGGGCATTTGTCTTTTCAAATGTCACTTAACGGTTAGTTAATGATAAGTACTAGATTGATACATTTTAAAAGTTTGGGTGCTGAATTGTCACATTTTAAAGTTCGGGGACCAAAGTGCCACTAGGCCCAAAGTATAGGGTACTAATAAGGAATTTTCCCACAAATTAACGAGATAATTAGATAGATAAGAAATTGAAAAAAAAAATATTGAAATTTTGTTCTATATGAGTTTTGATGTATACAATTGTTTATATATGAAATGGTATAATGAAATTGAAAACAAAATATAATAAAATTAGAATAAAAGGCTAAAGGTGTAAGACTCAAGGCATTGTAAAGAATAAGCCTCAAAGCTTAATAACAAAATTAATTAAAGTTTATAAATTGATAAAAAAAATAACATAAAATATATCAAGTTATGTTTTAAAACGCGGAGGCATGATGTGAGGCGTTCCACTACTTAGAGGCATGATGCGTAATTCCGAACGTAAGAGGCGTAAACCTACTTAAGAATGAAGAGGAAGAAGGAGAGAGAAGATGAAGGAGGATCTCATTTTTCTTTATTTTTTAATAAAATCTTTTATATTAAGAATAATGAAAATGCATATCACTAGTTAAAAGGGGGATTCATTAATCCCGTCTCTTTGAAAATAGGAAAAATTGCCATACCTAAGCTTTAATTATTCAAGTGGGTATTTTAATAATTTAATGCATTCCATCAATTGACTTAGCAGCCAACGAAAGTTTAAGGAGTAATTGGTCGCAAATGAATGTTTAATGAGTAATTGTCACTGATCCCATAATGCAAAGTCGTCTTTCTAATTTATCCTTTTTCTCAAGCCAAAAAGCAATTCATTATCAATCCATTACGATCCTCTTAAAAGCATACGTATTCCTATTAGAATTGGGTGTGTCAATCATTGTTGAGGGAGATGCTTTACTGGTTATAAAAGCTTTGTTGGTGCATAAATACATTATAACTGATTGAAGATCGAACACAATAGCTGTTTCGGCGGGCTATCAAATCAAGCTAATGATAACCCTTTAAGCTAGAAATAAAAATACATGGGCACATACAAATACCATGGGCATCATATATTTTAGGAAATTTCTGATTAGTACCTTGTATTTTGGCCTGAGTGATAATTTGGTCTATGAATTTTAAAATGTGACAATTAAAAAAAAATGCCATTTAATTCTCTTTTCCAAATGTTGACAAAAAACTCAAATCTTAGCCTCTTCTTCTATTTCAAAAAATTGGTGACTCTTTAGAAGAATCTAGAATTTGGGATCGTACATTTTGTTGTTAATGTTTGGATGCTTGATAAAGAGAATTAGATGGCATTTTTAGAGCATTTTTGACTTTTCAAATATCACTTAACGACTGATTAATGGACTGGTTAACAGATGGATTGTCACATTTTAAAATTCGGGGGCCAAATTATCATTTGAGCCAAACTATAGGATACTGATTAGGAATTTTCCCTATATTTTATCACTAATGCAGAGCATTAGCATTAGTTACACAACCTACTAAATAGGTATTGGGTTTGGCTAATCCAAATTCTCTTAGTTGTGTTTAGTTGCAATGCGAATTTATTTGCATTGATGCAAAACCATGGCAGTACAAATGTTTATTGTGCAAATTATGATTTAATTTAATTTTATTTTGTTTGATTGGAGTACAAACAAAATAAAGCAAGACTTGAAGCAAAATAAAGTAAAACCCAAAGCAAAATAAAATCAGAATTTGCATTCTTTTCATTTGCACTCCCATGCATTTGTACTAGTGCAAATGAAATTGCATCTTATATTCAAAGATTCTTCCATTGCTCAATACAATACATACTAACATATGCCAATTTAGCTTAAGTGTAGTTTACTTCTTCACTGAATGCAGACATGGTCGTTTTACCCATCTTTTTCTGCAACAATGTATCGATTAAGTTCTCACAAGATTGTGCTCACACTGTTTACACAATCTTTTTACAATCGTATATTAGGAATATCTCCGTATTTGTATATTTTTTATGGAGATATTCCCCATGCAAGGTTGCAAGAGACCATGTGAATGGTTTTAGCACGGTCTTGTGAGGACCAAATCTGATTTTGACAAATAATGAATTGCCTTGTCAGGCTTCGAAAAAAAAGAATCCACCTCACCCGATCCGATAAAAATTGATTTAAACGAATATATTTTTGTATTTAAAAATCTATATCAGATTTGCACGATGCATTTTTACTAAGATTGTGTTTGGTTGCAATACAAATAAATTTGCATTGATGCAAAACCATGGCAATGCAAATGATTTGAGTGTAAGTTATGACTTATTTTTGTTTCAAATTTTAGCTTATTTTGTTTGATTTCAGTACAAATGAAGTAAATTAAGACATGAAGCAGAATAAAGTAAATACAAAACAAATTAAACAAGAATTTGCATTTTTTACATTTCCACCCCTATGCATTTGTACTAGTGCAAGTAAAATTGCACTACAACCAAACACAACCTAAACAATTATTGATTTAAAGTTGCATAAAATTTATTTTCAATATATTTAATTAATTTTATTAATATTTTTTTTTCATTTTAGTTCAAATTATTAATGTTGTTTAACATCAAAACTAGTAAGGGGCCCCTGTTACGCAAGGGCAAAACATGATGGTAAGTGGCTTGCCAAAGCTAAATTATTGTATAGGAAAAAAATTGCGAAAGGTAAATTTTTTAATTAAAATGTTATTGGAAAAATATCTATTTAAAATAAATAAAAAATTTATGGATAATAATATATTTAATTTAATGAAACAAAACAATAATTAAATAATTAAATAATCAAGGCCATCGGGCAATAGAGTGAAAGAGGGAGAGATGACTTTTGTCATTGTATTTTTGTTTTATATAGTGGGATAATTGTAAATAGTTAAATAATAATTAATTTAATTTAATAAACAAATAAATTTAGTAAAATAAATGAAATAAATAGACAATCAAGTGAGGGAGTAAATATATAAATATATACACGATTCTAGGTCTTACATTTCTAGCAGTAATAATTTGTTAGAATATTAAATTATTAACTAATTAAATAATTTAGTAAAATAAGTAAATAAATAAATTAAACTTTATGTATTATCAACACAAAATTGGTAAAGGCTATCTCAAATTATTTAATTACTTAATTTAGTGTTGTAGATGGGTTGGGCTGAACTATCAAGCCACCGAGCCCATGAACAAGTCTAGTTGGTATAGCTTGTACCTCTCCCATCCCAATAATAAATGAGTTTTTATTTATTTATTTTACTAAATTAAATTATTAATTTATTTATTTTAATAAATTATGTAATCCATCAAATTTTATTTGTTGAATTTACTAAATTATTAAATTAAATAATAATTTATTTAATAAGAGATTATCTCTCTCTCTCTCCTAAGCCCAATATGTAGGGCCATCAACGGGTTTATTTATTTACTTATTTTACTAAATTAATTAATTAAGGGTTGCCAATGGGCTACATCAGGTCTTTGGGTTATCCGACCTGCTCTTGGTTGGGAGTTTAGGCTTGTAGGCTCAAATCCAACTTTTTTCGAGCCTGAGTTGTCAACTGGCTATCGGGCATGGATAAGGATTTGGGCCTTCGGGCTCGAGATCAAGCACAATACACCAAGCCCGACTTTTTTTTTTTGAGCTTGAGCTATTAACAAGCCATCGGGCTACCCAACGTATTGTTGGTCGGGCTTGGATAAGAATTTGGGCCCCCGGGCTTAGGCTCGGGCCTAAAACACCAAGCTTGACTTTATTGGAACTTGTCCAAGCCAATGTTTTAAAAATTGAATTGGAGGCCAAACCGTTTCTGCCTATGGATTGCAAGTCACTAGTTCGACCGACTAGGTTGAACAAGTTAGGTCGTGCCACGTGGACAAGTTCTGCCAAAAATATGGCATCCTGAAGTTTGCATACACATTTAGTGCAAAATTATGGCAACCTGAAGTTTGCATACACATTTAGTGTGCAACCCATAACTCGGTCATTGGGTCGAACGGTTCAATTATTCGGTTCATATTTTTGTCATTGTATTTTTAGTGTGTAATCAATACCATCAAGCAATTGAGTGAAAGAGGGAGAGATGACTTTTGTCATTGTATTTTTGTTTTATATAGTGGAATAATTGGAAATAATTAAATAATAATTAATTCAATTTAATAAATAAATAAATTTAGTAAAATAAATGAGATAAATAGACAATCAAGTGAGAGAGTAAATATATATAAATATACACACAATTCTAGGTCTTACTTTGCTAGCAATAATAATTTGTTAAATTATTAACTAATTAAATAATTTAGTAACATAAGTAAATAAATAAATAATTTTTTTGTATTATCAACACAATATTGGTAAAGGCTATCTCAAATTATTTAATTAATTAATTTAACGTTGTTAAAGGGTCAGGATGAACTGAGCTACCAAGCCCATGAACAAGTCTAGTTGGTATAGCCTGTACTTCTCACATCCCAATAATAAATGAGTTTTTATTTATTTACTTTACTAAATTAATTATTTTATTTTAATAAATTATTGTCCATCAATTTTTATTTGTTGAATTTACTAAATTATTAAATTAAATAATAATTTATTTACTCTCTCTGTCTCTCTCCCTCTCTCCCCTAAAGTCAGGCTTGGACAATTTAGGCTTCTGGCTCAAGCCTAACATTTTTTTTAGCCTAAGTTGTCAACTAGCCATCAGGCTTGAATAAGAATTAAGGCCTTTGGGCTCGAGTCAGGCCCAAAACACCATGACTTTTTTTTGGAGCTTGAGTTGTCAACAGGCTGGTGGGCTACCCGGCGAACTATTGGTCAGGCTTGGATAAGAATTTAGGCCTTCAAGGTTAACCTTGGGCCCAAAACACCAAGCCAGACTTTATTGGAACTTGTCCAAGCCAATGTTTTAAAAATCGAATCGGAGGCCAAACCATTTTGCCTCTAGGTCATAGGTCACTAGTTTGACCGGCCAAGTTGAATGGGTTAAGTCATGCCACGTGGACAAGTTGGGCCAAAAGGTCAAACTAGAGGCCGAACTGTTTTGATAAACATTCATTTTTTCAATAATAATGTATAGTTATATTGTACATGTAATGTAGGTATTATTTTATACTAATTTTTTTATTTGTAAAAAAATAATAAAAATTTCAATTTGAAGAAAAAAAGATTTTTTTGAGAAAATAGAAGGGCAAGGCACCTATGGCTCCTTGGAATGCATAGATTTTGGAAAGTTATCCAAAAAAAAATTACTTCAATCGAACATTGGAGTGCACAGTTATCGCCTCTTGAAGTTTGCATACACATTTGGTGTGCAACCCATAACTCAATCATTGGGTCTAACGGGTCAACGGTCCAACCGTTTGAGTCAAGCATTTTTTGACCAAGTCAATAATTTTTTACCTCCCTTTGAGTTTTGAGCAGTGCAACTAGTCAGATTCAACCAAACCCAATCCGTTGGAAACCCTAAATATTTCTTTTAATTTAGTTTTAAGTTTTTTATTTGTAAAATGTGAAAAATTACAATTTAAGGGCAAAAAAGGGGTTTTGGCAAAAATAGTTACCCAAAATAAAAAAAAAAAAGAAACACCTCAATTAGATATCGAAGTGCAATGTTATGGCCTCCCAAAGTTTGCATACGTATTTAGTGTGCAACTTGTCCTTGGGTCGAACGGGGCAACGCTCCAATTGCCTGGATCAAATGGTTTTTGACCAAATCAACAATTTTCAACCTCTCCTTGGGTTTTAGTCAAACTGTACCTGGAATCTTGACCAAGTGATGGTTTGAGTGGTTTAACCAATTGTACCAAACCCGACCTCTTGGCAATCCTAAATATTTCTTTAGTTCAGTTTTAAATTTTTATTAATAAAAAATATTAAAAACTTGAAGTTTGCATACACATTTAGTGTATATTTAGTGTGCAACTTGTCCTTGGGTCGAACGGGGCAACGCTCCAATTGCCTAGATCAAATGGTTTTTGACCAAATCAACAATTTTCAACCTCTCCTTGGGTTTTAGTCAAACTGTACCTGGAATCTTGACCAAGTGATGGTTTGAGTGGTTTAACCAATTGTACCAAACCCGACCTCTTGGCAATCCTAAATATTTCTTTAATTCAGTTTTAAATTTTTATTAATAAAAAATATTAAAAACTTGAACTTTGCATACACATTTAGTGTGCAACCTGTGACAAGGCAACTTGGACCCCCCCCCTCACATACTCGACCATTGTCTACACACTCTAGTTCCAAAGATCAGACTACCCGATTCATTGTTGGTTGGGCTTGGATAAGAATTTAGGCCCTCGGGCTTAGGCTTGGGCCCAAAACACCAAGCCCAACTTTATTGGAATCGGTCCAAGCCAATGTTTTAAAAATTGAACCGCATGCCAAACTGCTTTTGCCTTTGGGTCATGGGTAGAGGTGTAAATCGGGTAGCACCTATAGCCCAATACGATGGACTGCAGGTTATGTCGGGCCTCGGGTTTCAATTCCATGGGCTAGCACAACACGATACAATCGAGCAAGTCATGTTGCTCGCAGCCCGTGTGTTGGCATAGCCCAACACGACCCATATATATTTTATACAATAATTATATAATATTAATATATATATAATTTTATTTCAATTTTAATATATTATTTCATTTTATTATTACATATATTAACATTTATATATATCAAAATTCATATAAAATAAAATTAGGTAAAGTACAAAAACCTCTCCTAAACTTTCTAACAATCACAAAAAAACTCCCTTATAATTTTACTTCAGCAAAAACCTTCCCACTTTTTAAAAATTTTGACAAAAACCTCCCTTCCGTCAATGATCATAACGGAAAACATTAAGCCGATGATCAAATCTTTTCAAATACCTATTTTACCCTCTTACAAATTAATTTGAATATATTTTTACTAAAATACGCGAATCGACATAGTCATCTTCCCCTCTCCCATCGACCTCTTTACCGTCTTTTCTTACTCAACCCGACAACTTCAGATCGATTCTTTGTACGGAGTTCGAAATTTCAAAGAGAGGTGGTGTTCGTCGGGTGTCTTGATCGAAGGACAATTAGGGTTTTGTTTAGTTTTTCTTGAGGCCGAATATCTTCATAGTTTTTGCGGTTTATTTAGGGCTTTTTTGTTTCTTTTTTTGCTCTTTTCCTGGAAATCATAGGCTTTATGTTCTTGAATTCTAAAAATTTTACGGATTTTTTATATATGATTTTTTAGGCTTTTCTTTTTCCTGCTTGAAACCACCAGACCATGAAGTTTTTGGGGTTGGTTTGGGGATGGCAGATGAGGGAAATGAAGGTCAAAATAGGAGAGTGGATCTGAATTTGTATCTCGATCTTCCTCATTTAGCACGTCGTAGGGAATTGGATCTTGGGTCTGATCTTTCTCCTGTCTCTCTATCCGCATCAGGCGAGGCAGAAATTCGTGGATGTACAGAGATATCTCATTATGCAGAGGCCTCAGATTCTCATGCTCCCTATTCCTTATCTCACGCTTCATTCTCCCCAAATCCGCAAGCTGTGGAACCTCTAGATTCTAATGAAAATTCCTCCTTTGCCTGTCCCGACTACTCGTCTCTCCCTTCTTATCCGTCTGTTCCACAAGCGACGCAATCTGATGTTGATTGTTGAACCGCTGGTATCCTGAGTATAGTCCTTACTCCCCATCTTATGATTCTGTCATTCCGACTGTGGAAGCGCGCCCGGAACCTGTAGAGCAGGACATGAATGAACTTACTGAACATTCTCCTTACTCTCCATCCTATGCTCCAGTATCAGCTATTGGGAATGATGGTTCTGAAACCATGGTCCACGAAGGTGGCAACCATGTGGAATATGTTCCATACCGTCTTGTGTCCTGCTTCATTGTCAACCCCTGGATCCTCAGGTGAACTCTTAGTCCAAGAAGATAATCCACGTATTCCATATATCCCAGTCAGTCCATTTGACCAAAGCCCAATATGGTGTCTCTAGTGGATTGGTACATAAAGCCACTGGGTTTGGCGCACGCCAGGTAACTGGACGGAGCAGAGATACTCTAGTTCGAGACAGCCCTTTGCACTGTGTGCTTCTTCGGTACTATGAGAAAGGGAAAGGTGACAATATGTTGACAGGTGTATTTTGCTAAAAATAAATGCAAATTAATTTGCAAAAGGGTAAAATAAGTATTTGGAAAGATTTGTTCATCGGTTTAACATTGTCTGTCATGATCTTTGATGGAAGGAAGGTTTTTATCAAATTTTCTAAAAATAGCAGGGAGGTTTTTGCTAAAATGAAACTATAGGGAGGTTTTTATGATTGTTAAAAAGTTCAGGTTTTTGTATTTTATTTTATTTTTTAAGATCTTTTTATTTTTTTGTCTATTTTTATATTTTATATTAATTTTTTTTATTTTTTTAATTAAAAAAAAACATGGGTTAGCCCGGTTCATGGCCCGACCTAGCCTTAAATTTTCTTTATTTTTCTCTTTATTTAAATATATTTTTTAAATATTTCTTTAGTTATTGAAATATTTAAGATAAATTATGATTCTCTAAATTATTCAATCTAAATGTTATTCAAATAATATAAATTTAACATTAAAAATAAACAGTTAGCTACACCCTATGCAAGTAAACCAAAGCCTTCTTCACTACAATCATGGCT
Source organism: Nelumbo lutea (assembly GCF_056320005.1). NCBI lineage: Eukaryota > Viridiplantae > Streptophyta > Magnoliopsida > Proteales > Nelumbonaceae > Nelumbo > Nelumbo lutea. The sequence goes on from NC_142684.1 coordinate 207,984,119, forward strand.
AAATTAAGGCCGCAATATTCAAAAGTTACAAAGAAAACATCTTATTACAACATTTTTTTTTCGTGAAAAAAACTGAATCCATTTCATATTCTTTTAACAACATATTACAACATATTCTCTATACAAATCCATCCTGTTCAAGATGGATATGGCATATGAGAGATAATTTATTGAGTATCTTACCAAACCCGCGCTACTATTGGCATGGATGTTCCTACAGTTTAGAAGCTGCAGGCTTGTCCAGGAACCAGGTTAGCTTCCCTTCAGGTGAAACAATTTGGACAGGCAACAAATCAGAATTTTCCTGATTCCCAAGCGCTCTATGCACAGCATCAGCTTTACCAGATCCACATATAACAAAGGCGATGCTTGCAGACGAGTTGATTACTGGAAAAGTATAAGTTATTCTCTCTGGAGGTGGCTTTGGAGAGTCCTTAATGAAAGTTACCCATCGTTTATTCTCATTGACGAGAGGATGCCCGGGGAATAGAGACGCCACATGACCATCCGGACCCATGCCCAAAAGCATGAGATCAAATTTAGGAAAGCCACTAGCTGCTGACAGATCAACTACCTTGTTATTGACTAGCTGCTTAAGACAGGCCTCATAATCATCGGCAGCACCCTCGGCAGTGAGTGCATCATTGATGGCATAGATATTACCGGGAGGGATGGGGACCTACGATATAGAGGTACAAAAAATGTAATTTCTAATAATTACAACTAGGTGTACAAATAAATGAATGAAGAACTTAACTCTTGCACAAAATACACAAAAACATGACAACTTGAAGATTAATGCAGTGCAAAGCAGAAACTCTTGCATTCTCTTTTTCCTTTTTTTTATTTACCTTTGAGATAAAACCGTCATAGGCGAGCTTATAGTTACTGTCTTCATGATTCTTCGGCACGACCCTCTCATCCACCCAAGAAACATGCCACTTCGTCCAATCGACAGACTCAAGATAAGGGGATTCCAGCAATTTCCTAGTGTTTCAGTTTCATGTAATTACAGCATTAGAAAAAGGAAAAGAAAAAGTACAATAATCAGGCTTTACCAAGCAAGAGACACCAAACAGACGGAAGACGTATATGCGTATTCACCTGAGAGAATGAATCAAGGAACCTCCGGATAAAACCACAGTAAAAGCCCCTCTTTCTCGGATGAACTTTTCTGATAAATCAGCGGTATATTTAGCTAGCGAAACTGACAAATCTTCCTCACTTTCGAACACCTGCAAGTCCCCTTTCCCTTTCTCGGAGGCCGTCGTTCCTGCCATGGCAGACCTGAATCTGATCGGATCTCTGGATGATAAGGAAACTGCTTTCGTTCTTAGCCAGCAAATAGGGGTTTTGGGCCTTTTGGCGAGAACCAACGACTGGACGACCGGAATGTAGGAAGAACGATGCACGGGTGTGAGTCCAACAGATGATGCACGCGAAGAAACAGAAATTGAGAAAGAACCCATTCGTATTCCACACCCTTAAATGGCAATCAGTAACCGAAAATCTTTTTAGTCTTTTCATACTTTGGTCACCGGTCGAAAAGCCATTTGGCAATATGTGTTGTAGCAGAGATTTGGGATCGAATCCGAGGGTTTATTATTGGTCAGGGAACATTTCAAAAGAAAGATGAAATAAAAAAAGAAAAAAAAAGCGTTGAAAGGGGCTTGTACACGGGATTTTTTTAACGATAATATAATTATTTTATATAATAATTAGTAATTATTTATAATTTATATATTATTTATAATAATTAATTTTAGATAAGATTATTTATCAAATTTAGAGATGATAATTTTCCTCATTTCCTCGATTTCTTTCGGGATTTGCATTAAATGGGGCGAAGATAAGATGATTTTGATGGACATAGGAAGAGGAGAGTACTCCTGCCCCACGCAGATAGCCTGATCGATCCACTGTAATATACCACAGTTTCAACGGAGCCGATTACCAGCTCCGCAACCTCACTCAAACTACTATCGAAGGGGAATGACGAGATTTACCTGAACTATATGTCGGCCTGAGACGATAGATTAACAGGGGATAGCTTCTTCTTTCGACTGGTTTGTCTTGGAAGGAGTCGTTGCTTGAGACCCGGGAAACTGATGAGAGGGGGGATATTTTCCCCGGTGAAAATTTCTTGGATGAGTTCGACCTGTGATTGTATGCCGTAATCAGAGAAGATCCGAAAAATCTCACGCCTGAACCTTCTTCCTCCGGTGATGGCTGCGGTTTGCTCCTAATCGGTGATGATCATGATCCTCTGCAGAGAAGAAAAGAGGCACTTTCGTCTTTCTGTTCTCGTCAAGATTGAAGAGGTGAATCAGTGACCGAAGAAGAAAAAACTGAGAAGAAGGGGAATGAGAAAGAGAGATGTAGAAGGAAGAAAGCGGGGGAAAAGAGTTCTGAAAGAGGGATTGCGATACAGTGTACCGCTGCGACGGAGATAGGAGTAAAGAAAGGGCAAGATCGGGCGCTACTGCTCTGGTTCTGCCTTCGAGCTAGGAAGTGGGTGAATAGTGCGTTACTTCCGATTCTCCCGATTAGGGCGAATTTATATGTGAGGCAGGGGTAATTTCGTTCTTTTGGGGAATTCGAGGGGACATTTTTATAATTTCGAAAAAGTTTAGTCAAATCGGATCAAATGGTGGTCAAACCGGGGTTCTGGAATAGTGCTGAGATTTTGGGTAAAAAATGGAGGGTTAAGATAGGATGACTACTGAGCGGGTTTTCAAGTGCAGACCAGGGAGATTGGCCGAGATAGAATCTTTTTAGATGAAAGGGTAAATGAGGGTATGTTTGGCTAAAATTTGGTAAGGTGCGGTTTTCAGACATTCTGGGTTGATTAGTGCAGTGGATTAGGCAAATATGGAAAGGGTTTTGATGGAGCGCGATCCGGCTGGTCTTAGCAAATTGATGGAGCGCGATCCGGCTGGTCTTAGCTGTCCGCTGCCTTGCTTTCGAACGAGGTAGCAGGGATCCTGAAACGGGAGAGATGGGAAAGCTCCGGGGGGAACCCGGTGTAGAGGCTCCGAAGCTCAAGTTAGAATCTTTCAAAAGCAAGGTAATACCAGATAGCGCAAAGTTTTTGCATACCTATCTTACCGGGGGGGCAGGGGGCTCTTATAGTTGCTTCGCGTACTCGCCCCGAGGCCCTTGTCAGATCGGGTATGATTACTCTGGCGTTTATCAACTCGGCTGTCGTCCCTTCTGCTGAGACAGAACCGTCACTGCCTGACCGTCCAACTGGAGATGGCGGCGTCAATGGCGGTGGCAGGTGGCCGTTTAGAGTGCTGCTGCCAAACGTCAGATCCCAAGTTAGTCAGGCATGGCGCCCTCGAGCACGGAATTCCCTGGTGCCAGGCATGGCACGACTTGTTTGGCTTTGGTGCCTAGAAGATGATGTGAAGTGCTGAGCGAGGCGGTCTTGAGCTCGGAGGTATCCCGAACTGTAACAAGGTGGGTTAGTTCGGCGAAGTCTGTCCCGAGCTGTTACAAGGCGGTCAGTTCGGCGAAGTCTACCCCGAGCTGTTACAAGGCGGTCAGTTCGGCGAAGTCTACCCCGAGCTGTTACAAGGTGGCAGTTCGGCGAAGTCTACCCCGAGCTGTTACAAGGTGGCAGTTCGGCGAAGTCTACCCCGAGCTGTTACAAGGTGGCAGTTCGGCGAAGTCTACCCCGAGCTGTTACAAGATGGTAGTTCGGCGAAGTCTATCCCGAGCTGTTACAAGGCGTTGGGCGAAGTCTACCCCGAGCTGTTACAAGGTGGGTTAGTTCGGCGGAGTGTGCTCTTGCCGCCTAGGCTTGACCCCTTTTGCCGAGCTGTCGTTTCTGCCACGTGTCTCATAATAAAGAGGTCGGGCCAAATTTTCCTTCATCATGTTTGATTTGGTTAATCTGGAGCTTTAAAATGAAATCTATGTGGTCGAGGGACAAACAAGGTCTATTTTGGATGAAAATTCACAATGTAGGATTTTTGGGTAGTCTAAGGTGATTGGTGAGGTTAGATTGAGCCAACTAGGCCTGAATTGGGCAGACTTAGAATCCAGTCAATCTGAGACTTCGAAATAGAATCTTGGTGCGATGAAGGGGTAAGTAAAGGTGTTTTGGAATGGAATTTTACAGGTGGGTATTTGGAGGTGTTCAGGATATGATGGTGGGGTGTGATTAGTCTTGGGGGTCAAGGTTGTAGGAATTTGGGTCAATGGGATGATCTAGAATGGAGTTTTGGTTTGATGAAAGGGCGAATGGGGGAATCTGTGATTGAAACTTTATGGGCAGGTATTTTGATGTATCCAAAGTTTAATGGTGTGGTCTAATTGGTTTGGATGCATCAAGATCAAGGGGATCGAAGTTGCGGGTGTTTAGGTTATCGAGAGGTATCAGAATGGAATCTTTGCTCAATGAAGGGGTAAATAGAGGAATTTTGGATTGATATTTTATAGGCAGGTGTTTTGGTGTGTCCTAGGTCTGGTGGCTGTGTTTGATCTAATGGTTGAGGTGTAAATGAGATCGATCGGGGCCATCGGATGGGCATCAATCCGATTTAATGGTGGATCTTAAGGTTTTGGGGCTGAAAGTTATGTTTTTTGGGTTTTTGGGTGTTTCATAGAGGTTGGATGGGTCTGATCAGGTGTTTGGGGTAAATTGGAGGTTTAAACGAGGAACCAAGCAAAAATCGGGTACTGACAGGTGACAATAAAGTCTAGTAGAGCCACTCTCTGTAAAATCCCAGATTGACGATGAATGTGGTGGTGAGAACATTGAGAAGAGTTGTTGCACGTGTTTATTTACATTATTATCGTTTATTCTCATTTAAATCAATGTTCCATGTTTAGAGGTTCGAGTTGATTGTTCAATAGCTTGTTCATCCACTTCTATTGCATTTACTGCTTTAAAATTCGACAAGAATTTGCTCTTTTTTTAACCATTGGATATGTTGAACCTGAAGCTTATTGAGTCATGTTTCTATATGTGAAGTTTGTTATCTTTTCTTGCTAGTTATCAGCTTGTTTCATTATGGTGCTTCCTTGTTGTTTTCGCTTAGCCGAGTAGGATGGTCAGAGTTAGGAAGAGTGCTTCGGTTCAATTTCCTAGAATTGTGAGTAGTGCAGTTTTAAATAATGGTTGTTAAGTCCGATTAGTTAGATTAGGAGTTAGGAAACGATAAGAGGTCGGGAAGATGTTAATGATTAATTAATGAATAAATTCATGAATAGTGTGTCATGAGAAAATAACTAAAAATAAGATTGAAAAAAAAAATTAAATGAATAAACAGAAGTAGAGAAGATTCTCCCTTCAGCTCACCTTTTTCACTGTTTAATTTCTTTATGATTAATGTCTTTCAATAAAGTGTTTTGTGTTTTGCTTGTTTGTAAGCTCATGTGGGCTTTACCTATTGGACTCAGAAGAAGGGTGCCTAATCCCCTCTCTATCCCATTTGAGTCTTGCTCGAACAGGTTGGACAGATGTCGTGGGTTTTGGAGTCACTATTAAAAGAAATCATTTTAAAAATCTCTTTCGGAGATCCCATCAACTCCATTTCTTAAACTGATGGGTGGCAACTCCATTTATAACCCAAGTGGCAAGTGAGCCGGTTTTCCAACGCTCATAGATTGGTGACTCTACAGGAGAGTTCTTGGACTATAGGTGGGGCCCACACAGGGCCCATTTGGCTTGATAGCCTTTTCTTGTATATATGCATGCTTCTATGTTGCTTTGCTTTTTTTAGAATAATAATTGATTATTTCTTGTTGATTATTAGATAGTTATTTATTGTTTCATTTCTGTTATTCCTTATATGCTCATGCACACTTTGGGGAGGGCTATACACTTATGCCTCGAGACCAATGTACCTGTACACTGCGTTGAAATCCTTTAGCTAGCCACCAACCCGAGAAGTCCATTTGTCTAATGGGTAGAGGTTTGAAGTCTGGCAACCTTGTTGGAACCATTGAGCCTAAGTGTCAAACTCTCCTCTCATGCATCACTGTCCACGTGTCAGCCTTTTCATTTAGGGTGTCAGCTACCTCCACTTTGTTTACTTGCATGCCCCTTGTCAATTAGGGTCCACGTCAAATAAAAAAATATATATAAAAAAGATAAAGAGTCAAAAGTAAATTAAAAAAAAATCAAGAGTCCCAAAAATAAAAAAAGTAAAAAACCAAATATTAAAAAAATAAAAAATACATATAATAATAAAAAGAAAATAGGTAAAAAAATAAAAAAAGGAGTAGTGAGGTTTAGTTAAGCACAAATATACATAAAGAAAAAAAAAACAAATCAAAAAAATTATTTAAGTCAAAAAAGTGAAATAAAAAAAGAGAAAACAGGTAAAAAAGAAAGAAAATTTAAAAAAACAAAAAAAAATTAAAAAAAATCAAAATCACATAAACAATAAAAAATATAATAATAAATAAAAAAAATCAGAGAGAAAATTAAAGAGGAATTTTTAAATGGGAAAAGAAAATATTACTTATTAGTTTGATAAAGTGTAGTTGAAAACTGAAGAGAAGATATGTCAAGGGTACATCCAACATTAGCTGGTCATCAAAATAGATGTAGCAGTAGTACTACTCCCACGGAAGAAGAGCTTGTCAATGTTTTTGCTCCATCTATGTTTACCAACAGTCGCTGACCGGGCACAGATGGGTTTATGGCGTTCAATGACGAGGGCAAGTTGGCTTTCCGAGTCAATAACTACTCAAGGAAGACATGTCCCAAGGGAGGCCTTCTTCTCATGCACGAGGCTGGGAGACCCCTACTAACTTTGAAGCTCTAGGTATATATAATATTGTACAAAATTGTATTTGTAGTACCCTTTCCAAACTGAAACTGAGCCTAAATTTTGTTCTTTTTCTTTGTTTTAAGATATATGTACCCTTTTAATTTTGTTCTCTATTCAAGGTGACTATTAAGTACTCGAATATTATTTACCAAATTCTAAACCTGCAACATAAATGGAAGGGATACAAAGGGGAAGATGGCTATAATAGTCCAGTGTGCTGCATGAGACGGCGATCAATGCTTCTCAGCAACGGCGAAACTGAAGCCTTCATGGGAGTTCCCAGGAAGCGAAATGCAAAGACGACTATTGGAATGATTATGACTGAACAAACACAACAATCTAGCCTAGGTTGTATGTGGAGGTGTCAATTGGACTTGATTTGGTCCAACCTAATCCAGTCCAATTTGAGTCCACTTACAAATGGACTGGATCCAGTCTAGCCCAAATCTATATAAATCAAATCCAATCCAATCCATTAAAATGTAAATGGATCAGATTGGATTCAATATAATCCAATACAAAAGCATTTTTATGAAAGTATTTTGTAAAAGTGCTTTCGTAAAAGTACTTTATAAAAGTGCTTTATAGAAGTGCTTTTATAAAATGGATGAGAGATCCATCATATGGATAGCCGAACCCTGCAGGTAGGTAAGGCGAAATTTCAAAAAATTCTCTCTCTCCCATGTGGGAATCTCATTCCATGTTTTAGAAAAACTGCATTTTCAATTATCAATATTGAACTAAGAACTGATCCAGATTTGAAACCAAAAGGTAGGAGAGGGATATACCTAATATAGAGTAGCAGTAACTCCCAATGAAGGTGTTCACGCCCAAAGAAATCTCCAAAGACCGCGCCCACTGAAGATGGCATAGTGTAGGGTGGAGCAGAATCAGCAATGTTCTTTCAAAGAATCGAACCCTTCAGCAAGAATTCGATGGAGGCTGTGAGCACGACTTCAGTTCAGCCTTTCTCCAAAGACTAATATCAAGAACTATTCTTGATCGCTCCTACAAGAATGGAGATCGAACTAGCAATTGGTGGCAATTGGAGGAGAACGCAGGGAGAAGATAGCACAGTCACACTGTTGTTGTCTTCTCTCTGTGTGATCTAAAATCTGATGTCTGGGGTTTTGAGATATCTTCTGAATTGTTCACCCCCTCCTCATTTTATAGACTTAAAGAGATCAACTCCTAATCCCATTAGGAGTTTCTTGATTCAAATCCTTATTTGAATCTGCACTCTCTTTAAGTGATAAGGATAGATCCTTATCTTATCTGTAGATTAGATCAGCTCTCCTAATCTCATTAGGAGGTTTTTAGATCCAAATCTCTATTTGGATCTAGACTCCCTGAGTGGATAGGGATAATTCCCTATCCTATTTGCTGATCCAAATCCCAAATCCGCCCCTTCTTTAACTAATCAAATTAGACCAGTTTGAAAGGGGCTTTAGGCCTAATAAGTCTATGTGCTTAGTAACCTTCCAAACTGTTGCCCAGTTGGGCTTATTTGTATGGCGTGGAACCCAAACATTGATCTACACATCATCCACATGGGTTCAACCCAGCATTTGTTACAAGGCCTGGCCGAATACACTATTATGGACAGTGAACCACTGAGCCCATCACCATGGGCTCATAATGGGCTCAACACTTACACTAAGTGGTCCTTGGGCCAAGCCACCTTATAAAAACTCAGGGACTATGGGCAGATGCAAAATTAGCCCATCAGGTTTACCCTCAATGGTCTTACACTTAACCATTCAGCCCATAATGATCAAACACTGCTCGACAAAAGATGACCTCTCCCTCAACTGCAAGGAATAGTGTCACACTCTCTACTCACATGGATCACGGGAATTAAAACCTTTTGCAAATATTTTGAATATATATATATATATATATATATATGTATGTATGTATGTATGTATATCCATATATAAATATATTTTGCAAAACAAATTTTCAACGATTGAAATCGGTTGCCGGTAGTCTTGGTTTCCATCAAAGAGAGTGCATCCCCGATCATTACCTTTGTCCGACAAAGGGGCTGATCCTGTCACTATGATCACCCACTCAAATGAATTCTCGGACTGTCCCAACATACCCAGGTTTTGACCCCCTCTAAGGATCTCACTGATTGGCATATCAAAGACCGCCCAATCCGACACGTAGTGCAGTATCATAATCGAGTCTAGGGGTCAGGTGTAACATTCCAGTTTTTCTCATCAATCTCCAAGGTCCAGGGCAATACTGGAATTCTAGTCCGGTTCAGTGTTTCAAGTAAACCTACACTACATGTACCACGGGTCTCACCCTGGCAGCTGAAACAAGCTACTCCAACCAACTTGGTGACACATCAGTGTCAGCCTTATTAGGATAAATCTCCCCAGATCTATCCAACGAATATGAACATTCTAAACTAACACAAGTCTCATATGTGTCTAATTTAAGGGTATTACACAGAAACATACCATAATAACATGAATCAAATATGTACTTTATTCATTTACAATAAATGTCATAATGTACATCATTCTGATTGGAGCTAAGGGCATACACTGTCTAACAACACACACTCTCTCTTAACTTTGTTTTAGCAAATTTCATGATTAATTCATCAATGATTAATTTTCATCATTTTGATATTTATTATTATCGTCTAGAATCATGAATGGGCAATTTAATAATTTTACATTCATCGCCATCTCTCTTAACATGTTAAGGGGTCAAGGGGCAAAATATAAAAGTTGAGGGAGCCTTTGTCACAAAACAAAGTTTAGGTGGAATTAACTCAATTTTATGGTTTGAAATGAACTGAATTTTATATCGTGAATTCGTGATTCGTGTATCAATATCTTAGACCTTGCATCCAAACTCATTGACAGAAGATGTTTTTGATCACTGACCACTTTATTTAAGTGCCCAAACATGCATCTCTATTTAAATTTCATTTATCCAGCCTTAGCAAGAAGACCCCACAAATAAGAAGGTTGATCATACACCGGCCTGGTCTGAGTTTCACGTGTCCACAAATTGCTGCATGACAATCTTGAATTCAATAAGTCATTGAACCTTGATCGTATGAGTTATTTTCTTGGACTTGCATAAAATAATAGTTTCAAATAGGGGTGATCGTTTCATCCCCGCCCGACTTGTATATATTTAAACTTATTTTGTATATAATGTTTTTATATATATATATATAAGTTATTTTATATTATATTATATATTTTATATATAAATATTATAATATGACATGTATAATTTATATTATATAAAATATTTTATATTATATAATGTATACAATAAGTTTATGTGCATGTTACATCATTTAATATGAAATATTATAGATATGTAATGTTTTATATTTATGAAAGACATTATCCCAGAATTAGGCCCGGCCCAGCCCGGGCCCATATAGACCTAGGCTAGGGCTTATATTTCAGGCCCAAAACCCCGGGCCGAGTTGGGCCTGGGCCTAAACTATAGTCCTTATCATAAGTGCAAAGCCCGGCCCGGGCCCAGCCCATGATCACCCCTAGCTTCAAACCTTCAACTATAGGCTATTTGTTCTGCCTTCTAATACACCACTAAGCTATTTTGATTGACAAGAAAAAAAAAAACAAAAAACAAAAGAGACAAAACGTTATAGGAAAGTTGTGAAGGAATTTTCCCTCAACTTTCTTTGTTTCTTTGATTTTCTATCAAACCAAATTATAGCCTTAAGGATGCTTTTTTATTTCAAATTGAAACATTTCAGCAATTAACCGGTTAGGTCAGATCTTCTGATTCGTTTTGATGTAAATGACAAGGAATGGAAAAAAAATATGACTCAAATACAAATAGAACAGGGTTAGAGAAAGTAGATTCAGATTGGTCATGTACATAGAAGACCATCTATAGCACCTGTTAAGAAAAATGATTTGTTACAAGTTGAAGGAGCTAGAAAAGCTAGGGACAGATCGAAAAGAACTTGGATGGAAATAATAAGAAATGTTTTAAGTGCTCATAGTTTAACAACAAATATGGCACTGAACAGAACGAAAGATTCATGTAGCTGACCCAATAGAGCTGGGAGTTAAGACAATGCTTAGAGGAGGAGGAGGATCAAGATCAGAGTAGATTCTATTAATTCTCATGACAAAACACGACGAGAACAACATCAGGACCCTAATATAGATTTTGCGTTTGTACTTTCTCTTTCAAAATACTGTATGTATGAGTAGTTCAATCCCCTTTGACAAAAAAATTGTCCATACTACATACTATGGTTGTTCATTCTGAAGTAATGGAGTCCACTTGACCACTTGGATAGAGAAGACAATGGCAGCTTTGCCTTGTGGCCTTGTAGGATGGGAAGGAGAACATCACACAAGGGTGTATGTGATAGGTAAGGGAAACTAAGGATTTGAACTTATGATTATGAAATAAAGAGATTCAGATCTAAATAAGAAAGGGAAGGACCACAACATTAGAAAGAAAGATAAAGAAAGTGTGAGAAAGGAAGATCACCCTCTCACCCACAACTAGGATTCTATTCTAGTTCGGTAGACCTTTGGGGGGTGATGAGTTGTTCAGTAGCTGGATAGATTGATGGCCCCAGCTTTTCTTCTTTGAAAGGAGCTCGTTAGTTAGTATACTACTTTAAAATTTACATTTCCCTCATTTGTAACATCAATGGCTACCCCTAGATGTCCATGAATGTGCTCATTTCTAGTTCCAGATTTATATGCTTTTTCATTCATCTACTTAATATCCTTATCTCTATTTTACTAATTTTATTTTATGTACATGTTGCTCCTTGCATATCCAACACCTTAATCCATAGAATGAGAATTTGTTATCTATCATATAAACTTCCCTTTGGACCTGATTGATTCATGCCAATCATGCATCCTGCTCTAATCCTATGGGCGAACTCTTCATCAATACCCTTTCCATTGCTAATTATTGAACTAAGATATCAGAAAAGATCACTTAAAAAAAAGTAATTTTATTTAGCTAAAAACAAACAATTACAACATATTACAATTACACAAGGCAGGCACAAGCAAATACCTCCCCCCTGGGGGACAAAGAAATAATTCAACCATTCGGTGGACTAATGGGAGAGTTCCCAGTAGCAGCAGCCCAGGAACCAAGCCTACGAACTGGCAATAAAGGAGAGATCCTCCTCAGACTTTTATTTGTTATTCCTCTCACTCCATAAAGTCCACATAACATCATCTAGTGCCAAAACCAAAATCATATTTCCTTTCTTGCTTGTCCCCAAAATATGCCAACCTGCTAGCATATCACCAACAGCCCGACGAGTAAACCAATAGAGTTTTGCATCTCTGATGAAATGAATGCAGCCAAATTCCAAGAGCCACAGGGGCAATGGATAAACAGATGGTCCATCTATTCAGGATCTTGACCACACATCACATAGGCTTGGTCATGGATCTAGAGGCCTCTTTTCATCAGGCCATTTGTTGTTTTCCAAATAGGCTTATAGGGGAAGTTGCTTTGCCATGAAGGTCTAGATTTCCTACAAAAGGATTTGACTGAGATCAACCAACTGCTGTCCCATTTCCAACACCATTGTCTTTCTGCCACTCACTAATGACCTGCCCATTCAAGACCTGAAGCATATCCCCCCTCCCCAAGCTCCCAGTCATGGAGGTGTCTCCTAAAACTGGAAGTCTAAACTAGTTGAAAGAGTTGCATGAACATCTGCTCAAAGAACCTCTCTGTGCACCAATTATCATGCCAAAAACTTGGCCAGATCCTATCCCCTAACCTGTATGAACTCCCCTTCAAGAACACATTATAGATTTTGATAGTACCTTTCCAAACAAAGGTACCATAAAATGGGGGGAAAGGGTCATTTGATGTCCAATCTCTTGTTTAAACTATTGCTATTATCTTCCTCCACCTTCCTCTTTTTCAACACCAAACCTCCAATTCCACTTCCCAAGTAAAGTCGCATTTAAAACCCTTAATTTTTTTGATAGGTTAAAATTCTTAAAATTTTGTTGATACCAAGACCAGTGTTTTAAAAGTGCACAAAGGCCATTTGGCACCAAAGGCACAAGGTGCAAGGCGAGGCATGCTCTTTTTTGAAGCAAGGCACAAAATTAAAAAAAAAAAAAGAAAATAAACAAAATAGATTAAGAAAATATTAAAAAATAATATTAATTATAAATCAAAATTTAATTTTAACTAAATATTTTATAAATCCTGTTAGCTTAAATTTAAACACATAAAAATAAACATATAAAACATATTCAAGCATGTTGAACTTTCAATTTTTTTTAATTTCTTTCCAATCACATTATTTCAAATACTAATATGATGTTAAACATCTTTCATTCCTAATTCTACAAGTGGCCTCTGTAGTAATCTTTTAAAACATAGAGGTGCGATGCAAGGCGTTTCATTGCCTAGAGATGCAAGGCGTGGTTCAGAAAGAGAGATGCATAAGCCTCCTTGAGAGAAAGGGGATGAGGAGGAAGAAGAGAAAGGAGGATCTCATCTTTTTGTTTCTTTTTTATGAAAGATGTCTTGTATTAAGAAGAATGAAGATGCATAACAGTAGCTAAAGAGAGGATCTTGTCAAAGTGGACGTGAGTAAGCGAAGCAAGGGAGTTGGAACGATGAGTCTTTTATTTGAGGAATTGAAAATCTTAACAGTAAGTCTATTATTCAAATTAGGAAATTAAATTAAACGGTTGGTCATCATTTGCAACGGGTCCCACACCATTTGAAGTGAGTACTTTTTAGAAACTAGAGATAACCACCTCCCTTTTTCCTTTCTTTCTGAGTGTGAGGTAACAACATTTTTTATGCTTCTTTCTACAAGAAAAGGCATCTATGTGTCTGATAACTGATATATACTGGGAAAACCTATGAGTTACACCAAGGGGAAAGGAGATTGTGGACATCCAAAGTTCATCTATCCCTAATGGAAGATGGATAAGAAAATCAATATCATCAATGAGCTATAACCTATAACTGTTCAAGAATTACTGATATTGACACTCACCTTATACTGTCAATTGTTTTGGAAGATTTGGGATACAGGCTATCACCAATTTGGTAGTTTCTTGTTGTACAATTGATGTTTCATGTAAAACTTGCTTCCTTTATTTAATTTAAGCTCAACACCCATTAACTTTTTGAATACATAAGCTTCTTCAAATAATTAGAGGAAACCTCCTATTGTGGTTATAATTAGAAAATTTGCTTATCATATATCTAACTATGTACTACTATGTTGGTGCTACTGCAAAATAGAAAAACATCACACCCTCATGAGTTTGACCCTGGGCCAGGTATACCCCCCAACCAAAATACATAAATAGATCCTCCCTTGCAAGTTGCAAACATCTACCAGAAAATTTCCTACCCTAGGAATCCACCTGAACTGAAATTACAGTTCAACTTTGTTGATAGAGGTATTGCTTCTTTAATGATAGGACCAAGGGTCCAAGGACCATCTTCTGTTAAGGAGAGACAACGACTCACAACTTGGCAGTCACTTTCCACAATCAAACTAGACCAATCCAATGTGAATATTAGCTTTAGACCCTAAAGAAGAGATAGTAATTCATCCTTCAAGGGTATTCCTACTCATTTTAATAAAGATTTTCATTGATAATCGAGGCACTTACAAAGATTTTATTGGGCTGGGAATGTCCTAGAAGACATATTATTACTTGTCTCTACTTTCCAGAACCAAACACCCAAATCTACATGCATTTTTCATTGCACTGAAGCTTCCTTCCTTAAAATCTCTTCTTGCTCCACCTTAAGCTTCCACTGCTCTTCTCTATCATCCTCACTAAGGATCCTTTGTGCTTCCTTTCTATCTAACTCCTTAATCCTATAAGAGATTATTTTTTTTATCCTCTTCAATTCTTCCAAATTGATCCTTATTCCAATATTTAATTTTCCCCTTCAGAGCTTTCAAAGTCCTTATAAATTTGACCCTCATTTTCTATTTCTTGATCTTCCCTCTTCCCACCAATCTTTTACTCTTAATTAAAAAGAGGGATCTTCCAACCACATGTTCTCGAACCGGAAAGGGGAAGGACCACCAAAAAGCACCTCTTGTCCTAAAGAAATAGGCAATTGTTTGAAGTCACCCTTGGCAAAGCTTTAGATATGAGGTTTTCCCACAATTCTTCCCAACCTACCATAAAGAGGAACCTGTATAGCTTGGAGAAAATTGTATTTTTTTGAAAATTTGACCAAGTGAATTCAACAAGTAACAAAGGTGGTTCTTTTAGCTCAAAAGAATCAATCAAGTTGTTAAGTTTCCTCATGATGAGGGTAAAGGTACTTTACAACATAAAAATGCACAACAATCTTAACATTTATGTGCACATTATATTTTCTTGATAGTTCTTTGTTATAGGGAATAATCCAATGATTACCAACCTCGTACCTACCTACATTTACCTTTTATTTCCATCATTTCTTCTTCTATAAATAGGGTGTCCATCTTCATTCAATTGAGTTTCTTCACAAAATTCTCTAGGATAATGTTTGGAACACCTAAAATTAGTTGTACAGGGAGAGTTTGGATTTATGCGCCCACATGGCCATGTATCATAAATTTCACTACTGTTTCATACAATAGGGGATTCTCATCTTCATTAGGAATTTTGACTGAAACAATGAGATCTATGTCAGAACTTGTCATGAGGTTTGACTCATTGGCAAGTGTCAATAGAATGTAGGCATGAGGCAAGCCTTATTTTTGAAATTCTATCACATGGAGATCTAATACAAGAGAAGAAAAAAAATATTAAAATAGTAATAAAAAGGAAAATCAAGTAAGATTGAAAAATTATAAACAAAAAAAAGGCGTGAAAAGTTTATTGACTTTCTACAACTCTCCCAAATAATTGTCTTTCTTTGGCATCATGTAATGGTTCTTTTATCTTTATTCTAAAAACACGAGCAACAATATCTAGTCGATCTCTTGGCTTTGACCAAGGCATATGAGAAATCGTTGTAGAGACTTCAGGTTAATTAGGATTTGCAATAAATGTGATAAATAAATCAAGAGATCCTAGGGCTCACAAATAGCCATTGCATCTTAATAGTGTTGAACCATATAACGTGATTCACCTGTAAAACTTGAAGGGAGAACCAAACGTTGACCTACCTTAGAAGCATCAACATCTTTTAATCCTTGATGGTAGCATAGGCATTAACAAAATATTGTTGGAAAGCTTAATTGCCTTGTAAAAGTGTATTGCCTTCCCTAGGGCAATCTTGAATCCTAGATGAATAAAATTCCCTAATTAAAATTTTGATCCGACGATGTGATGATGAACTATCTTAAGAAATGCATTTCAAGTCCCCACTCATTCTCACCACAAGAAAATAAAAGTGGGTATTGAAGTGCCATATAAGAAGGATTAGTCCCATGAATCCGTTGCAATCGATTATCAATTGTTGAAACTATAACATCACGATGGTTCGTATATTCTTCACCATTGCCAACCATTAGAACTGCAACTTCATCAAATGTTGGTTTATTATACTGTTTCTTATTTTGGTCACACCTTTCCAAGATCCGTATCCTCAAATAAAATTGCGAATTATTTTAATTAATATCTCGGACAGCTCAAAATATCTTAATGTAAGGATTTATTGCATTCGACATTAACTCCAATTCCTCTAATATTGTAGCATTAACCTCATTATCATCAAGATCTCTACCAATAATAACCATTATGTTATGAATCTTGTTCCTTGATATATGTATGTATGCATGTATGTCCTCTGCCATCCATAAGACAGTAATCTATCTTTCCACCCATTGATGTGAATGCAAACATCGAATTGTAAACACGGATTTTGTTGTAAAACTTCGACAAGAACAATTCTTATAAAAATGTAGGAGTTTATGGCAATAATGGCAATTTGACTTTACCATTATGACAACACATATAAAATTCTAGTCGAGAAATAGAACTATTAGGAGCACGTTCTTAAATCCACATCTTATCATTACACTTCGAATAAAATGATGTAGGTGGACCAAAGTTACACCTCTCATTAAAGGTAACATTTCATCTTTTTCTACGAAATGGTTGAACATTCCCTAAACATCAAACAAGTTTTACATGGTAGTTATAATTTGAATATCAGAAATTATGTTGTCAAAATTATAAATATAATTGATTTAAATTTAAAATTATTACAAAATAACATAAAAGTGTTAATATAATATTAAAACCTTTTAAAAAACTTGTCTGAATTTCTAAAATTTAAAAAATTTTCATTCTGGATTCAAAGTTCAAAATGGTCAAAAGTTCTTAGATTTAAAATAAAGGTCATGCCATGAGGTATATTTAAATGCATTTGAAGTCTAATCTTGAAAATCATATTTGTGACAATAATCTCTGTTGATGGAGGGTGATTTAACCAGACCCCTTGAGACGGTGATACGTGGACATGACTCAGTACAAGTAACAGCTCAGTACAATGGCCTGACCGCGACCAAGTAACGAGCCCACAGGGTAGCTCGCTACATCACAGCTCGCCATAGGGTGAGCTCGATGACCCTTGACGTACTGAAAGGGAATACTCCAAGACAACTCTATCCTAGCTCACGAGCTTGGATAACCAGCTCGCTCCGATACTCAGGCAGAGAAACTGCCCCTAAGGCATCCTCAAGAGGAATCACCTCGAAGTACTCCTAGGAGCTCATTACAAGGTAGCTTGCAACAGGATAGCTCATTACAAGGTAGTTTGCTACTAAGCGACGCGATGCTTTCAAGAAGCTTCTATCTAACTAGACCGTACCTGTTAGACTGCACCACGTCTCCTGATTGACGGTGCAGTTCCTGCTAGCCTGACAGACTGCACCCACGTCTCTTGACAGATGATGGCGTGTCTATCCTTCCAAGATGTGTTGCTCATCCGATTGGATAGTACTCTGCTACGGTTACCTACGCAGCCCTGGCAAGAACGCTCATATTTGACAAGAACGTTCATATTTAAGATGTGTTGCAGATAACAACTGCAACAGAGGTCCAGTGGTGGTTACACACGATTTGACAAGAACGCTCATATTTAAGAGCCCCATGGTCGAAGGGGAAAAGTGATCTTGAGCATATCTGATTTTTATTCTAATGCGACCTGCACTCTTAGCCTTCTTTGCACTCTTTATTGCTTTCTCCAGCGTTCTAACTTAAGCATCGGAGGATTCCCACCGGGCAAGTCCCCTTGGAATCCTTCACTGTCTTCTTCTCAGGTACTGTCCGTCGCCAGTCAGGAGCCAGTCGACTGCCAGTTAGGAGTGCCCGAATTGCGCAACATCATTTTCGCCGTCTGTGGGAATCATTTCAAAAAAGCCTTCCTCTAAGTTTCTACAACTTCCCTCTGAGAACTTAGCATTCATGGCCTCCTCCAGCAACGCCGGACAAGGTGCCGACCAGAAAGCTTCTGGGGAGCAACCACAGCTCCCCACTAACTGTATTGAATAGTTCACCGTTCCCCTCTCTGTGGACGGAATCCCCAACTTGAACGAGCCTCTCACGGTGGCACCCGTGAACGCTCCACTCCCTTCCACGGTTGGAGCGACCTTCATTGAACCTTCGGTTGTTCCCCCAGTGACCAACCAAAACTAGTTGGAAGACATAGTACAGTGCATGCGAGCCATGCAAGCTCAAATGCAGCAGTTCCAGCAGTTCCAACTCTACCAACAGCAAGTGTTGCATCAGGTCTCTCAGTACTAGTACCAGCAGCAATTCCCTTCCTTGCCTCAGGCCCAACAGTCGTTTCCCCCTCGGCACCCGGCCACGAAGCAAGTCAAGCCCTCCCGACGGAGTGAACAACCTTGCCAGGGAGAAGCCTCTCAGGCCTAGAATCCTTTCAAAAGCCAAGCCTCGTCCCATGGCAGAAAGGAGAGGCCAGCCACCCAGCCTCACAGCCTGTGGGCAGGTCGGGGGCTCCCAGTCGGTCAAGCTCGCATCGCCCCAGCACTCTTAGTTTGAGCTCTCACTCGCGGAAAATCTGTTTGAGGTCCTAGCCGCAGACTACAAGCAAGGCCCTTCGATTCAGAACCACCATCAACAGTCCAAGCCTATTGAGCTCGGTAATACTGAAGCAAGTAGCACCAATGCTGAGCCGACGAAGCAGCAGTGGAGACGCCGACGAGCTTTCCAAATTGCTACTCACATCTTGCCCGAGCTAAGAGGTAAGGAGGAGGCAAGCTCAGATGAAGTAAACACTACTTCTCTCCTTTCAGTTCCTTCCCCTTTGTCACCAGAAATTCTTGTTGTCCCCATGCCAAGGGACTTCAAGCTCCCTCCCCTGGATAAGTATGATGGATCATTCAATCCGAATGATCATGTGGATGCCTTTCAGTCCCAGATGCACCTAGCAAGAGCCAGTAAATCCTATATGTGTGTGGCTTTCTCCACCACCTTCAAAGGGGTAGCTCGCACATGGTACCGGAATCTCTCGCCCGGATCAATAAGAAGTTGGGCATAGTTCATGCAAGCCTTCACCTCCCACTTTGTCACCAGCAAGAGGTGCCCAAGAACTTAAGAAAGCCTCCTCGGCATAGTGCAAAAGGAAGGGGAGTCCATTCAGAGTTACATCTAGCGGTTTAACGATGCTTGTTTGCAAATTCCTGATCTAGACCCCATAGTTCGTCTCACTGCAGCCAAACGAGGTATTACCCATAAAGAATTCAAGTGGCACGTGGTTGTCAATCAGCCCAAGACTGTGACCGAGTTCCTCAAGCTCGTGGATCGGTTTATAGGGACAGAGGAAGAGATCAACCAGAAGGGCGAGCAGGCCCTCTAGAAAAGAACGAGAGAACCAAAGCCTCCAACTCAAGGCGACAAGAAGAAGAAGAAGGACCAAACTCGGGGGGCAAAGCCAAGTCAGCCTTTCCGAGCTCTAGCAGTAGAAAGGGACTACACGTCGCTCAATGCGAAGCGGGCCGAGATCCTTATGGCGATCAAGGATGCCCCGTATATAAAGTGGTCACCTCGGATGAAGGCAGATCCTAATGTAAGAAATAAAAATTTGTATTGTAGTTTTCATAAAAACCACGGTCACAACACTGGGAATTGTAAAAACCTATGCGACGAGATAGAAGAGCTTATCCGTCGTGGGTATTTGAGAAATTTTGTACAAAATAATAGTAGTAATAAAGCAGGTCAATAGGGGGAGCAAAGTAGAGATGCTCCCGAATCTAGCAGGCAAGCGGAACAATCGTGGAAGCAGCCCCCTGAAGAGAGATCAGTTCGGGGGACCATCCACATGATTATTGGAGGTACGGTTGTAGCGGGCTGCACTTCAGTCGCCGCTCGGGCATCAGCTCGCAAGGTCGCCAGGGAAGAACAAAACCCCCCAAAGCGACCAAGGGTGGAAGACCTGATCTTCTTCACAGAGGATGATGCGTGCGGGGTCCACTATCCCCATGATGATACGCTTATCATAAAGATAAAGATCAATGACTTTGAAGTCAGACATGTCCTCATCGACTCGGGTAGCTCAATAGATATTCTCTTCAAAGTAGCCTTCGACCAACTTCAGGTCCAAGAGAGCGACCTGAAGCCCGTGAACACTCCCCTGGTAGGCTTCATCAGAGAGGAAGTTAGGCCCTTGGGAAGGATTATAGTACCTATGGAAGTCGACACTTGGCCTAGCATAGTGAGGTTCAACCACAACTTCTTAGTGGTCGCAACTCCCTCCCCGTAAAATGCCATAGTAGGTCGGCCGATCACCCATGCCTTATGAGCTGCGGTCTCCACTTACTACTTGGCCATGAAGTTCCCCACGGACTTTGGAATCGGGATAGCGCGAGGTGACTAGCTTGAGTCTTGCAAATGCTATATCGCCACCCTCAAAGGGAAGGCCAAGGTGGCCAATGACCTCGAGCTGGAGCGACCTACGGAGTAGTGTGAGGAGCAAGCTGTGCCCACAGAAGAGACCATCCATCCCGACATCAACGGAGGACCCAACCTGGACACTTCAGATCGGCGCTTCCATTGAGGAGCCTCTGCGATCTAAATTGGTACGCTTTTTACTTGAAAATTTAGATGTTTTGGCATGGTCCGCGGGGGAAAAGCCCAGCATAGACCCTAGAATTATAACTCAAGCTTAATTCTGATCTTGTAGTTAGGCCCGCTAGATAAAAGAAATGTAACATAGCCCCAGAGTGATGGAGGGAAGTCGACGAGGAGGTCGGGAAGCTCCATGCAACCGATTTTATCAGGGAAGTCCATTACCCGAATTGGGTGGCCAACCCCGTTCTGGTGAAAAAGGCTAACGGTAAATGGCGCAAGTGCGTCAACTACACCGACCTAAACCAAGCTTGCCCAAAGGACTGCTTCCCACTCCCCAAGATCGACCATTTGGTGGACGCGACCTCAAGGCATGAGTTGATGAGTTTCCTAGATGCCTATTCGGGCTACAATCAGATCAGAATGGACCCGACTAATGAAGAAAAGACTGCCTTAATAACCGAGCTTGACCTGTATTGCTACAAGGTCATGCCCTTTGGGCTAAAAAATGTTGAGGCAACATTTCAAAGACTTGTAAATAAGTTGTTTGAGCCATTGATTGGCCGAAAAGTAGAGTGTTATGTAGACGACATGGTCGTCAAAACCCAGTTTTCACGTGATTTAATACAAAACTTGCATTCAGTTTTTGAAATCCTGCGTAGATTTAACATGAAATTGAACCTGAATAAATGTGTCTTTGGTTTCACCTCGGGTAAGTTCCTGGGATACATCGTTAACAGGCATGGCATTGAGGCTAACTCGGATAAAATTAAGGCCTTCCTAGACATGGGACCACCTCGAAAAATGAAGGAGGTTTAGAGGCTGAATGGCCGAATAGCTGCTCTGAGCCGCTTCATGTCCAAGTTGGCAGACTGCTGCCTACCGTTCTTTAAAGCGATTAAAAGCAAAGGGTTTGAATGGACCAAAGATTGCCAGCTCGCATTCAATGGGCTCAAAAGTACTTCGCTAGCATGCCAGTCTTAACCCGGCCCGAGGAGGGTGATGTTTTAGAGCTGTACCTCTCAGCAAGTGATGAAGTGGTCAGCTCAGAGATAGAAAAGCTGGCCTACGCACTAATTATTGCAACCCGGAAGCTTCATTCGTACTTCCAAGCTCATATTGTTGTCGTCCTCACCAACAAACCTCTGAGGCAAGCTCTACTCAAACCCGATGTCTCTGGTTGACTGACGAAGTGGGCCATTGAACTCAGCGAGTACGACCTCCAATACAAGCCGCGAACTGTTATCAAGGCCCAAGCCTTTGCAGACTTTGTCGTGGAATGCACTTTCATCTCCGAAGTCCCCAGGCCGGTTGAGCATGAGGCCTCCAGTTTGGGCGAGCCCGAAGCTCCCAAGCCGGTTGAGTTCAAGCACCGTGAGGTAGCAACCAATGCGGCATCTCTCCTAGTTAAGCCAGGTGAGAACTGGGATGAGGAGCCCTAGATCCTTCACGTAGATGGCTCCTCAAACCAGAAGGGCAGCGGAGCCAGAATCGTTCTGTATGACCCAAGTGGCACAAAACTAGAGTACACACTACACTTCGAGTTCGCGGTGTCTAACAATGAAGCGGAGTACAAAGCGCTAATAGTCGGGCTGGCTCTAGCCAAAGAAGTGAAAGCCTAGTGATAAAATCGCTTCGGAAGAAAGTAAAGAGCACACCATACTTAGCAGAAAAAAGATAAAACATTTCATTACTAATTTATATAAACAAAAAACCAGGCTTAACAGCCCGAGAAGAGTTCAACAGAAGACAAATAAAAAGTAGGGCCCAACCACCTAAGAGAGAGAGACATTTAAAAACTGGGTTCTAACACCCAGGAACCACCAGAATCCATCCAAGAAGAAGAAAGCAAAAGAGCAACAACCGGCCTCAGGGATCCACCGCCTCCACATCATCATCATCCTCCAGAGAGTCAGGCTCCTCCTCCTGCGCTAGGTTTGCCGTCTCAAGATCCAGACCCTTCATTGTTATGTTGTCGAGGTTGAGCTCGGAGAACTTCTTTCGAACCATCCAATGGCAGAGTTTAAATCCAGAGCGGTAGAAGCTTGAGTCATACTCCACCTGGAGGTCGTGGTACTCCTGGGAGTCCTTGAAGTCCCACACCGCTTTAGCCCGCTTAGCCTCCACCATGGTGTCGAAGTTTCAAGTTTGGTCCTGAAGCATGGACTCTAAGTCTCGAACCTACTGGCGAAGAAGCTCCCTCTCCGCTGCCACCCTCGACGACTCCTCCCGGTAGTGAGCACTCTTCTGAGATAGCTGGGTGATATGTGCCTCCTATTCTCGGACGAGCAGTTCCTGGGCCTTGCTCCCCTTTCGAGCCTGAAGGGCTTCACCCTAGGCCCAGTCAAGCTTGCCCTGGAGCTTTTGCATAGTTGACCTCTAAGCGAGAGCATCGCCGGAGTGAATGTTGGTTTGAAGGGCCATGGCGTGGATGACAGAGTTCACCTGCCAACAAAAGGCCAAGGTCAAAAAAGAAAAAGAAGAAGAAAAAGGAAAAAGAGGAAAAAAGTAGCCACTTACCACCATACAGTGAGCGGAGGCTAGCCTAGCGAGCTACTTGGGGTCCATCTCTCCCTAGCGGGCAACCTCCTCATGGGATACTGCCTTCCGACCCCTTCGCGAAGCTACGGTGAAGTCGGTGACACTCTCCCAGTTCCTGGTAGGGAACCGCGAGAAAGCGAAAGGGTGGGACTGCTCAGGCAGAGGGAACTGCCCTTGCGTCGGGAGCTTGGGCTCTTCTGCGCCACCTTCCATGGTTACCCCCTCGAACGGGACCGGTGAGACCTTAGGCAGTGGAGAAACGAAGGCTGGATCAACATCCTCAAACTCAGCGCTCCCAGAAGTGGAAGCTTGGTTAGGGCGCGACCTCTTCACCATGCGCTTCTAGTTGCTGGACAGAAGGCGGCGTGTGTCTACACCAAACATGATAGCTGCCAAAAAATCACAGGGCATTAGTCCAGAAAAAAAATTACAAGGCACTACGCGACCTAAAAAGAATCCTACTTGGTCTCAGGCTGGCCTGCGCGAGCTTGTCCTCGATCAAGTAGTCCGACCAATGGAAGCCAACCGCTGCCCGGGATTGCAGCGTTTCCCGAACTTTGGGGTCCAAGTCAACCCTCGAGTCCTGGATGGCGGCCCTCCAGTGAGTTGGGAAGGGCCACCCTTCGGGGTTGCGAACTATAAAATAGTCCCACTTCTAGGCCGGGATCCTATTCGGCACCTCGTATAAGAGCTTGAAGTCGCGGTGGGGAGAAAAATAGTAGGAACGCCTTTCTGGAGGCACTCCGAGGGAAGCATTCTTAATGCTAAGAATGGTGAAGAGGACGTCAAGGTTAAGGGAAAGACAATACTCATAGTTCCAACTACATTTCGGATGGAGTTGGGGTGAAGCTGGTCAACAGTGATGTTGAAGTGATTCAAAACCTCCACTATCAGAGGATGCTGAGGAAGAGGGAGGCCAGCGATGAGCTGCTCCTGGAAGATCACTATCTCATCAGGACCGTGCTCCCCGGGATAGTCACCGAAAGGGAGACTATTGACAAGGTCTCTGGGGAGGTTAAATTGGAGAACCAAGGCCCTAAGTCTCTCCATCGACATGGAGGAAGGACCAAAGCTATCTGGCTCCCTGCCCCGAGAGGTAGGAGCAGTTTCGCCAGAAGTCTCCTGAGCTTCCAGAGCCTGCCCCCAAGCTCCCCTTGAGCTCGAGGGGGCATCATCTTGGTCATCACCCCGGGAAAAGATGAATCGAAAAGACGGTGTGAACAAAAGAAGAGCTCGGGTAGCTAGATGAAGACGCGACCTCAGAAACCAAAAGCAAGACAAGTTAGCGTAAATGAAATGAGGCCTGGGGCCCTCCTATTTATAGCCATTGTTCCCTCAAATCGATGGCTCAGATTAAAATGGATCTGACAGTTCATAGCCAAGCTGACTGCACGCCTCCTGAAGCTGAAACATGACTGACTGCACGTCTCCCATGATTAAGGTAATGACGATTGCACGTCTTCCAGAACTGAGAGCCACTTCGGTATGTTTTTTGGCATTCAAAAGGTCCGGAGACCCCCTGACTTCTGCACGTGTATTTAATGCGATTAGTCAATCAAGTTTGAACTTCGGGTCAAATCCACTCGTCACACTTCATGAACTCCTCACGCTAAGGTAGCACCCTTAGCTCGAGGAGTGAGGGGTAATTGATGGGGGGTAAATGAGGCCTGGGGCCCTCCTATTTATAGCCATTGTTCCCTCAAATCGATGGCTCAGATTAAAATGGATCTGACAGTTCATAGCCAAGCTGACTGCACGCCTCCTGAAGCTGAAACATGACTGACTGCACGTCTCCCATGATTAAGGTAATGACGATTGCACGTCTTCCAGAACTGAGAGCCACTTCGGTATGTTTTTTGGCATTCAAAAGGTCCGGAGACCCCCTGACTTCTGCACGTGTATTTAATGCGATTAGTCAATCAAGTTTGAACTTCGGGTCAAATCCACTCGTCACACTTCATGAACTCCTCACGCTAAGGTAGCACCCTTAGCTCGAGGAGTGAGGGGTAATTGATGGGGGGTAAATGAGGCCTGGGGCCCTCCTATTTATAGCCATTGTTCCCTCAAATCGATGGCTCAGATTAAAATGGATCTGACAGTTCATAGCCAAGCTGACTGCACGCCTCCTGAAGCTGAAACATGACTGACTGCACGTCTCCCATGATTAAGGTAATGACGATTGCACGTCTTCCAGAACTGAGAGCCACTTCGGTATGTTTTTTGGCATTCAAAAGGTCCGGAGACCCCCTGACTTCTGCACGTGTATTTAATGCGATTAGTCAATCAAGTTTGAACTTCGGGTCAAATCCACTCGTCACACTTCATGAACTCCTCACGCTAAGGTAGCACCCTTAGCTCGAGGAGTGAGGGGTAATTGATGGGGGGTGATTTGACCCGACCCTTGAGACGGTGACACGTGGACATGACTCAGCATAAGTAACAACTCAGCACAATGACCGTACTGCGACTAAGTAACGAGCCCGCAGGGCAGCTCGCTACGTCATAGCTCGCCACAGGGTGAGCTCGCTACAGCGCGAGCTCGAGGACCCCCGACGTACTGAAAGGGAATACTCCAAGACAAGTCTATCCTAGCTCGCGAGCTAGGATAACCAGCTCGCTTCGATACCTTGGTAGAGAAATTGCCCCAAAAGCAACCTCATGAGGAATCACCTCGAAGTACCCCTAGGAGCTCGTTACAAGGTAGCTCGCAACAGGATAGCTCGTTACAAGGTAGCTCGCTACTAAGCGACGTGATGCTTTTAGGAAGCTTCTATCTGAATAGACCATACCCGTCAGACTGTATCACGTCTTCTGGTTGACGGCGCAATCCCTACAAGCCCGATAGACTGCACCCATGTCTCTCGACAGATGGTGTCGTGTTTGTCCTTCCGAGACGTGTTGCTCATCTGATTGGGTAGTACTCTGCAACGGTTACCTGCGCAGCCCTGGCAGATAACGACTGCAACAGAGGTCCAGTGGCGGTTACGCCCGATTTGACAAGAACGTTCATATTTAAGAGCCCCATGGCCGAAGGGGAAAAGGGATATTGAACATATCTGATCTTTATCTCGAGCTAATCTCGAACACTTAGTGATCTAGCATGACCTGCACTCTTAGCCTTCTTTGCGCTATTTACTGCTTTCTCCAGCAATCTAACTTAAGCATCGGAGTATTCCCATCGGGCAAGTCCCCTGGAAATCCTTCACCATCTTCTTCTCAAGTACCGTCCGTCGCCAATAGGAGCCAACCGACTGCCAGTTAGGAGTGCTCGAATTGCACAGCATCATCTCTATAATGCCATATCGTTGACGTGTTAATATGTAAAAGCCAATAACATATCATACCATATCTTTTCTCCCACGGAGGTCATCAACTGGAAAACAATTATTTCTTTCCCCTCCGGAGCCTTACCAATTGCATAGATTTTTGTTCATATGACTTTTTAGAATTGCATAATAGAGATGATGCTTCAGATCTCCATCCGGAGATATCTAAGGTATACTTTGGTAGTTAGAATGAATATTTTTGTTCATTGTCTCTACATCATAGCGTCTGGAAATTTACATTTTTTGGTAGCTAGAATGAATACATTCCAGTAAGAATCTTGTCAATTCTAGCTAAAGCTTCATACCTCTTAGTGGAGTATATAGTCCAGAAATATCGGGGAAGAGGGGTGTTGAGCAATAAGAGAAAGGAGTCAACTGGGGTGCTGGAGCTTGGAGCTTTGATTGTCACATTCATGCCAAGTAAGGACTAGAGACCACCACGACACCAGTGTAAACAGTTAGAAATGGATTGTTTGTAGTTGTGATGGTCCCAATTCCCAACAATCGAGAAATCTTGTTGAAGATGAAGCAACAATGAATGCCAGTGAAGGACAAAGATTGAAAAATTGAAAGTCAAATTTTCCATTTGGATTACAACAACTAGAATATAGAAGAAAACAAAGAGAAGCATCACTAAAAAAGCTAAAGAATTAATGATACATGTTTAGACTTTCTACAGGCAAAAACGTCGAGAGCTTTTCTTGGCAATGGGTTACAGATGTAACCCTCTCCCAAACCCCGAAGCCCCCATCTTGTGTGAAAGGTTGAATGTTGGGATACACCCATCATCGGAGGGTTGAACGTTGGGATACGCCCATCCTTGGTGAAGAGGTGGGCCAGCTCCAAATCTTTGAGGTCTGTGAAGAGAAAAAAGTGAAAATCTTGGGAAGACGAATCGAAAGAGAGGAAAGAAAATGAGATCAAGAAGAAAGGGAAGAGAAAGAGTGGGAGAAGTCTTGGGAAGACGAACTGAAAGAGAGGAAAGCAAATGAGAGGAAGGAGAAAGGGAGGAGAGAGATAGAGTCAAGGGAGGCAGGCTTCTCCTCGCGTGAAGTCTAGAGAGAGAGAACCAAAAGAGATGAAAGAAACTGAGAGTAAAGAAGAAAAGGAAGAGAGAGAGAGTCATGGGAGGCAAGCTTCTCCTCGGGTGAAGTCTAGAGAGAGAGAACCAAAAGAGAGGAAAGAAACTGAGAGTAAAGAAGAAAAGGAAGAGAGAGAGAGAGAGTCATGGGAGGCAAGCTTCTCCTCGGGTGAAGTTTAGAGAGAGAGGCGAAGCGATTGGTTAGATTCAGGTGGAGAGAGAGAGAGAGACGCTTATTTATGATTTCAGACGTTTTTTTGCTAGTAGGGAACTCGTGCGATGCACGGGAAAACCCAATGTCTAATTTGCTGGTAAAAATGATAAAAGGATATATTGAATGTCGGCTCTGGTAAATTTCTAAAAGTATATATACTAAATTATTGATTTTTTAAATATATAAAATAATTTATTTTCTTTTTTAAATATATTATTTACAAAATTACAATAATTTATCTTTTATTTTTCAATATAAGTTAATTAATAATTTCCTTTTCTAAAATTTTCCAATATTATACTAATTTATATTATTAACATAAATAATTTGTGTAATTATTGGTTCAAATTAACGTTTTCCTTTATCAATATTAATTTATCTTTAATAATTTAAAATGAAAATCACACAATTTTAAATAATTTTCCAAAATCTATCAAATGTAATAAAAATTCCCAAATTTCCAAAATATTCCAATAATTTTCAATAATTATTTACTACATTTTAAAGAAATTATCCAAAGTTACATTAATATATATTTTTATTTTCTTCTCCAAAATTTTCCAAAATTACACTGATTTATCTTTTATTTTTCAATATAAGTTAATTGATAATTTCCTTTTCTAAAAATTTCTAATATTATACTAATTTATATTAATAAAAAAATAATTTGTGTAATTATTGGTTCAAATTAATGTTTTCCTTTACCAATACTAATTTATCTTTAATAATTTAAAATGAAAATCACACAATTTTTAAATAATTTTCCAAAATCTATCAAATGTAATAAAAGTTCCCAAATTTCCAAAATATTCCAATAAGTTTTCAATAATTATTTACTACATTTTAAAGAAAATTTCCAAAATTACATTAATATATATTTTTTATTTTCTTCTCCAAAATTATGATATTTTGTTTGCCTTTGCAAACTCCACAAACTCTTTCTTGGAGCTATAATTGTTGAATTTATTTTTCAATTTTATAAATTATCTGGAAAATAACACAATTTAATTGTTAGTGTAATAAAATTAATTTTAAGAAATTGTAACTATAGTAAAACATTTATTATAATGA
The DNA here is from genome assembly GCF_056320005.1 of Nelumbo lutea. Lineage (NCBI taxonomy): Eukaryota > Viridiplantae > Streptophyta > Magnoliopsida > Proteales > Nelumbonaceae > Nelumbo > Nelumbo lutea. The sequence continues at coordinate 208,013,164 of NC_142684.1, forward strand.
TTACTCTATTTAATTATTACACCAAAATTCCAATAAGAATTATTAGCGTAATAATTATTTTGAAAAAATAATTAATTTAACTACACTAATAATTATTATTGGAATTACAGTTATTTCAAAATTACTGTAATTACAGTATTTTGAAAATAACAAAAATAATTATTATTACATTAATAATAAAATTACATACTAAATTTCTGAAAATGTAATAAGATGGAAATATAGTTTAATGAAAATATATTTTAATGACAGGGGTATAAATGAAAGAATGAAATCAAGGTCAGTAAGATAGTCGAGATAAGATGCAAGCCGAATTCGATAAGAATCCGAGTATCCAACGGATAAGTTTCGATATCCGAATATAAACGAATTTGGATCTACCTAATTACCGATCTGATCACGATCCGTTTCCAGCCTCAAAGTTATACCCGAGCAGGCAACAGCGCTAATTTCAGTTATTTGGCTCCAGTAGCAGCAGTCGTTCTTTGGCTCCGACAGCAGTCGCCATGGAAGGAGAACTAACGAGCTCGAGAAGAGTCGCCCACCGCTCTACGAGAGAAGAAACTGAAAAAGAGAAAAATAGGATTCCTGGTTCTCTGACTGCTATAGAGGAGCTGATCTGGTTTGCAGGAGTCGCAACCTGCATAAAGCTCCTTCTCATCCCTTCGTACCGAAGTACAGACTTCGAAGTTCATCGTCATTGGCTTGCGCTCACTTCCTCTCTTCCCCTTTCTCAATGGTACTATGATGAAACGAGTCCATGGACACTCGATTACCCCCCTCTCTTCGCTTACTTCGAACGGTTTCTCTCTATCTTCGCTAATCTCGTCGATACAAAGATCGTAGACCTACACAATGGGTTGAACTACAGTGCAGATTCAGTGGTTTATTTTCAGAGGATTAGCGTCATGGTTTCCGATCTGTGCCTCTTCTATGGAGTCTATAGATTGACCAAAAGCCTTGATTCGGCCAAGCGGAGGATGATTTGGGTTCTGATTGTGTGGTCGGCGGCGCTCATTATCGTGGATCATGTGCATTTTCAGTACAATGGGTTTCTTCTGGGGTTTCTGCTGATTTCTCTTTCGTATTTGGAGGAAGGAAGGGATTTGATGGGGGGTTTTGTTTTTGCAATGCTTTTGTGTTTCAAGCACTTGTTTGCGGTTGCAGCACCTGTGTATTTTGTGTATTTATTGAGGCATTATTGCCGGGGAGGGCTGGTTAACTCTATCGGGAAGTTTTTGATGATGGGTGCAGTAGTCGGGTCGGTTTTTCTGGTTGCATTTGGGCCATTCTCGTATCATGGGCAGGTACCCCTTTCTCTGTCATTCACAAACACAGAGGATTTCAATTTTCTCTAAGTTTTATTTTTCATTTTCACTAGTACATTCTTTTATGACAAAAATTAAGAATGAAAAATGCAGTGCAACTTTTAGTAGAAGTAACAGTCGGAATGAGGGAAGAAGATAACTTGATGGCTATAAGACCAAAATAAGTTACTGATAAAAGGAAGGAAAAGAAAAATGTCTATAGTACAAGATATGGGAACAGTAATTAGGAACAATACATTTTTAGAACGAATCTAGTCAAAATGGGGATGTTGATGTAGATAAGTATTAAGGCTAGGAAGTGTAGGAGTTGGGTTAAAAATGGGTACACTATAGGAGCATTTAGAGATAGCCCCGGCAAGTGAGAAGATGAGAAGGGACTTGTTGGCTCTGCTAAAGAGCTGGAATGTGGGTGGTTTGTTAAGGAAAGTAAAGATTGTTTGTAAGGTTGTGCCAGCAGCAGTGCTGTGGTCAATTTGGAAGGAAAGAAAGATGAGGCATTTTGAAGACAAGTTTAGTTCAGAAGAGATAGTTTAAAAGGCATTTGGGGAAGGATATACTCATTGGTGGCAACACACAAGTTATTCAAGAATATTGCTTTTAGCTCTTTTTTTTTGTTTTTTATTTTTTATCATTGCAAGCTTTTTGTATGATTGGATGAATAGTGGTTTTTGTTTTCGGGTTGCACGAAGTTAATACCTTCCTTGTCTAGTGCCTTACTGAGCAAGGCCTGTATTCATGTTTAGATTATTTCATGAAACACTGAACCATTCTCTCTCAACAAAGTGAGAAGAGATGATTGAAATGGTTTGGTTATGTACCTTGGGAATCCATAAATCATATTCCAACATTTTAGCAATGCTTACTATTATGATTCGGCCTTCCCTTGAGTTCTGTTAGTCTGATAACAGCCAAGAAGAGAGAAGAAAAAGAAGAAAGAGAGAGAGAGAGAGGAAGGAGGAGAAAAGGAGAGAAGAAAAGTCTAGTTCAAATGAGAGAAAAATTACCTCTCCCATTTGGCCAGACATGTTTTATATTACTAACATGATGGAAAAGACACATGTGCCCTTACTTAAGTGAGGGACACTAGTTCTAATATAATATTACAGATCAACAACCTCAACATAAGTATAAAGACAGAAATACCCTTACATACTCGACACTAACACTCCCATTCGACCAGCTATTTCCAAAAGATGACGATTCTTTTTCTCAGCCACCCCATTTTGTTGTGGGGTGTAAGTACATGAGGTCTGATGTATAATGCCATGTTGGTCCAAGTATTCTTAATGATGAAGATAAATATGCACGGCCATTATACTTGAACAATTAATGCTAGGAAGAGGAAAGGTCAACAATCAGCTAAGGGGGGGGGGATAATTGAACAATTAATCACATGAGGGCAATTATAGCTAGAGGGAATAAAGAGAGTCTTGGGGCATTTTTAGCTATGTCAGCTATGAATAAGAAGAGTTTTTGGGCATTTATAACTAGGCCAGCTGGGCATTTATAGAGGGAGTCAGTTATGCTATCATTTGAGTATAAGAAGGGGCTTTGGGGGATGGGGGTGGTATGTTTTTTTCTTTGAGTAAAGAATATTGTGAGTGTTTGGGAGAGCCGACGGTCTCTCGAAGAACCGACCAACTGTTAATGTTTTCTGCTGAATGAATACTAGTCTCTTTTGTTGATGTTCGAGTGTGTGAACGCTGCTGTAAGTTTGTGGATTGTGTGTCAAATTTCTGGGTCATATCAGTGGTATCAGAGCACGTCTTTCCTCAGCCATGGTGACAGCTAAGGAAGTGGCATCGCAGGTGGAGGGTTTCGAAGAACGCTTGACTTCTCTGCATTCTGAAGTGGATGGTTTGCGTGATGAAATAACAGCTGGACTGTCGAAGATCACATCCCTGGAAGGAGGCGTTCAAGACTTGGTAAGGCGTTTTGATCTATTGCTGCAGTAGCAGTCCTTGTCAGCTCCTTTGTCTACAACTGACAATGTTCCTCCTGTATCTGCATCAAGTCGTGCGGCTGACAAAGGGAAGGGTGCAGCTTTCCCGACGTCCCCTTCAATGACAGTCCCAAAACACACTTTTGATTCACTTCCTCGAAAGTTGGAGCTACCTATTTTTGATGGGGAAAATCCAAACGGTAGGCTTTTTCGTGCGGGGTGCTATTTTGAGATTAATGGCTTGCTTCCGATGGAACGTCTACGGGCAGCAGTGGTTTGTTTAGAAGGTGATGCACTGGCGTGGTATTATTGGGAGGATGGTCGGCGACCCTTTCGTGGCTGGGCAGAATTCAAGGAACTCCTCCTTGAACGTTTCCGATCAACTCAGGAGGGAAACTTGCAGGAGCAGCTTCTATCATTACGTCAATCCACTACTGCCAAGGAATATCGTCGCCATTTCGAGGTGCTTTCTGCCCCCTTACGTGACCTACCAGAATCAGTCCTTGAAGCAGCCTTTGTGAATGGGTTACGCCCAGATATCTAGGCCGAACTCCGACAAATGGAACCCGTTGGGCTGATTAGAAAAATGATTGCAGCCCAGAAAATTGAGGAAAAGAATCAGGCCTTATGGGCCTATCAATCCAGTTCATATCCTTGTGGGCCCGCGACGTCCCTCTCTGGAACCCACTTTAACTCATGGGTTTCACAAGTGACTACTGCTGTCACCCGACCTACACGAGCCGCAATCCCTCCTCCTGCACCAGCCCCTATTGTTAGGGCCCCACCTCCTGCTTTCAAAAAGATGACTGACAAAGAGATGTAGCAGAAACGAGCGAAGGGTCTATGCTTCCGTTGCGATGAGAAATACAACCCGGGACATCGTTGTGCTCAGAAATCACTTTAGGTTTTATGGGTTCAAGATGACATGGAGGAACTTGTGTCTAATTTGGACTGCACTTCCGGTGACACTGAAATTGCTCCGGCTCCAGAATCAGCCACACTTTGTGTTTCGTCTCTTGTCGGGTTGTGTGCGACAAATTTCCTTAAGGTACATGGGCGCATTTTGTCATGTGAGGTGGTCATATTGGTAGACTCGGGTGCATCCCACAACTTTATCTTTGAAACTTTAGTGGAAGAATTGAAATTACCCACACCCCTACACACGAATTTGGAGTTCAGATGGGAAATGGTGAGGAGGTGAGAACTTTCGGAGTCTGCCGTCAGGTTTGCCTCAACTTACCCGAATTGGATGTCATTGCTAATTTCTTTCCTTTAAAGTTGGGCTCTACGGATGTCATTCTTGGTTTTCCTTGGTTAGCATCCCTCGGGGACTCAGTGATGAATTGGGGCAACATGTCTATGAAGCTCAATTTGGGAGGTGTCCGGGTGAAATTACAGGGCGATCCTTCTCTCTGTTCTTCTCATGTATCTTTGCATGCTATGATACGTAACTTACAACATGAGGGACATAATAGGGGTTTTTCACCTGGATATGATTTTGATGTTCATATCCACTATGGGGCTGATGCTTACATTTGTGGAGAAGAGACGGCATTGTTGGAAAGCCTTGAAGGAAAACAAGGAAAACCAAGGTTGAAGCCTCCTTTTCCAGCTAATGCAGGGCTATATGGATGTCCAACAACTGTTACAAATGTTGAAACTGTGGCTGTTTCCCCCACCATTTTAAGGCGTGGTCCTGAATGGTTTGCTAGTTTTGACAGGAAGAACAATTCTGGGACAAAGCTATTCTGTGTCTCAGGCCACGTGAATAAGCCTTGTACAGTTGAAGGGGAGATGAGTATTCCATTGAAGGAGTTGATAGAGAAGCATTGTGGAGGAGTTAGAGGTGGATGGGATAATTTGCTTACAGTGATACCAGGGGGTTCTTCTGTTCCACTGATTCCAAAGCACATATATGATGATGTGTTATGGATTATGATGCACTCATGGCTGTCCAAACGAGTTTAGGGACAACTACTGTAATTGTGATGGACAAGGCAACTGATATTGTGGACGCAATTGCTAGTTTCTCTTATTTCTATAAGCATGAAAGTTGTGGGCAGTGCACACTATGTAGGGAGGGGACAGGATGGCTGTGGATGATCATGGAGAGGCTGAAGGTTGGAAACACGAAGCTGGAGGAAATAGACATGCTTCAAGAGGTGACAAAGCAGACACACCATCTGTGCATTGGGCGATGCTGCTGCTTGGCCTGTGCAGGGACATTATCAGTACGTGGTGTGCGTCCATCCACTATGCCTGGAGCTACTGGTTTGGGAGTTCTTATTCATTGGCTGGGCTTGCCTGATTTTGAAGATTCTTGGGAGCCTTTTGACTTACTTCGAGACCAGTTTCCTCATTTTAACCTTGAAGACAAGGTTAGACTTTGGGCGGCAGGTAATGATAGGCCCCAGTTAATGCCAGGAAGAGGAAAAGTCAACAATCAGCTGGGGGGGGGGGAATAATTGAACAATTAATCACATCAGGGCAATTATAGCTGGAGGGAATAAGGAGAGTCTTGGGGCATTTATAGCTATGTCAGTTATGAATAAGAAGAGTTTTTGGGCATTTATAACTAGGTCAGCTGGGCATTTATAGAGGGAGTCAGTTATGCTATCAGTAGAGTATAAGAAGGGACTTTGGGGGATGGGGGTGGTATGTTTTTTTCTTTGAGGAAAGAATATTGTGAGTGTTTGGGAGAGCCGGCGGTCTCTCGAAGAACCAACCAACTGTTAATGTTTTCTGCTGAATGAATACTAGTCTCTTTTGTTGATGTTCGAGTGTGTGAACGCTGCTGTAAGTCTGTGAATTGTGTGTAAAATTTATGGGTCATATCACATAAGTATAAAGACAGAAATACCCCTACATACTCGACACTAACACTCCCATTCGACCAACTATTTCCAAAAGATGTTGATTCTTTCTCTCAGCCACCCCATTTTGTTGTGGGGTGTAGGTACATGAGGTCTGATGTATAATGCCATGTTGGTCCAAGTATTCTTGAAATGATGAAGATAAATATTCACGACCATTATCGGAATGAAAAATTTTAATGTGAACACCAAATTGGTTGCGAATCTCAGCATGGTAAACAATTCACTCATTTCTTTCATTAAATAGAGCCACACCATCCTTGAATAATCATCAACAAAAATGACAAAATATCTATATCCATTGTATGCCATCACTTTATAAGGACCCCAAACATCTGAATGAACCAAAGAAAAAGGACTCGACACATGGTTATTAACCCTAGGACTAAAGGGAACACGATGATGTTTCCCCAACCGACACGACTCACAATCTAAAACAGAAAGTTGACTCAACGAAGAAACCAAAGACTTCAAAACTTTCAACGAAGGATGACCAAATCGACAGTGCCACTGGAGAGGAGAGAGATGGCTGGAGAGTTGTTGATGTTTTTCCACCACAGTCAAGATAATACAATTCACCAGCTTCATGCCCTCCACCAATCTTCATCCCCATCTTGAGATCTTGAAAAACGCACGAAGAAGGGTAAAAAGTAATAGAGCAATTAAATGACTTGGTCAACTTACTAACAAACATAAGGTTAAACGGAAATTTAGGGACATACAAAACTGAGGATAAAGATAAGGGGGTCATGTTAACATTCCAACACCACAAATGGAGGATGTGGAACCATTAACAAGGGTAATGGATTGTGATGTTGAGCAATGAGAGAGGGAACAAAACACACCTGGAGTTCTAGTCATGTGATCGGAGGCTCCAAAGTCAATAATCCAGGGATTGGGTGTGGATGCCAAACAAGCCATACCTGAGTGTGCGAGAGTAGCCGTGTTCTGCTGAGATGTGGATTGGACAAACCTCTCATACTCATCACGGGGAACACTCACCATCTCTTTCCTAGGAACATCTGTGGATGTAGGAGGCATCTGATCAGCTGAACAACTCTCCTGTCTGAAACTGGTGTCACTAGTCATGGCATGATTGGCCCAAGTTGAGGGTGGACCATGCAAATCATAACAATAATTAATGGTATGTCCATCCATACCACAATGAGTACACCTCCTCGGACCCGAGCCATGTCCTTTGCCACGGGCTCTCCCTGAATTTCTACCTCCAGTACGACCACCACCACGGTTATATGTAGGTCCACCACCACCGCTCCAGCCATATATCGGACCACTACTACCACTATGACTAGACTGAGCTCCCCGAGCTCCACCTCTAACACCATGACCCCTTGATACTGCAAAGGCTGATCTATCAGAAACATTAGAGTTCTCAGTAGATCCAATGGAAATCCTCCGAAGTCGAGCAAACACATCTTCTAAGGAAGGGAGAGCTGACCCTCCTAGTATCTGAGGCCGCATTGGTTCATACTCAAATTTCAGCCCCACAAAAAATTGAGTCACATCAAGCTGTTCTCTCTGTTGTTGCTGAATTTTGACATCAGAAGTGAGGGGGTGATAAACATTCAACTCATTACGAATGGTTCTCATACTAGCATAATACTCCTCAAGACTTTGATTACCCTGTTGCAGATTAAAGTATTCCTGATACAACTGATATACTCTGGTTGTATTGTCTTGACCAAAATACAACTTCTTAGCATGATCCCACACATCTTAGGCAGTGTCAGGAAACATGAAATTTACACTAATCTTGGGTTCCATACGATTCCGTAACCACATGATAATCTGTGCATCCTCTTGTTCCCAGTCATCATACTCATGAGAATCAGTGGAAGGTTTCTCCTCCCTTATGTGTTTCACCTTCTTCTTTGCCTTCAGAAAAACTTCTACAGATTTAGCCCAAAGTACATAATTCTCTCAATTCAGTTTAATGCAGGTCATTTGAACATTCAGGTAGTTAGTAGGTATCATCACATTAGATTTGCTATCACTACTATCTCCCATTGCTAAATTCTGTTATTATTGAATTCGACACACTGCACACTACTTGATCACACTGATCACATTGGTTTCAGCACTTGTTATTGTTGAAGATTGCACTCTTTACACCACAAACTCTACCCCACGACTACCTGAAATCTCACCACACTATATGAAGACCAGTCCCCATTCGAATCACACTAAAAACAGCATAAACCCTAGCACACTACAGTCTGAAATCCCACCAGACGATCTGGAACATACTTCTTATTTGATTCATAACAAAAATATGCATAGAAATCTCTTACCTCATCACCCGAAAAACAAATCACACAAAAAAAATCAGACCACACAAGACACCCACTGCACCACACGAATCAGCTCTCTTTTCTTCATCGATTAGGGGAGGACTTCTTAGAAACCACAGCAACCGGCCATGAACAACACAACTGGAGGCATAGAGACCTCCAAGGGAAGAGGGCGACCACTCCTTTTCAGCCCTTTCCCTTATCTCCAATCGATGGCAGAGAAATCAAGAGAAACCCTAGACTGAGTGCGTAGAAAACAAAAATCTGGGCAGATCCGAGTTGCTTAATTGAGCTCTGATACCATATTATGATTTGGCCTGCCCTTGAGTTCTGTTAGTCTGATAACATCCAAGAAGAGAGAAGAAGAAAGAAGAAAGAAAGAGAGAGAGAAAGGAGGAGAAAATGAGAGAAGAAAGGTCTGGTTCGAATGAGAGAAAAATGACCTCTCCCATTCGGCCAGACATGTTTTATATTACTAGCATAATGGAAAAGACACATGTGCTCTTACTTAAGTGAAGGACACTAGTTCTAATATAATATTACAGATCAGCAACCTCAATATAAGTATAAAGACAGAAATACCCCTACATACTCGACACTAACTCTAGCAGTAGGGTTAAATTTTGAGAGGATCATTGTTGGGGAGAATTCCTCTTCTAGTAAGATATCTTCTATCTCCCATCTTATACATCTTCCTAGACTTTATATTTCCACTTTCCACTTACAGATCTTCCTATTGCTTCCTTTGTTTTGGATGCTTCTTGTGGTATATATTGGAACTTTGGTTTCCTCAGGGGCCTTAGAGGCTGAAAAGAGTATGAGGTGTTAGAGTTCTTAATGGCCTCGAGGATGCCTTCTTGAGTTCTAATGGTCAAAGAGAGTTGGGTTTGAATTTTTGATCATTGATGTGTTATTGTATTTATTTATGTTCCTATTCCTTCAAGGTCCTTGATGAGGTAGCTGGTGTCCTTTCAAACTTTCCCTTCAAGTTGTTAAAGAATAACTCTATCCCCATCCTGGAGGGGGCTTTTCTTCGAAGGTAGTTCACAAGGAAATTAGGGATCATTTGGTTGGGCAGAATCGGAATCCCATTCCCGTTCCTGGTGGAATGGCATTCCCCCATTTGAGGGAATCGCCATTTCCTTTTCCATTCCAGTTTATTCCAATTCCCATTCTGATTCCTGTCTGAACCAAACAGACTATGGGAATAGATCATTCTGATTCCGATTCCGACTGTGAACCAAACGGACCCTTAATTAACACTTGAGATATTCTTCAATGGAAATGTAAGCGGTGGGAACTTTCTCCTATGCATTTTGTGCTTAGGAGGTTCCGGGTCAGATAACTGCCTTTTTTAATCCATTACCAGTTTTCTTCAAAACTCTGCAATCATTATTTTTTTTTTGTCTCTATTTGATAGTGATACTTAATAGGTCCTCTTGTGATACATTGGAGATGCTCGGGAGTTTCTGGTCCGTTCCTTTCTTTAAGAGAGGAAGGATCATGTGGACATGCCTTCTTGCCTCTTGCTGCAACTTTTTTGGAATATATCTAAGAAAAATGTAGACTCTCTAAAAAATACACTGATATCATAGATCTAGTCTTTATCTATGTGGCCCATGGAACTGGTATTTAATTTTAAGATCCCATGCTGGCATTGTTCTGATGTTAAGACTTCTAGTCCCCTTGGGTATCTAAAGGGTGAGAAAGGAGTTAAAGGGCTTATGCTTTGCTGTGAGATATGGCTTTTAATATAGAATTGTTGACATGGGTTAAAGGGTTTTGAACTGTTTGTGAGAGTTAAAAAACTGTTTTGAGCATCCTAGATCTTTTCTTTTTCTTTTTTTTTTTCTTATTTGAAATGCTGCTGTGGTGGTGAAGGTACTTCCATGTTCTAAGGGATGACCATGGGAAACAGCCAAACTTATGATGTCCAGATATGGATATAGACACAAACATGGACACGGACATGGATATGGGAAATGAGGATATTACTCTCCATTGCCTAAAATCCTTGAAATGGACATGGACACAAGTACATGTATCCCATGTAGTATGCTTATATCAAGTTTTTGAAGCTAACGTGTGCAGATTTCTTATAGTATAATTTGTTGAAACATATCACTTTACATATTTATGTGTTAATGCTATATAGAGTACATCTGGAAGTATTGTAGTATCTGCTGTTATATTCGATAAGTATCATATCTGACAACGGTATGATAGGCATGTACAAGTAACCTGGGTATCATAGAGCTGAACTATTGAATTGACTGGTCATTGCCTAAGCCCAATTAGTCAAAAGAATCAAAACTTAAGTTGATGATGTGAAGACTATGGATTGAGTACAGCATATGTACTTAGAAAGTCAGCCTGACAATGGTGCACAACAGCATAAGGGAGAAGAATGGTTTTAGCCAACATGTACTCATTTGATAGGAGGAAACAAGCAATGTGGTCTTGAAAAGGTCTAGGCAAATAACAGATCAGATCTTAATTGCGAATGAATGTGTGGAGGAAATGGAAAGGTCTAGGCAAAGAAGTTTTATGTGTAAATTGGATCTTTTTTGAGAGAAGATAGCTGAATTCATTAAGTATTCAAAAAAGGGGGGGGGGGTACATGAGAGGATGCACAAGCCTTTTAAGCACAACAAAAGCAAAGAGACAGCCCTCTAGGAAGGCAGCGTATTGGAGCTATACAAAAAATCCCTTCCCAGCCCAGATTTAGCTAGATTATCAGCCACTTGATTTAATTCTCTAGGAATCCATCTAAAACTGCAGTGTAAATAAGATGCAAGCTCCCTGATTTCTAACAACAGATGGGATAGCTTCCACAGGTCTAGAATCTGTCCTGAAGCCCAGTTAATAACATGTCTTGAATCACCTTCTGCTGCAATGCAGCTGAGCTGCTGTGATTTGGCAATTCTGAGGTCTTCCAAGAGGGCCCTTGCCTCTGCATCAGAAGCATCTTCTGCCTTGGCTGGGCCACTATAGGCCCAAATCAAATCTCCATTTGCTCTTCAAATCAGCCCTCCAATTCCCGCCTTTGATCTGTCCTCAGTGGCTCTCCTAAAACTGCATTGAAGTTTAGAATGAATTCACAGTCTTGTCTTGGGGTGATTATAAGAGGAGGTTGAGGGTGAAAAGGAGAGGCTGATAGTAGAGCCGGCCAGTTACTATGAATGTCATTCCGACTGATACCCTCGAAGATTTTTCTATTCACCATCCAGCTGCTAATGTTGGCCAGAATGCGATCTCGAAGAGCCTCCAAGGAGGAGTAGCTCTCCTCAAATAATCTCCTATTTCTTTCTTCCCAGATATTCCACATAACAGCATGAACAATTGCTTTTCAGAAACAGCTTCCTCTCTTGCCCGAAATCATCTTTAGCCCTTGCCAAGAGTTGATAAACTCTATAACAGAATTAGGGGGAGTCCAGCTGAAAAGGTCTATGACTTGGTGGATTGGGAGTTTTTATCAGAGGTGATGAGGAACTGTGGGTTTGGAGACAAATGGTGTAGCTGGATATTTGGGTGTATTAGTACATGTCACTACTTTGTATTGGTTAATGGTGTGGTGAAGGATTTTTTCCAGCTTGTAGGGGAGTTAGGCAAGGGGACCTACTCTCTCCTTTCCTATCTACTTTTGTAGCTGATGTGATTAGTAGAATCATTATTAAGGCAGATAGAGAAGATACCATTAGGGGTTGGAGAGTAGGGAGAAACCAGATTCCAGTCACCCACCTTCAGTTTGTAGATGACTTGATGATTTTTTGTGAAGGAGGTTTTAGCGATAAGGTAGAAAACCTAAAGGAGCTAATCTAAGGTTTTGAAAGACTATCTAATTTGAAAACAAATCTGGAAAAAAGCTGCATAGCGGGTACTAACTTGGAGGATGGGGAGATTGAGGTCATAGCGGAGTGTCTTGAGTGTTCTATTTCCTCTTGGACTATGTCCTACTTAGGTCTTCCATCAGGGGCAAATCTTAGGGAGAGCAGATTTTGGACCCCAATGCTAGAAAAGTTTGAGAAGAGATTAGCTTTGTGGAAGAAGAATTACATCTCTTTGGGAGGGAGAATCACCCTAATAAGAGCTACATTGGATAACTTACCCACTTACTTGTCTGTTTTTAGGATGCCACCTAGGGAAGCTAGGAAGTTGGAGAAATTGATGAGAGATTTTTCGTGGGAGTCGGGACAAGGAAAAAAAGATCATTTGATTAAATGGGAAATTGTTTGTAAAAGGAAAGAAGAGGGAGGTTTGGGAATAGGGAGGGTGGTTGAAAAAAAAATCAAGCTCTGTTGGTGAAATGGCTGTGGCGATGGCCATTGGAAAGCGAGAGGCTTTGGCATGAAGTGGTGGGAAGCGTTCATGGGAGTCTAGAGATTGGGTGGGATGTTGGCGTATCAAGGCAGGCTAACTTGGCAGCACCTTGGAAGGCCATTCACAATACTCTTCCTCAATTTCTCAGGTTTGTCAGGTATGAAGTTTGTTTTGGCAATGCTGTCCGATTTTGGGAGGACATTTGGGTAGGAAACACCCCTCTAAAAGACCTATTCCCTTTGTTATTTTCTGTTTCATTGTATAAAAAAGAGGTGGTCTCAAAATTTGTCTCATCTTTGGGAACACCTATGTCTCCTAATTGGGATTTCGGGTTTTGTAGGGGATTAAGGGATGATGAAATTGAATCATTTTCTAACTTGTTTGGTTGCCTTAATCAGGTTTGCTTGGATCCCTCTAAGCCAGACAAAAGGGTGTGGACTCCTAGGCCCAAAGGGACCTTTACTTGTGCTTCTTACTTTAAGTCCATCTCTCAGTCTTCTGTCCAACAACTTTTTCCGTCAAAGGAAATTTGGTGCAGGCTGGTTCCCCCAAAGATTATGGCTTTTTGCTGGGAAGTGTACTATGGGAAAAACACTCTAGATAACTTACAAAAGAGAAGACCTTTCCTCTGTATTTCTCCCAACTGGTGTACCCTCTGTAGAGCTCATGGGGATGATTGTTACCACCTACTAATTTCGTGTCCTTTTTCTGCAGATTTATGGGCTTGGTTACTCTCGTTGTTTGGGAGTAGTTGGAGCTTACCAGCAGAAGTTCACATGATTTTTGACCATTCTACTTTTTATTGGCCCACAAAAAGAGGGAGAATCATGTGGAGATGTGCCTGAGCAGCCCTGATTTGGACATTATGGGAAGAAAGGAATGCTAGAATTTTTCAAGAGAAGGAAAGGGGTAGCCAGGAATCGAAAGACTGTTAAATAAGGCAATACATTGGTTGAAGGCTTTGGAAAATTTTCAGGAATTCTCATATAATGATTTTTGGACAAATTGGTCAGCAGTAGCGAGGTGTTCTTCCTTTAAGAACAAGATAGTTACAAGGTGGTCTCCTCTGTCTGAAGGTTCATTGAAGCTGAACTTTGACGGGAGTAGCTTGGGTAACCCAGGGCTTTTTGGAATGGGGGGTGTTCTAAGGAACGAGAGTGAAGAGATTGTTCTACTTTACTCAGGTCCTTTAGGATTTGGAGACTCTATTAGGGCAGAGCTATTAGCTGCTGTACAAGGGGTACAACTTGCACACCAATTGGGGGTAGAGCAGCTAATAGTTGAAGGGGATTCCAAGGTGGTGGGGGGTTGGCTGAAAAACCCTGAGGATACCATTTGGTGCTACAAGAATGAAATTAAGAAATTTAATTGGCTGACAAGGAATATGTTGGTTTCTATACAATAGGTGGGGAGATCAGCAAATGCTATGGCTGATGTGTTAGCCAAGCAAGGGGTAAATAGGGAAGAAATATTTTGGGCTCAGCTGTGATTTCTGTAAATTTTTAGTGTACTTGTAAGCTGCTAGGAGGGGCTGTAGCTCGAGCCTCTCCATCGGATATTGTACCAAATTACAATTCTAAATCAGGTTCTGAATTAATAAAATTTTACTATTACTCATAAAAAAAAAGAAACAGGCCATATGGCCCATGGACCTTCTCTCTGTTTTTATGCTGTACATTTGGTGGTTAATTCCCTCTAATTTTTAAATTTTATAATTTGTGGCCCCATTATTTTTTCAATATTTTGTCATAAGGTATTGCGTGTATGTTTCTATCCTTCTCCACTAGTGTATGTTTCTATCCTTATTTTTTTAATATTCTTTCCTTGCAGATACAACAAGTCCTCCGCCGTATGTTTCCTTTTGGCAGGGGACTCTGTCATGCATATTGGGCTCCCAATTTCTGGGTGTTCTACATAATTTCGGACAAAGGACTTGCTTTTGTTCTTGCAAAACTTGGATTTAGCATTCAGACACCAGCAGCTTCTTTCACTGGTGGGCTAGTAGGGGATTCCTCACCTTTTGCCGTGCTTCCTAGGGTAATCCTACTTGGTTGATTAAATGCTGGACTGCATGCTTATCATTCTCCATTAATTCTGTCCCAGGCATCTACACATGCAAATCAACTCTGACAATAATATGGTTGAACAATGTGAAAAAGAATAAAGGAAAAAAATATCATGCATCTCTTAGAAGTGTTTTGTTGCTTTTGTTTTTTTGCCTGCTCAAAATTGAAAAGTGGATTAAACCTTTTGAATTAATGATTTGGTGGTTTATGCAATTGTATGCATCACTATATGCAGTGAACATCTATGACGGACTAATCTTGTATTGTTAAATTCTATGGAATGGCAGGTTACTCCTCTGGTAACCTTCATGTTGGTTTTACTTGCCTTATCTCCCTGTCTTGTTAAGGTATGGAGAGAGCCTCGGCCAGGAATGATCACTAGATGGGTAGCCTATGCTTACACCTGTGGTTTTCTCTTTGGGTGGCATGTTCATGAGAAGGCATCTCTCCATTTTGTTATCCCCCTTGCTGTTGTTGCAGTGCACAGCTTGGAAGATGCAAGGCATTATTTCTTGTTGTCAATAGGTATGCTTCTGTTGACCAATTCCATCTTTTTAAAGTTATTGCACTTGAGTGTGTTCCCACCATAACATCCCCCCCCCCCCCCCCCAAAAAAAAAAAAAAAAAAAAAAGGGAATGAAAACGTCTGTTCAGTTGTTTGCTTCAAATGTATTTTTCTTTTTTGGAAAAAGGTAAAGTAAATTTTATTGATCGCACAAGGACAAACCCCCTGGCTGGGCAGAGATGATATAAATCTCAAAGGCTCCTAGACCTCAGCCAACCTTGCAAGACTTTGCTGATGGAGTCCTTTAGCAGCTGAGATCCATGACACCAATATACCTAAAGACAAAGAGATCAGATCCTCCACATCCTTTGAGGTTTGGTGGAACAATCTTCTATTTCTTTCAGACCAGACCAGACCATACTAACTACAGCCACAGGGATACAATCCCAGACACAGTTAGCTAGATTTGAGAGGCCATGCAGCTTCCAGCTCCACAGAATATCCAAGACCAAGCTTGACATGACCCAAGCCACCCCCAGAGCATTAAGATAGTTCCACCAGAAACGAGAGACAGAAGGGCAATGGAGGAAAAGATGATCGGTGCCTTCAAGATCCTGAATCTGGATTCCCATTCTGAAGGAAAGAGAGGGTTCAAAATCCTGGAGGCAGGAACTGAGCCAGAGTTGCAATCAGCCAATCAGTCAGCTTAAGAGTGAAAGACTTAACATGAGAAAACAAGAATTTGCCCTTTGACCGATCCCACATGGTTACTAATCCCCTTGCCCCCTTGCCTGTTTACTCACCCACCTCACCTACCCCTACCCCTACCCCCAAACACTCCTAACCACCGCAACCTCCACGGCTCCACCACCTCAAGCTTTGTTTCCTGGAGTAGCACCAGCTCTGACTTCCACCTCTTGAGCACATCTCACACCAACATTCGCCTTCTTCCTGAGCCCAATCTCCTCACATTCCAAGAAAGCAACTTCAACTCTATAACAACCAAAACTGGAAAACCCCCTTCCTTACAAAATCTTTTCTATATCTTCTTCCCTCCCCCCCTGACCAATCTTCTCCACTCCCAGCTTTGTCATTCAGCCCCCGAGACAACTTCATCATTTCTCTGCTCTTTTTGGAAGACTCCCTGCCTTTTTTACATTCATCCTCTCTTTCTCCTCCAACATCTTTTATTCAATCTCCTCTAGATACCTGATGGTCTTCACCTCCATACCTTCTATTGACACCCTTAGAAAATCCCCAAGCCCCAGCAGTTTGGAAGTAACCCAAGAGGAAAATGCGTTAAGAAAGGTTCCTTTATCGCAAGATACCCCCGGACTCCTAGAAGGCACAAGAGGCGGAGCAGTAGCAGACTTCCCCTTGACTTTAAACCCCTTCTAAGCAAGGCAACTTACCTGATCTTTAGCTTTATCCACAACACCTAATTGCCTTGGCATCACAGTTTTAGGGCTCTCAACCATAGGTCCATAGCCAAAGGAATGATCTCAGTGGGTTCTTCTATCATCGAGACGACAAGCTGACATCATTCACCATAGCCTAGGGTGTTGACTCCAGGGAACCTGTCAAAGGTTGATAAAACTCCCTGCTCCGCTCTTCCTCCAAGATATTTGTTGTTTTCTCCAACCCCGATGACCCACTCCTCACATCCTCCCTCAAGATTTGTCTCAGTTGGCTCAACTAGTTCACTTCACTTAGAGCCGGGCCCCTAGCCTGACCCATCCCCTTTGGTTTGCTAGCAACCTTAGGTCTTAAACCATAACCATTTGGATCACGTGGTCTGGCTAGGCAACAAGGGGTTCAGATCTCTCTGACCCAGGTACCCTTACCTCCCTTTGAATCCCTTCCCTTAACACTTTGCCATCTATCACCACATTTAGTGCTTTCAGACACTCCATTAAAGCTTCTTTAAGGGCTTCCTTAGAAATTCTTGCATGACCCAAATAACCATTTGAATTTTGGACTTGCAAACCAATCTGATCATCCAAATGGGGCGTAATTGGATGCTATAGAAACTCCCCAAAATCCCCACTCTCTGCCACCTCCACAATCACCATTGTCTTACCAACTTTGGATCCCAAATTACCTCTAGTTACTGGCTACTTCTCCCCAACCTTAAAATCACACTTCCTCAATCGACTTTCCTTCTAGATCCAAAGAGGTCCTCCCGTACCACAATCTCCACTTTCTCAGGGATCACTCCCTCTCCTATCACCTTCATACAAACCCACTCACAAGTCTTTAATTCCTCGACTGAGTTGTTGTGTTGTTTGTACATCTTGGTTATTGTACTATTACCACCTATCTCACTTCAATTTCTTTATTTTAATTTTATTTTCAAGGGTTTTTTTGTTATATTTATCAGTGAAAATTCTACTTTTTTAATTATTATTTTATTGTGATTTTGTTTTTTGAATTATCTAATAACCTGGTAAAATAAGTTGGCACTATTTCCTTGGTTTGCAATATTCTGCAAAGGTCTCTCTCCACCCCCTCTCAAGTTTTAATTTTTTTTTAATTTTTTATTTTTTAAGGGAGCATGTGCATGTTATTAAGGCATGGTTTCATGAGTTGTCTTGGGCACATTTGAACTGTATTGGTTAAAATCTGTTACACCAAGGATATGCTGACTGAAGGTCAACCAAGGGATGTTTGCCTTAGGCTATATTTGGTTTGATAAAAAATAGGAGAGAAACATAAAATTGAGGAATTCTCAAGATCTTTCACAAAATTCCGTATTCAACTTTCTGTCTCTCTGATCTTCTATAAAACCAAAAACAGTCTTAGTTATCTCACGGGATCATTTTCCTACTGGTGAGGAGAAGGGTTCTCATTTTAAAGACAAGACACTCTTGGTAATATGATTATATGATAGAAGCCTGGTTTATATACATTGGTTTGACGATGTTTTAATGTAAAGAAATCAATCCCAAGCAGGTTAACCAGACCACTTGATAGAGAGCTTTTTTCCTCGACTTTGTCTTGTTGCTGTAAAAAGAATGCCGTTATCAGGTAGGCATATAGGATCCGTCAGATGGATTTATTTAAGTCCCGGGAGATCCTTCAGTGAGAGCCATTTTTTAGATGAGGTTGATATGCTGTAATATTTAAAGGATATGGGAGATCCTTATCATGCATATATATGGATATTGATGTGGACGTGGATATATTGGAAACATGGTCACAATTCTCCATTTCCTAAGATCCTGGCCAGGGATGTGTACTGGGGCCATTAAAATCTTGTTAGGCTTAATTAAACTCCTAACAAAGTAACAAGTGTTTAGGAAATCGGATCAAACGGCTGGTCAGATCAGTTGAACCATGCCCTGGGGCCATGACCAGTTTAGTGGCACCTCTAGAACCATAATTGCCAAAAACCTGGTGAAAACTGGTGAACCGTTCCTGGTTTCATAAAATTGCTTGGGTCATTAAATAATTGAAAATTTTAAATGTGTGTGACAAGACTTGAACCCATGACCTCTTATTTTCATGTATTGTTTAATTACTACTAGTCCACTAGACCAGTTCACGGGCTGAGCCGGGCTTTGTCTCTGTATTAACAAAATACAGTCAGGCCTGAGCTCAAGCCCGACTCGACCAGAAAATTGAAAAAAAAAGATTGTTTTCTTTGTTTACTCAATATAAAAAATAATTTATTTATATTAAAAGACCTCAAAACCCAGACATAATAATGACTTGAAAAATGAGAAGAGGAACAAAGAAAAGAACATTTTATATGTATGCTTTTATTATATAAAATACATTTTTTGCTATATAATATATTATCAAGTTGAGCTTAGGCTCAGGTCAGGTTTTTTTTGAGAAAGCTCGAGCCAGGCCCAAAAAAAGTCAGGCCTGGTATTTTGGACCCAAGCCTGTGGGCCTAAATTCATGTTCAAGCCTGACATAAAACGGGCTGGGCTGGGCCGGCCCGTCGGGCTACCCGATCCATGAGCAGGTCTATAGTCCACCTTTTTATTTGTGTTAATTAACCATTATTTATTAAATATATTACTTTATTGAACATGCATTTTAAAAAAATGTAAATTAAGAGACCTGAACCTTGATCATTTGCTTTAAAAATTAAGAGGAACTTGCCATCCATCCACCATATTGGAGTATAATAAAAGTTGTAAAATATATTATATATAGTATTTAATATGACCCATAGTATATATACAAATATGCCATGTTATCGTGGTTCGACCTCCGGTTTGACCCCAGTTGAATCTTTGACCCGTGAACCTCTCCCTTCTCTTGTTCTATGCCCGGTCCAGTTCTATGGACATTGCTCCTAACATAGGCAGGCTTTTGTAGTATGATTTTTTTTATTACATATTATTTTTTGATCAGCAATACCATTTTACGTATTTTAGAAATGTGCATTTAATATGATCTAGAAATGTTTATGCAGCTTGTTGTGCTGTATTGGGTACATATCATATTTGATACCAGTACACTAGGCAGTATAGATATCCATGTATTTCAGGACGCCCTTCAGTAAGAGCTATTTCTCAGATGAGGTTCATTAATGTCGTAATGCTGTAATGTTTTCAAGAACGTGATGACCCTGAAGTGTATTGTTTGATAGTCCAAGAGTGCTCATTTGTCTACCTCTTTTAAGTGAATGTAGTGTTTAACTTGAACTGCTCTTCCATTAGTCCAAAATGGTGGTGGCTTTCATGATTTATTCTTCATTGAATTTTTATTAAAGCACATGGTACACTGAGATGGGTGCCTTGAGCTGCATATTTTAAATCAATTTGAGAATAGAAATATGTAGAACCTAAATTCTTTGGATTTGCCTACTTTTTCCATTTTGAAGATTCTGATGTTTTTTCCCCTCTGTACACGTTGCAGTGTCTTGCTACTCATTGTTCCCTCTTCTATTTGAAGCCGATGAGTATTCAATAAAAGTGTTGCTTCTGCTTCTGCATTCCCTTCTCATGTGGGTAGGTTTTTCCTTACAGTTCAGCAAGACCACAGTGGTGTCCACAAAGCAACAAGGTGAGAAAATGGGATCTAAAGAAGGCCTGGTTGCTGCCAAGGGTGGTGGGTTGGTTGTTGGGTGGGTTAGGATTTGTTATTTGTTGGTTCTTTTGTTTGTTGAAGTATGGGGTCAGTTTCTACACCATTACCTTCTTGGTGACAAACTTCCATTTTTACCCCTTATTTTGATCTCAATATATTGTGCATTAGGGATCATGTATTCTTGGATTTGGCAGCTAAGATTTATCATTAGATGCCCATGATTCATTGGCTTTTTGAACTCTCTCTCCCTCTGTGTGTGTAGTTTTCCTTAAGCTAATAGTAGATTCAATGTAACTATTGTAAGGGCACATGTTGATTCTGGACGTGGGTAGTAAGTAGATCTGGTCACTCAGGTGTTATGCATGTTTGTAAGATAAAAGAGCTTAAAATACATTTATATTTTGAAAGTTTTTAAGTCAGTAATTACCAACTGATCTGATGTTGGCTCAGATCTGGGACCAAATGCGGCTGCCCCGGGGGGCGGGGGATTAGATTTACATATTAAAATATTTGATGTTTGAACAACTTACATTGTTATGATATTGTTGAAATATTTAGATTTACATGTATGGCCTAGACGTTAAGCCAAGGCAAGCATTGACATTATATGGTACAGATTGAGATTAGTAATCGACCAATGGTGCTATTAGGGGGTGATCATTTTCAGCCCGGCCCGGCCTCAGGCCCGCAAATTTTAGGACTGGGCTTGGTCCTACAGGTTTGACCTTGTGTGTGTGTGATTTATACATATGTACATATGCTTCATGTTATATTGTATATTTACATATAAGTATATAAAATGATGAGATATAGACCATGTTTGGGAGTGCTTACGTTAAAAATAAGTGCTTATTCGAATAAGTACTTATTTGCATTTGGCACCTAGCTTTTTCAAATGCTTAATTCATATTGGGCGTTTGGTAGTTTTTCTCCAATAAGCAATTGTGACTCTTTTGTCCTTCATTTTTTTTCTAAGTTTCAAAATTCTCAATCCAAAGTGAATGAATAAAAGTACTTGATGGAAGTGCTTTTTCATAAAAGTACTTTGATAAAAGTATTTTTGCAAAAATACTTTTATAAAAGTGATTTTGTAATGATGATAATTATAATAATAATGAATCCAAAAGTTTCTCTAATTATGTATTTTTATTTTTTGTTTTTATATGATTTTTTCTTTTTATTATTAATCGGATGCATATTGCAAAATTCAAATTTGCTTACATAAACATTTCATTTAAATATGTTATAATCGGATCGCGTTGTTAAGTTTCAAGTATAATTGACAGGTTTATCTACTTGGTTAGATTCTTCTTTTTATAACATTTTATCTTTTTGGTGTTTTTTTTTTTGTTCATTTACCAAAAAAATGTAAGATTTAAATAGAAGGAATTGAATGATGTGAAAAGTAGTAGTTCAATTTACAATTTAAACCTTACAATTAAATAAATGATAAACTCAAAAATGAGTATTTTAGTTAAAAGAAAGTTTTACAATCTTACTTATATTTTTAATAGTAATGTAAATATAGAATTTTAGATGTGTCCAATTTTTTCTATATTTTCTTTATATTTCTATGTAAAAATAATTCCGTTATGTCACATTTACTTTTTTTTTTAATATGATAATTAATTAATATTATGCATGTGTCAAAATGTTTTTTTTTTGCAACATTTATGTATTTTTTTCATTTTTTATTTTTTTTATTTTATTAATTTTTATTATTTATTTGTGACATTAAATGGTAATACATTTGATCCAAAAGTTGAATTATTGAGCTTTTCGAAATAGTAAAATAATTTCATTTTTGGTCAATTCTAAAGTATGTATTTCATTTTCATTATTAATAAAAATAATTCTTTTTGTTACACGTATTTTTTTAATTTGATTAATAAAATTATCATAAATGTGTCTAATCTTTTCTACATTTTTATAAATTTTTATATTTGTTTCTATTTTTAAAATTTTATTACTTAATTATGACTTCATAGGTTTATCAATTTGATTTGAATGGTTGAATTGCTTAGTTATCACTTGGATAAAGAATGTTTTTGATTTTTAGTTAGTTTTAAAATATATGGATTTATATTGTTAAAAATTGACATAGATCTAACTAGTACCATTTAATGGTGTGGTTATCACCCCAATAAGCACTTATTTCAAGTAAACATATATCTAACTAGTACCATTTAATGGTGTGGTTATCACCCCAATAAGCACTTATTTCAAGTAAGCATATATTTTTAAGCATTTCTAAATATGGCCATAATGTTATATACATGTGCTTATATTTATGGTCAGGAGCTTGAGTTAGGCTGGCCCAAGAGCTGCCCTTATCATAGGTGCAAAGCCTAACCCAATCCATGATTAATGCATGGCTGACAGCACAGTGCTCTTTGTGGTTGGGGAAATGTTTCTTTATGTGGTTTGATGTCATGCGGCTAATGCTGTCTAGCATATCTGTACACTTCGCTTTGAGAAGATCCTGTCAATTTCGGGCCCCTTTGCGATCACTGAGCTGAAAATTCAGCTAAGTAGCTTCAGCAGCTTTGGAACTCTGTGGATATAAACTAAATCAAAATGAAAATAAGTTATTTAAAGAGGTCGAAGTGGATAGCCCCTCAAATGATCAAGGTTTTAAGTATCGACACGTATTGGTCCATATCGGTTAATATATGTCGTCTTGGGATCTCTCCAATATGCTCTTATAGTGGATGTATCGGGGGTTTGATCAGTTCAGGGGGTGGAAGAGTTCTAAACCAACCATTTGAACCGGTTAAAAAAAAAAGATATCGATTCACTCGGTTGAAAAAAAAAAAAAAAAGACTGAGAATTGATTTGAGCACTCCCAATTGAACACTTGGAAAAATAGATCCGACTATCTGGCTTTCCTTTCCGGACCTACCTATTTCACCAGTATACCTTTGAATGCTTCAGTGTGCCACTGTGGCTTACTCATTATTGCAAGTCAAGTGGCACATGAAAATCAAACCCTGTTAGCCCATGTTTAAAAGACCAGAAGGCATACAGAATTCAATTGATCACCTACTTAACCAAAGTTAAAAATCTTTCGAATGAGTTTCATTCTTATTTTTTTTTATTTATTTATTTTTTTAAACACCAAAACGGACCAGATGGTTGGACCGTTAACTAGAAACTGACAGCCGAAACAGCTTTTTTTTAGCTGTCTGCATTTTATAAAACTCTAACTTTTATCATTGAAACCGATTTTTTGTGAAGCTAATGCACTAAATCCCATTAGATGAATTAGGACCGTTGAGATGAGAACGTGATAAACAGCTGGGTCTCATGATCCGGGTCTCTCCGGCAGTAGAGGATTATTCTCACTCATCATTAATCTGATGGCTGAGATGGTCGCACGGGTGTTTGACAGACTTAATCAGCTTCAAATTTTGGCAAAAGCCAAACTTGTGACCGACCCATGAATAGGTCTAAGTGCATAGATATCAATAAGTTACTCAAAATAATAATAATAATAAAAAAACCATTCTAATCGAATATTAGAGTGTAAAGTTATGGCTTCTTAAAGTTTACATATACATTTAGGGGGTGTTTTACGACATTAATTGTTTTTCTTGTTGCCGGTTTCAAAAATAAATCAAAACCATCTGGTTTGAAAAAAAATGTTTCTTAAAACAAAAATACAAAAAAAAAAACTTGGTTGCATTTGTTTTCTGTTTTCGAAACTCAAACAAAAAATATGTTCTTGAATCTGGTTTTAAAAACATGTTTTCATCTATTTATTCAGCTTCATGTTCCATAACTTTATTTCTTTTTTTTTTTAAACCAATACTTTGTTGGTTCCAAAAACATGTACTGGTTTTTGAAGTAAAACCAACTTATTTTCCTTTTGAAAACATAAATAGAGTTCAATAACATGCTTTTTTTTTGTTGATGTGACTTTTCAAAAACAAATGAAAACAAAAACATTCATGTTGTAGAACACCCTCTTAGTATGCAACCTGTGACCTGACCACTAGGTTGAATGAATCAATAATCCAACCACCCAAGTCAAACACGGTTGTTTACATATCAATGGTTGTTAATAAAATCGGACCTAAAATCATGACTGAGTGATGGTTCCATTGACTGAGTTAAAAACAATGGCAAAAATCTGAATACATATAAAGCTATTTGGCTTTGTCAAAGCTCAGGGTCCATTTGGTTCCATGGAATGAAATTAGTGCTTGGAATTGGAATCAGAATGTCATGATTTCAACTGTTTGTTTTCTGATTCCCATTCTTGGGGGAATGGGATTACCCGATAGAGTAAATAGCCATTCTAGGCTCCCCCTAGGAAATGCCATTCCCATTCTAGAGTTTGTTAGGAAGTAAAGAACTCAAGACAAAAATGTCCTTAAACCTTAATATTAATAAACTATTATTAAATATAGGGAAATTGTCTAAAACTCACCACAAGTTTTCAACATTTCCCTTAAATTCACAACTTTTCAAAATGTCTAAAACTCACTATGTTAGTAAGTTTTTATTTTTCAAAACTCACCTTCCATAGTGCACTATTAATGCTTCTTAACAGAGGTGCCCATGTCAACATAACTAGCAATTTTCATGACCAAATTACCCTTGAATGGTGAGTTAGAGAAAAATTGGTCTTTTCAGTTTTCAATTTTCTTGTTTTTTTTTTTTTTTTTTTTTTTTTTTTTTTTTTTTTTTGCATTTTTAGTGTTTTGTTATAATTTCTGTTATTTTTTTACATTTTTCTATAAATTTTCTATTATCTACAATCTATAATTTTTTATGTTTTTTTTACAAATTTTATTTTCTAATTTTGTTTTTCAATTTCTATAGTTTCTATAAGTTGAAAATAATTTTTTGAACTTTTTCTCTTTTTCATGTCTAAATATTAAAATGGTAATATATTAACACCCGTTAATTTATTTTGTATATATTTTATATTTTTCTATGAAAATGAAAATGGTAATATATTAACACCTGTTATTCTTCTGTTTAACGTGAAATTAGTGATAAATACTACAATAATCATGAAAAACATTCCAATTCCAAAAGTAACAAAACACCTACGCCATTCACATTGGTAAAACGTGTGACGTGTGCTAATTAAGACGGTAAAAAAGAGGGAATTCTGTCAGACAACCGTGTGACCATCCAAGCCATAAAAACATAAAATTATTTATTTCAATTAAAAAACAGAAAAATTCAAAATTTTCAAATAAAAAATAAAAATATCAAAACACAGAAGATGGTTAAAAATATACGCTTTGTGTAAAACATCAGAAATTGTAGAAAAACATAAAAAATTGCACAAAATATAGGAAAACTGTAAGAAGTTTTAGGAAAATTCAGAAAAATGCAAGAATTTTGCAAAAAAAAAAAATAATAATAATAAAGAAAATGGAATTTGCATAAAACAAGAAGAAATATAGAAATTGTAGAAAAAACATTAAATGATAAAAATTGAAGAAAACACATAAAACTATAAAAAATAAAATTAAAACATATATATATATATATATATATTTCAGCCAAAAGTAAGAAATTGCATAAAATACATAAAAATGGTAAAAAAAATCAAAAGAAAATTATATATTTCAGCTAGTGCCAAACAATACAAAAATGGTAAAAATTTAATATATATAACAAAAGAAGTAAAAGATCATAGAAAATACATTGAGTGATAAAAAATGCATAAAACAAATCAAATGATTAAAAAATTCCAAAAAATATATTTCAACCAAAAATAAGAAAATGGAAAATTCTGGAGAAAATGCTTAAATGCAGAAATTAATTGAACATTGTAGAAAATTATAGAAAATGCAAATTGTATAAATTTACAAAAAAATGCAAAAATACAGAAATTTTTGCTAAAGAAAGTAAAAAATGCAAAATTGGGAGGTTGCTTTTTGAACGTCTGAGGTGAACGCCCATTGTTGTAAGACATAATGTAGAAAATTTTGGAGCTTGAATTGTTGATCTGCCACATAAATTTGTAGTTCACTACCAATGTATACAAACACAAGATTACAGTTTAGTTGATCTTATGACTCATAGGATGTCTCATGGTGTTGGCTCCACCATTAAACCGGGAACATCAACATTTACACAGAAAAGAAAGATTGGAAATCCAAGGAATTTTATCCAAAAGAGAAGATATAATTAACTTGTAATATAATTAGGTAACTAGATAAGAATCCAAATCTCATCATTCATATCGTGGTTCTTGTCATTAATTTCATTCATAGAAGTGAAACTTGGGAAGAAGATAAAGAGGATCTTTTTTGCGTTTTTTGGTTCTCATTCAACTTGAAGAACCATGTGTCAGACGATACAATGGCAATGACCACGCAATAGTTGTGGATCTGGAAATTTGGATCTTGAGTCTATTATACAAAAGTAGCGGAGGAAGTGATCCTGTCACTCACTCACTCACTCTCGTTAGATCCAAGAGCAGCGGCTAGAGATGGGAGATTTGCAACTTGATTAGCTATTTAATGGGGTTTCTCTGGCAACGTTGCAAATTTGATTTGCAACTTGATCTGTATTAAGGCTACGTTTTGAAACAATGCAAATATGTAAAATGCAAAAGGGTTCATATAAATTGTAAAGTTGGAATAATTTTTCACTGACAAATTTAACTTCTTATCAAACAGAATTTTAACTGTAATGGATGCAAACATGAATTCCAATAAAGATTATGTTTTTTTTTTTCAAAAGTCCACTTGAATACACATTTACTTCTTTTTAATTGATGTACATTTACATCTTATTATCAATATAAATATGCATTGATCTGTCATTTGTCAATACATAAATATAATGTTCTAAATACAGGTAAAACTGAACCAGAGTGCAAATTTACCCTGAACTGAGATTTATATTCCATTTGCATCGTTTCCAAACGCAGCCTAAGCCGAAGTCAACAGCGACACCCATTGTAAATATAAATGTATTGTTAGAGACAACATCTCTACTTACCAGAGAAGAGGGAGACGGAGGTAGAGGAGTGGAGAAAGAGAGGATGGAGGCGGAGAGGGTGAGGTAGAGGGTTATGTATTTATGTTAAGTGTTCTGATTTTCAAACCCTAAGGCCTAAACTAGAAATGGGGTAACCCATGCTTACCCATGACCCACCTTAAACCACCCTGACCCAACCCCTTTTCACTTGACCCTAATGGGTTATTTGATCCCTCTTGGCCTACTACTCAAGTGGGTGGGTTGAATGGATCAGATGGATTAGGGTCAAAATTGCCGGTCCTACACACTCATTATTTCCATACTTTGGCCAATTGTAGCTTGAAACTACTCTACCAATGAATGACTTGGTTTAAGGTCTCCATAACTAACCACGTGGCCTAGTTTTTTTTTTCTTTTTTTTTTTCACATTAAGTTTAATTAAACGCAATGTTTTAAAATCCAGAAAATTTTGTCTCCTTTCGACCTAGGAACTGAAAACAAAATTTAAAAATTTCCAACAAAATGTTTTGTTTTCTATATTTCAAGTTATCTTATTTATATTTTAAAAAAATTGGATTAAATGTATATAAAAACTCCCAAAATTTTAGGGAAGACTTGGAAATTTTGTACACTATCTTTTAGAAATATGGAATAAAAAATTGGTTATGTTTTACAAAGGTAATCATATTTATTTATTTATATGAATATTAAAAATAAAACATTTCCATGTTTTTTTCATATTTCTGTTAATGAACTATCTCAAATTGTATGAAAAAAAATTAATAATTTCCATAGCTCTGAATATATCAGGATTTAATACAAATAATTATGCGTCTATTTACTAATAACAAATTGGCTTGACCTATTCAACTGGTAAAGTTTGGTAAATCCAATGTGAATTCACATCTACGCCCCGTCCCACAACACATTTCTACCGTATATTGAGAATATATCCTGATGATAGTATTAGAATCGGTGATTTCATCATCGGGAAATGGTAGGAATGTACTGTGGGACGTTGTAGGGCACCCCCTTGTGACGTGCATATCTTAACTCGTCCAATACTGATCCTGTTAAGTGGGCCCGTTTTGTTTTGGACCAGCCAATCTAGCCAGGCCAACAGGCCTAATCTACATGGATTGGGGAAGCTATTAACCTGATTTGGTTCTAAAACAGTTTTCAAAAAAAAAAAAACAACATATGTGGCCATGTGGGCTCTTAGGCCTAGGGGATATTTAGGTCAAAATTTGACTAAGTAGATCTTTTTTGGAATTTAGGGTTACAGATCAGAGGAGGTCTATTTATTGAAGTGGGTGTCTTGGGTTATGGGCAGGACACTGGACCTAGAGGCTAAAGTCAGCAGGTGCAGCCGTGTAGGCCCTGCTAACCCGTTTTGTTGCATATCTATAAAATCAGGGCCATCATCAGATACTCCTCTAAATAAAGAACACGTGGCAAGTAATAGGGCCCCAGACCATTTGAGGGGTCCTTCTGGTCCATACTCAAGCCAATGTGATGCTTATTAAAAGATGGGTCCACTTGATAAACAAATCAGGTGGAAAGGAAAGTTCCTCAGTTGGCTTATTTGGGGTTTTAATGCATCTAAAAAGTAGAGGGCACTGTCACAAAGTGTGGTGGTTTTTGAAGTCAATATGATGATTCAGTACATGATTTGGATTGATTAGATGTAGTCAGTTGGCATCGAAGCTTTTTAATGAGATGGGCCCACAGATATAATCCTCTAATTAACGATCTTAGTTGCCATCAAAGTAAGTAGCTGCATGTTTCAAGTAAGATTAACAATTATTAAATGTATAATTAGACAAAACAAACACTAATTATGATGTGATTCTTTTCTAGTGCCTAGGCTAGGCTTAGGAGGCACATGGAAAGCTATGCCCTATATTTCTTGCCAGTTGCCACACCCAGTGAGAACATCGACCGTGGGTCATCAAAATGTTTTAGGGCTCGTTTGGGAGGACTTAGTTTCATAAATAGGCTGCTTTAGAGAAAGCTACCGGAAGAGGCTTGTTTGGACTTTGGAGAGCCAGTTAAATGCCTGTACCTCATACATAATCATATGGTTTTTTTGACAACCCTTAACGAAAACCCACGCTACCAAATCATCTTTGTCTTCACAGAACTGTTCTCAAAAACTCAACAGTTCTTTTGATTTGCTATGCTTATGAAAGATCTATTTAGAAAGACCTACCAAGTTACCAAATGCCACCTAAATTTGGTCCTTTGCTAAAATCCACTGTGTAAAAATTGTAAGCAAGGTGGGCTTTAGAGAGAGAGAGAGGACTTGGGTCCTCATGTGTTTCAGGTATTGGGTCCCCCTATCTCAGAACCCATACTCTCCATATATTGTTTCCTTGGTCATGATTCTGTCAAGATTCTTGAACTTTATAACATTTAAGTCTTTGCAAGTGACAAACAATCAGTCGCCAATCAAATAGCTTGGTTCGTTATCCTAATTTGAACCAGGATGACTTGATTTGGGTTCAAGTTGGATCAACCATGTTTATAGTCTTTTATAAGTTGATGGTCTTTGATGTAGTGGTGGATTACCAGTTCTGCAACGTAGAGGATAGCTGTGAAGAGGAGGATCCCGATTGCAAAAAAACTCCAGTGTGCGAAGAGATTCTAGCGCATGGCAGGAACTACGACGAGGCCTTAACATATGACGAGACTCTAGCGCTTGATGCGATGAAGACCAGGAGTAGACGTGATGTGAGTGTTGAGCAAGGAAATAGGACCCATCACATGTAGACATATTCATGAGCCGAGTCGGGTTTTGTTTGTGTGCCAATAGAAAACATTCACTCATTCAGGCATTCAGGCCCAAGCCCGAGCCCGGCCT